>NW_024412388.1:51641743-51700446 GCF_014898765.1 Herpailurus yagouaroundi
ACTGCCACTATTTCAATTTTATATTATCACCACCCCCCCCCCCCCCCACAACCAATGTCATACAAAAAGCAAGTAACCACTTTGGGTCCTGATATTCAGAAAGGCTATATATTTTATTTGCCATGAAGAGATCAGGACTTTTATAGGGAATAATCTTTTATATTATTGTAGGCTTCACATGGTTATCAGGGTACTACTACACCATCCTATTTCTTCTTCAGTGTCCAGCATTCCAGATGACAAAATAACAGTCCATTTATCTTACCATAACAGAGAAGGATAAAATGCTTCCAGAGAAACAGAACTAATTTTCAAGATTCATTTCCAAGAATTAAGTCAACCAAGCTCTCATTCAAATTAAAGGAAGCTGTATAAATAATGATGCCTGAATATGTAAGCTAGTTATCCATTTAACTCCAGCACCTAGCATAGTCCATGCCACTTAGCAAGCACTCAATAAATGTCTACTGTTGAATGAATGCATCCCACTATGACTACTGGATTATTTCAGACTTGCCATGAACATACAATCTATGCAAGACAGTTTCAAATAAAAAGAATAAAATACCTGGTGATGGGGAATTAGGATAAGTATTCGGTAGGCGAAAAACATAATAGATGTATGATGCGAGAAGGCTGTTCCTGCCATGCTGGTCATGATTTCCTTCCAAGTTTTTGTGAAGCCGATTAATAATTGATGCCATGGCTTCAAAAGATGCTTGACCTAGATTAACTTTTAAGAAGGAGGAAAATATTTTTGTGTTAACTTTTTTAAACTGCAAATTCCAAAAAGATCAAGGTTTTGTCATCTCTGTATGTGTTAAGTATAGTGATTATACATGGTAAGAGGATAAAGATGATATTTGATGTTGATTTTAATGATGTATTTATTAGCTGAAGCAAAATTCCTTTTCTAAAGATTTTAAAACACTAATTTTACTAATTTAACATGAACACTGGATGGGTTTGCGTAGTCCAAAAAAAAGAAACATCAACCAACAGAAATTATTTTGTAAAATAATACAAAGCACATAAGAAAAAAAATTCTATCTTGTGTATCACCTTCGAAAAGTCACTTCTTGTTTTAAAGGGGACTCTGAAAACCTAAATTAACATACAATGAGCAGATGTTACTTTTGTTTTTAAAAAATTAACAATGAAAGTGGATTATTAAAAATAACTTCAAATCATAAGAGAATAGTGAATTAGCTATTTGACTGACATGAGTGAGTCAGTAGAAGGACTAGGTGGCTAGAAAAAAAGGTGAGGTAAGACTGTATAGCATTTTAAATACCAGGCTAAGCAATACCTACCCAGTCATTCAAGTTAGTAAGTAACAAGAATTTTGCAAAAGTTGGAAAATTCTGGTAGCACACTGAATAAATGGATAAAACAAACAGCCATTTTGAGCAATGAAGCCTCAGAATCTAGGATTTATTTAATCAAGACAGGAAATTATGAACAGAAATGAGGCCTAAATTTTCCTAAAAGTGGAATAATCCAGTAAAGTGGTCATTTAGGAACTAATATATATATATATATATACATATATATATATATATGTATATATATATATATATATATGGAACTAGAAAAGGAACTAGAGACACAGAGGCCTAAGTGGGCTATGGAAATTTTACCTGTGTTCTACTTAATTCCTTTTCCTTTTCCTCACAGTAGCTATTCCAAACCATCAGAATCCTTCTCAAAACTCAGGTTCACTTTCCTCCCTTCTCAGGAAATCTTGTGTTTTGTTTTTTTTTTTTTTTTTTTTTATCTCACAGTACAAATTTATCAAGTCCTCAACTTTTTACTACCCAAATCTGAAACCATTTTTATTTCCCTTCCAAAAGGAATAGTGCTCCTCTCCTATACAGAAGAATGATCTCTCCACTTTCACTTGTGTCCTACAGACTTGCTTCATTAATTAAACCTTTTAGCACCTCTACATCTTATTTTTCTCTGCACTCCACTAGTTTCACAAAGCACATAAACATGCTCAAACTTCTCCATCTTTATGCTGTAATCAACCCTGGTTCCTCTTCTAACTGAATTTCTTTGAAGAGTAGTGTATACTCTTATATTCCTTTCTTTTTTTTTTTTTAATTTTTTTTTTCAACGTTTATTTATTTTTGGGACAGAGAGAGACAGAGCACGAACGGGGGAGGGGCAGAGAGAGAGGGAGACACAGAATTGGAAACAGGCTCCAGGCTCTGAGCCATCAGCCCAGAGCCCGACGCGGGGCTTGAACTCCCGGACCGCGAGATCGTGACCTGGCTGAAGTCGGACGCTTAACCGACTGCGCCACCCAGGCGCCCCTCTTATATTCCTTTCATCATGTACAATGCACGACTTAATTCTCTGTAATCTGGTCTCCACTTCCACTATTTGACTACAACTATTCTTGTCAATTTCACCAGTGGACACTTCTTTAGTAGATAAGACTGGGACTCTGGAGTCAGTTGCCTGGGTTTGAATCCTTAGCAAATTTTCAAGCGTTGTGCTCATTACTCTACTCACTTGTACAATAGTGGTACTAATGCCTAGACACAGAGTTGTGAGGAATGCATACATTAATATAAATAAAGCACACAGTACTACTGTTGGCATATAACTAGTGCTGGGCAAATGTATGTTACTAGTGCCATCATTATTACATTACTTACATAATCTACAAAAATGAACAATGCTAATTTTTTTTCTTAAAATCTTGAACGACTCCTTTGACAGTACTCTGTACAATTGCTCTTCAGTATTTCTTGACCTACCCCTCTTCTTCATCTCACTGTCACCTGTTTTTTGGCAGGACTTCAGAGTTTTTTGTATGAAATTCTGTAAGATTCAGATTCCTAATTTGCCTTCCTGTCTCCAGATTTCCCACTTTGAACCCATCTCCATGCAGCACACTCATCTTTGTGACAGTCAAACTGGGTCACATTACTTCCCTAATTAAGACCAGACCTTTCAAAAGCTATTGATTTCTTATAGAATAATAGTCCCGGTTCCCTAAGTGTCATCATGAAGAGCCCATCTCCTCTCTCTCACCACCAATATCATTTCCAATCACCAACCCTCCAATTTGTGACTACTTACAATTCCCCCCAAATTTCCCAGTTTATTTGCCTGTATACCATGCACATACTATTTCATCTCCCTGGACTAGTTATTTAACTGTCAGACTCCTACTCATCTTTAAAATGTTTGACCCAAGAATCACCTCTACTGACAAGTCTGCCCTAAGATAAAAAATCCCAAGTTGCTGAACATTCCTCTCCGTTGTGCAACCAGTTAACACAAAATTTTTATAACCCGTTAGCTGAAATTTCTTACAAGCTCAACGACTCTGCAGGATTTGGGTGGAAGCTCTTAGCACAAGCAGAGGAATAACTCTTGGAAGAAGAGTGGGAAACAGGAGTACCTCTAATTCCAAAACAACACAGAAGAAAATGAGAATATAGAGATTTTGAGTTGATGAAAAAAGCTATTTTTAAATAGAAGATAGCAAATGAGTCAAAATGTAGGCTACATAGAGCACATATCATGTAAAATGCAAAATCATTTATCTAGTTGCCTGTTTTCCAAACTGGTCTGTGAGATCCTTAAAATCAGGAAATAATAAGCCTTGGATACAACCTGTCAGCATCTGGCACATAGTAAATGCTTAATATTTGCTGAATGAATAAATAAATGAATTTGTTTCCATAATCTGAGTTGAGGTGAATATGGCACATTTTATGGAAACAAAAAGAAAGCTCTTTTCTGGCATGAGAAACAATAACACCCCATCTTTTCCTCCCCCAAATCAAACACAGTCATTACAGATAACAACAGTAAATCATGGTTCTATTTCTGCAAAAGTTAGAAATGTACAATTATAAATTTCATAATTCCCCAAACATAAGTCAATTACCTATTTGGCCAGCAATGACAGGAGGTCTAACAACTAAAAGTATCAGTTTATCAAGCAGAAGATGAAGAAATCGGACCACTGGTTCCAACTGAGATGAATTCAGTGCTGAAATACTGCTCTTCAGTTCATTTTCTAAGTTATTTTCCATGATTCGCATGTCTCCAATTCGGACTGGGAACATGTGTTCGTCCAGAGCATTAACCAGAGCAAAAAACTTGTCAAGATAAGGATCCTAAAACAAAGAATGAACAAAAGCACTATAACTGGATATTCCCCAAACTTTGGACCACTAAAATAAAATAGCTCATATTAATCAGTAATACAAAAAGTACACAAGTATATATGGACATTGTTTCCAATTAAATGCTACCTCTGTTCTCATTTATCATTGTAAAGTGGCCATTTCAAACACTATTGAGTACTCAAGAACTCTGATATGAATTAAGTAGTTTTTCCCCCAATGTGAATCTGCCTAATTGTTTTAGAACTTAATTATTGTGCAGCTCTGTTAGTGCATGGCCTGTGCCCATTATTAATATATTATCTCTCAGCTCCATCCAAACCCACCATCTTTGCCACGTTTTGTAACAGTGGAGCTAGACCCTTCAAACTGTGTTTCTCCTTTGCCAGCTGGCCTGTGGTCTGGCTCTGACAATACAGGGTGCAGGAAACAGCCTTCCTTCCTCCAGTTTGTTTCCTGACAGCGGCTAGCAGATGTGAATGCTGGGGCTCAGAGGTGAGGGACATGGCAGCAGCATTCACAACAGCCAATTTGGCTCATTTTGCTCCTCAGCAGGTGCCCTCCACACCACAGCAAGGCAGGCAATGTGTTCCTGCAGCAGTAGTGTTCCCTCCTTAGGGGTCTGATTCTCAGCCTTCAGGATCCTCCTCCAGGTTTCTAAGTTCCTTCCTTATCACTTTCTACAACTGCTATCTCCATTACAATCACAGAATTTTCTTTTACCCCATTAGAAATGAATCACCTTTAACCCAGGTAACAATTATTTATATATAAATTGTCCCCATTCAAATTAATGGCAGCTTCCATCTCCTGACTAAATCCTGACTGCTATTATTTAACCTCCTTCTACACTAACAGAACTACAGTCTTATTTAAAGTTATCATGTGCCCAGTCCCAGGGTAGGCGCTTGCTCTCTCAGCTGCTTTATGCCTCGTCATAACCATGTGTACAGTTCTGACCAAGAGATGTGAGCAAAAGTCTGTGGGAACTCTGGGAAGACTTTTACTTAGTTAACAATGAAAATAAATTTGAAGACAGTAATGCCGAAAATCTTCATTCACATTTATAGTTCTAATATTGTTCTATTTTGATATGTATGTTTTAAATAAAAAATTACTGAGTTCTAACTATATATTTCTCCAGTACATTTCACAAAGCTATAAGCAAAGTATGAAAACATCCGAACTGGAGAGTGTTATGCTAAGTGAAATAAGCCATACAGAGAAAGACAGATATCATATGTTTTCACTCTTAGGTGGATCCTGAGAAACTTAACAGAAGACCATGGGGGAGGGGAAGGGGAAAAAAAAAAAAAAAAGGAGGTTAGAGTGGGAGAGAGCCAAAGCATAAGAGACTCTTAAAAACTAAGAACAGGGGTGCCTGGGTGGCGCAGTCGGTTAAGCGTCCGACTTCAGCCAGGTCACGATCTCGCAGTCCGTGAGTTCGAGCCCCGCGTCGGGCTCTGGGCTGATGGCTCAGAGCCTGGAGCCTGTTTCCGATTCTGTGTCTCCCTCTCTCTCTGCCCCTCGCCCGTTCATGCTCTGTCTCTCTCTGTCCCAAAAATAAATAAACGTTGGAAAAAAAAATTTTTTTTTAAAAAACTAAGAACAAACTGAGGGTTGATGGGGGTGGGAGGGAGGGGAGGGTGGGTGATGGGTATTGAGGAGGGCACCTTTTGGGATGAGCACTGGCTGTTGTATGGAAACCAATTTGACAATAAACTTCATGTATTGGAAAAAAAAAAAAGTATGAAAACATCCGAAGAAGGGCACCTGGGTGGCTCAGTCAGTCAAGCTTCCAACTTTCAGTTTTGGGTCATGATTTCACAGTTCATGAGTTTAAGCCCTGCGTTGAGCTCTGCGCTGAAACCATGCAGGCTGTTTGGGATTCTCTGTCTCCCCCTCTCTCTGTCCCTCCCCTGCTCATCTCTGCTCTCTCAAAATTAGACATTTTTTTTTTAAAAAAAACAACATAAGAAACATTATTGTCTTCAATTGATCCTTTAAAAAAGATAATACATGATGAAACTTACAGAATTACAAACATTTATAAAATCTTGAGTATTAGTCATCAGGACTGTGAATGCCGAATGCCACAAAGTAGATACTTCCATTTTATCTTCCCCTACATTCTATAGATTCTAAATCATCTATATATTTTGCCTAAAATCCTTCTTTGTCACTTAAGACAACACATGTATCTGCCTCCAAAAAACAAAGGTAGGAGTTAAAGATAAATACGCTATCAACTCTAAAAGGAGAAAACTAATAATGATTATAGGACTTTAAAAAACATGAAAAATACTGTATTTTTATACTTACTAGGATACTATTAAGGGAAAGAATATATTTCAACAGTATACTAGAACACCAATCTTAATCATTATCAAAACAGTAAGGACTATAGGAAACATAGAACATATCCAGTATCAGAAAAGGATAAATTCTCCTGGAGCCATTCTTTTACTGGGTTCTACCTGTATACTGCTAAATAAAACCTATCTACTACCGTTTTTTGTTGTTGTTTTAAAACTTAATATAGAAATGCTCTGTCTTGGGGCGCCTGGGTGGCTTGATAGGTTAAGCGTCCGACTTCGGCTCAGGTCATGATCTCATGGTCCGTGAGTTCTAGCCCCGCGTCAGGCTCTGTGCTGACAGCTCACCTGGAGCCCGTTTCAGATTCTGTGTCTCCCTCTCTCTCTACCCTCCCTGTTCATGCTCTGTCTGTCTCAAAAATAAATAAACGTTAAAAAAAATAAAAAAAAAAAAAGAAATGCTCTTGTCTTATTTTTCCCAATTTCACTGCAGAAAAGAGTTCACTAGCAAGGTTAAGACTGCTACCATTTGAAAGGACAGCTTACACAGTGGCTCTTGCCTGGCATCTCAGAACTTGGATTTCAAGAGAGTTCCAACTGTTAGGGGATGATGGCTCACCATACCTAAATTGTTTGGGCAGACAATATGGTTTATGCTGAAAATGTGTTTTCCTTATGGTAATCAAGAATTCTGGTATGTGATAGCCAGCGGGTGCCTATGTTACAAGCTTACAGTAAAAACCCTGGGAACTAAGTCTCTAATGAATGAGCTTCCCTGGTATACATTTCAAATGTGCTGTTTCAACTCACCCCTTATGTGACCACTGGGAAAGGACTCTTGGAAGCTTGTGCTTTGTTTCCTCTGAACTTGAACTTTCCTCTGAACTTTCCTCTTTTCCCTTAGCTGATTTTATTTTGTATCTTTCACTAAAATAAATCATAGCTATGAATATGGCTATATGCTGGGTCCTGTGAGTTCTGCTAGAAAATCACCGAACTTGAAAGTGGCCTTGGAAATCCCCATGTACCACCCCCCTCCCTTTTCAAGTTGGATTCCATTTTCAACACTTGCCTCTTCTCACTCTTACATTTTCTCCCTGGAAAAACACTCACCAGTATAGTTCCAGCTATCACATTTATTCTGTCACCTCCAATGCTAAACTCGAACTTAATTACAACTGCCTTGGGATATTTTTATCTGAAGTACATAGGCACTTCAAACTCAACAGGCTCAAAAATAAATTCACTATAGCTCCAGAAGCATCTTGATTATCTCCCAAATTTCTCTTAGCATGCTACCAAATTTACTTCTCTGATGTTTCCTATTTAGGTTAGAAATCACCATCTACCTAGACCCTCAACTCTATAGCATTAAAAGTCCTTCACAATCTGTAACTAGCCTAGTCTTCTATTCTCACCTATCACGATTTCCCATGCACTATAAATTACATTCACACCAGATTACTTGCCTGTCCTTGAATAAACTACTATCTCTTTGCACATGCTTTTTATCAACTGAGTAGCCCACTCTCTCTCTGTATGGTAAATGCCTACTTATCAATACAGTATCTCAGTTCCCAGCAGAACAGACAACTCTCCTCTTGAAAGGATTTCGTTCATATATCTAACACAGTCATAAATTTTATTGTACTGTAATTATTTTTACATTTTCCCCTATTATACTGTAAGGTCTTTGAAGGAAAGTTTCTTTCCTTGACAGGTAACAACATCCCCGACTTTATGGAGCTTACAGCCTAATGGGGAAAGAAACAATAAATAAATGCATAAGTATGTATACATACATACACACGTACCACACACACACACACACACACACACACACACACACACACACAGGAAAGAAAGCAAAAGTGCAAGAGAGTACAGGTAAGAGCCAGAAGCAGTAGCAAGTGCAGGTGAAGACGATATGGAATGATGGTGCTGCTATGTTTAAAAGTCTCCAGAAAAGGCCTAAGGTAAGCGGAAGCCTTGTTGAAAAGAAGTGCATGTCAGGAGCAAAGTATTCCAGCTAGAGAAAGAGTAAACATACCAGACTTTGAGAAAAGCCTGGTATATTTCAGATCTATAGTGAGGAATATGGAGCAAATGATCCCTAAGAACCCTTTCTCTTAAATTATCTGAGTCTATGAGGAATAAAATGAGTTGGATGATGGTTTTTCAACTCTAATTCTGCAACACACCAGAAACTTAACAAAAAAAGTCACTTAATTGTTCAAAATGAAGTTGATGACATTTTGAAAAGCAAAAATTTTGCTTGTGTTGATATTAAATGACATTTTGTTGATTCCTTTAAAAAGTTAACTTCTAGGGGCGTCTGGGTGGCGCAGTCAGTTAAGCGTCCGACTTCAGCCAGGTCACGATCTCGCGGTCCGTGAGTTCGAGCCCCGCGTCAGGCTCTGGGCTGATGGCTCAGAGCCTGGAGCCTGTTTCCGATTCTGTGTCTCCCTCTCTCTCTGCCCCTCCCCCATTCATGCTCTGTCTCTCTCTGTCCCAAAAATAAATAAACGTTGGGAAAAAAAAAAAAAAAGACTTTTATAAAAAAAAAAAAAGTTAACTTCTAAATCTATACATTCCTGATATATAGTCCCATAATTCTTACAACAGATAACTGTACTAAAACTGACTTAAGTACTAGATAATATATTCTTCAAGTGAAAATTGATCATATAAATTATTAAAACTTACTTGTGTATGGATAGATGAAACAGCAACAACTTCCACATTAAAAACACCTTTGTGATTATCTACCCATTTCATGCCAGGTAGAGGAACCTGTAAGATATTAAATTTAATGATCACAGATACTTAAGTTGATAAGATATTCTGAAAACAAAAATTGTAACACCTCAATGAGAAAAAAAATATCACGGAAATATATTTTTACGCACTGTAAATAAATGTAAAACTTACATTTTGTTCTTATTACAAAATTATGTTTTCTACAAGAGAATTAAAAGACTCAAGGAGCAAAAAAGCAGAAAATATGCACTCAAAATGCTATCTTCCCAAAGATATATCCTTTTATATCATTCTAAATCTTCCTCTGTGCATATATTTATATACACCCTACCTTTGCATAAATATGTACAATATGTAATGCATAATATAGAATATAAAACATTATTTTAAACCTATTTTTCAAATATCACATTGTGAATCACTTTTCATGTCAATAAATTCATATCTACAATATTTTAATGGTTTGTAATATTCTGTTTTTTTTCTTACGAAAACGACTATTTTGTTTTAATGGAGCTGTAAAATATTTACAGCAACAAAATTGTTGTAAGGAATAGAAAACTTTTCTTTTGATGTAAATTGCTAGGAATGTTAATTTAAATTAGATCATAAAAAGTATTTTCAAAAAGACAGTCAGTACATTACTTCTCTCTATTCCTCCTGCTAAGTACAGCTAAAAAACCCTGAACATGATACACAAAACACTGAAAGGTGGAGATAATGCAAATGGCTAGTGACCTCAGGATGTGAGGAAATAGAAAGTAGTGTTTCCTTGGTTTTACTATTGCTTCACAGATCCTGGACTAGCCCCTAGAGAAGATGGCAACCTGGAAATGCCGAAAGAAGCAGAGAAAAACAAGCTTCAAGAAGAGCCTGCTCTCTCTAATCAAAGCCAATAATTGCCCTACTCTGGCCAAACACATGGAAACAAGTTGCAGCCCCACAGCCTCCAACCCCGCCCTCCGCCGCCACAGGCTGAGTAGAGAGCTCAGGTGTCCATCCACCCTCGGCTGACTGTAATGAGGTGCCCAGATTCCCCTAACACATTGGGTGGTATTAGAAAAGACGGAGATGGAAAGCCCAGTCTCAGCCCGGTGGTAACAAGTACCACCTCCAAATGGGTGTCAGTGGAATCCAAGCAAGGAAGGAGCAGTACCAAGGTGCCCTTCCTCCTCGCATAGAGAGGTATCTGCGCAGGTCTAGTGGGGAACCTGAAATCCTACCTCTATCCAATAAGCATCCTCAACCCACTGCAAAGTGAGGAATGTGGACTTTTACCTGTGGCATGAATGTGGCAATAGCGCCTCCCCCTACTGCTAAAACAGAAGGCTTAAATAAGATCTGAGATCACAATAATACCCAAGATATCCAGGTTAGAATAAAAAACCTCGCATCATACCAAGAACCAGAAAAATCTCAAATGAGAAAAGGCAATCAACAAACACTAAGATGACACAGGCTGGACAGATTTGACAAGGATGTTAAAGCAGTCATCATTAGAAAATAAAAAGCTGTAACAAGGAATTACAAATATCTTTGAAATAAATGACCAAAAATAGAAAGTCTTAGGGGAAAAAATGTTTTAGAGATTCTTTCCCATGGTTGCATTTTTTTTTTACTATGTGTAGAAACGAAAACCAATTAAAATCGGTCCTCTTACAAAATTCAACATTATGTAGGTAAGAAATGCAATGTCTCTACTGAGGTAAGTAACACAGGTTTTGGAACTTTTGCCAAAGAAAGATGGTAAGGTAAACTGGAACTGCTCAAAGCCAAAAATTAGTACTAGCTCTTTCAACCCAAAACATTTGCTTTCAGCTTAAAAACATAGAATACACAAATAAAATGTGAACATATACTGCTTTAAAAATAGTGGTTCTTAAAGTCTGATCTGAGCATGAACAGCATGAATATTACCTGGGCACTTGTCAGAAATGTAAATAATCAAGCGCCAACCCAGACCTCCTGCATCAGAAACTGTGGGGTAAGGTTTAACAGTTGGTGTTACAACAAACTCTCCAGGTGATTTTGATGCATGTGAAGTAAGAACTGCTGTCTTAAAACTCTTACAAGCAGTGCAGCAAATAGGAATCCCATAACAGTAGCAAACACTGCTTTAACACTTTTGATGTGACACCATTCTAAATGTTCTACAGACTACTATCATCAACATAGCCCTTTATTATAAGCATTAATTATTCTCAACTTACAGATAAGAAAATTCAGGCACAGAGAATATTTAGTCGGCTCAGTCTGCCATAACAAAAGATCATACATTGGTGTGGCTAAAACAAGTTATTTTCTCACAATCTGGAGACTAGAAGCCCAAAATCAAGGTGCAACATGGTCAGTTTCTGGTGAAAACCCCTTCCAAGCTTCCAGACGGCCACCTTCTCACTGTGTCCTCACATAGCCAAAAGAAAGAGTATTCTGATGTCTCTTCTTTTTAAGGCACTAATCATGAGGCCCACCCTCATGACCTCATCTAAAACTCATCTAAACCTAATTACCTCCCATCGGTCTCATCTACAAAACCTATCACATTGGGGTTGTATATGAATTTGGGGGTTACATATGAATTTGGGGCTTGCAGTGGGAAGATGAGGTGGGGAATGGGGAGACATAATTCAGTCCATAACAGAGAGATTAAGAAACTTAACTGAGGTTACACAACTAATAAATGGTGAGGCCAGAATGAAATCCTGAAAATAACTATATATTACCTTTCAAAAGTATATGAAATTTAAAACAACAATAAAAACTTCCACAATCCCTTACCCCTTTGAAAGTTAACCTTGGTAAACTTGATATGTATTTTCCAAATTATTTCCCGCACAATTACTGATGTGTATCTGATATGTGAGTTTGGTTGTCATTATACTGTTTGTTTTTACATTTGTATTATAAACATCCTATTGGGATATTGAAATCCATATTACTCTTCTTAACTACTGCGCCATTGTATGGATGTACAAAAATTTAATTAAATATTAAACTCTTGGGGCACCTGAGTGGCTCAGTTGGTTGAACATCTGACTCTTGATTTCAGCTCAGATTATGATCTCACATTCATGGGATCAAGCCCTAAGTCAGGTTCTGCACTGGTTGTGGGCCTGCTTAAGATTCTCTCTCTTCCTCTCCTTCTGCCCCCCACTCTCAAAAAAGATACCAAACTCTTCGGTGATCCATGTAACTTTCATTTTTGCTGATACTAATAGTCCTATAATTTTTTTCCTTCTTTTCAGAAAGAAACATATTTATTAAAAATATTACACAGTCATACACTGTCTACCTCCATGTTAATAGTTAAATACATCTCTGCTGACATGTCATGTCCTGACAATGCCTGATACAACCTGGTGTGCTCTTTGTAAAAATGAGGACACAGATGTATCAAGCGCATTCAACTAATGTAGTTAAAACTAATGAGTTACTCAGGATGTCACAGATTTAGTCAATCTCTAACCTAGGTTAGAGATACCCAGGGAACTCGGGCAAATGAGATATTAAAAATACTTTTTTAGAAGTTTGCTAGGGGGGGCGCCTGGGTGGCTCAGTCGGTTAAGCGTCCGGCTTCGGCTCAGGTTGTGGTCTCGCGGTTTGTGGGTTTGAGCCCCGCGTCGGGCTCTGTGCTGACAGCTCAGAGCCTGGAGCCTGCTTCGGATTCTGTGTCTCCCTCTCTCTCTGCCCCTCCCCCGCTCATGCTCTGTCTCTCTGTCTCTCAAAAATAAATAAACATTAAAAAAAAAAATTTTTTTTAAAGTAAAAAAATAAAAGTTTGCTAGGTTATATATATCCTTTACTGCATGTCGGTGGTGGTTCACTGCAAAATGGCACTCAGGCTTTGGAATGGGAGTGACTATGGCTGGATCTGGCAAATGGGTTTGTATTTCACAGCCCAGAGCCCTCTCTCTCCACATGCCAGTGAAATGCCTGTCCTACCCCTGTGGGGGAGTGGGATGAGGAAGATTCAAAGAAATGGCCAATGTTTCTGTGGGGGAAAGAATACGGCAGATATTCATCACTGCCAAATGACTACTCACTTCGGGAAACTTTGGTCTCAACAAAATTTCCATTTTTTAGTTTTTGCTAATAACAACAATCCTGCAACTTTTTTATACTGAATTCAAACAACACATATTTACTGAAGTCTCTACACAGTTTTCTGGGTACTAGAGTTCCATTGTAAACATGTCTGCTCTCAGGGAGCTTACCCACCATTTCTTATAGAGAAAAATAAGGAAATAAATAAGGTAATTTCAGATAGTGGTAAGTATTAAGTAAACAAAACCGTATTAAAAATGATGGAGTGTATCAACAGTGTGGTGGAGGAAAGGGCTGGAAATTCATGGAGTCAGACCTCTCTGAGGAAGTGCTATTTTATATAAAATTCAGATAATGAAGAGAATCCAGCCATGTGAAATTCAGGAAGACTAAAGAGAAAATTCAAAGGCCTAGAAGCAGGAAAATATTTGGAAGAAGGTATAAGTACAGAAGAAGGGGCTCAGTGATGGTAGAAGATGATGTTAAAGAGACAGAAAAGCTCAGATCATTCAGAGATTTGGAGGTCATGGAATACAAATCTAGATTATATTCTAAGTACAGTGAAATGCCAGCAAAATATATAAACATCATATATGATCATAAAGAAACACTAAAGCTTGGCAATATCATGCTGAATGAAAAAAGCAAGTTCCAGAGGATTCTATACAGCATAATAACCTTTTCATTAAATTCAAAATATAAGCAAAGTAAAACGTATTCTCTAAATACACATACACCTCAGTTATAAAGTAGGTTTAAGGGGTGCCTGGGCAGCTCAGTCAGTTAAGTGTCTGATTCTTGATTTCAGGTCAGGTCATGATCTCACTCATGGCCTTGGGACTGAGCCCTGTGTTAGGCTCTGCACTGAGTATGGAGCCTGCTTGGGACTGACTCTCTCTCTCTCTCTCTCTCTCTCTCTCTCTCTCTCTCTCTCTCTCTACCTCTCTCTCTGCCCCTCCAATGCTCACATACACTCTCTCTCAAAATAAATAAGTAAACATTTTTTTAAAAGCAGTTTTAAGGGGTGCCTGGGTGATTCAGTCAGTTAAGCGTCTGACTCTTGATTTTGGCTCAGGTCATGATCTCACGGTTTGGGACTTCAAGCCTGCACTGGGCTCTAAGCTGGGCAAGGAGCCTGCTTGAGATTCTCTCTCTTCCTCTCCCTCTGCCCCTCCTCCACTTGTGTACTTGCACTCTCTCACTCTCAAAAAAAAGTTGTTTTTAAGAGGCCAGTTTTCAGGGGTGCCTGGGTGGCACAGTCAGTTAAGTGTTCAACTCTTGAGCTTGGCTCAGGTCATGATCTCACAGTTTGTAATTTCAAGCCCCGCACAGGACTCTGCAATGACGGTGCAGGGGCCTGCTTGGGATTCGGTCCCTCCCTCTCTCTGCCCCTCCCCAGCATGTGCTCTCTTTCTCTCTCAAAACAAATAAATAAACTTAAAAAAAAAAAAGAAAAAGAGGCTAGTTTACAAAACAACATGAATGCACTTTAAAAAAAATGGTTAAAATGGTAACTTTTTATGTATATTTTACCACAGTTTTTTTAAAGAGTAGTATTTTTATAATTACAGGTTATTCTTATGTGGAATAGGGGACAAGCACATAAATGATGTGAATTATTATCACTGTTCTAGCTCTGGATTAGGTAGTGGATTCATGAGTGTTTATTATTTTATTAAATAAAAAACCAATAAATTGAAAAGCCTAACTACACATATATGTGTAAACACTGCTGAGTTTTAAAACATCCCTTATGTTGATCTTTGCATACCTACACAAATATATTTGTAAGTTAAATACTCAGACATATAATTCATGAGATTTTTAAAGGGTATGTTTATTGTTTCATTGTGACATATTTCAGGCAAAAATAATCAAATAAACCTTTTTTTTTTTTTTTGAGAGAGAGAGAGAGAGAGAGAGAGAGAGAGACAGGGAGAGAGGGAAGGGCACAGGGAGAGCAAGAAAGAGAATCTCAAACAGGCTCCAGGGCCAGCACGGAGCCCCACAAGGGGCTTGATTTCAAGACCATGAGATCCTGACTTAAGCTGAAATCAAGAGTCAGATGCTCAACCGACTAAGCCACCCAGGTTCCCCTCAACCAAGTCTTAAAAGTCCAGGTGATTATGAGTGCCCCAGGATGAGTACGACAGTCCCATGGACAGAAAAATCTGGTGACAGATTGCCATGCATCAATCGATGAATTTTATAAGCATGAATTTGTTATCTAGACCTCAATAAATACTGATCCTGAAACCTGATGACACCAAACTGAGGTAAATTCTCCAGAATACCATTAACAAACACTGTTGAAACACATTCATTGATTAGGCTTTTCTCTCAACATGATTCCTACAGTATTCAACAAAAATGAGTGCAATTTTGGACATTTTATGTTTGAGATATCCTGGCAAAGGTATCAATAAGCGTTTTAACTTACTAGACAAATAAAAATGGATGAGCAGAGATGCAGATTTAGGATTCATCAACTAACAGCAGGAGTCAAGAGCATTGTGATTTTTGTGCAAGTTGTATACTACATCACTCTAGGAGTACTGTTCACATAAAAGGCAGTCAGTGGTCCTGCCAGAGAAGAACGCTTACAGATTCAGAGTGAAAAAAACATGAAAATTCAAAGGGGAAAACAGGTTAAAACCCAAATGATATGAAACAAAGCCATACAAAGGTTTACCTTCCTTTTTACCCAATTTTAAAAAGAAAATGATCCCCTTATGATTGGAAATGATCGAGACAAGTATCATAAAGTAATAGTGTGCTGGTTACAGAAATTTGTTTATTACTATGTAAACTTAGATGGCAAGCTTCACATTCTAAGGCCCAAAAACCAGTTGAAGTTAATACATATTGGGAAGGTCTCTGACCTTCTGAATCAAAGAGAGCTCCACCATAACCAGGAAAGTAGATACAAAATTGCATGAAGCAGGGGCGCCTGGGTGGCGCAGTCGGTTGGGCGTCCGACTTCAGCCAGGTCACGATCTCGCGGTCCGTGAGTTCGAGCCCCGCGTCAGGCTCTGGGCTGATGGCTCAGAGCCTGGAGCCTGCTTCCCATTCTGTGTCTCCCTCTCTCTCTGCCCCTTCCCCGTTCATGCTCTGTCTCTCTCTGTCCCCAAAATAAATAAACGTTGAAAAAAAAAATTAAAAAAAAAAAAACAAAAAACAAAAAACAGAATTGCATGAAGCAATGATCTGTAAAAGCTGAATGTTTGTTTATTTTATGTATAATTATTTTTTATTTTTATTTATTTTTAAATTTATATCCAAGTTAGTTAGCTATACTCCAGCAATGATTTCAGAACTAGATTCCTTAATGACCCTTACCCATTTAGCCCATCCCCCTCTTCAGTAACCCTCTGTTCTCCATGTTTAAGAGTCTCTTATGTTTTGTCCCCTCCCTGTTTTGATATTATTTTTGCTTCCCTTCCCTTGTGTTCAAAGTCCTCTGTGTCTTAAAGTCCTCATATGAGTGAAGTCATATGATATTTGTCTTTCTGACTAATTTCGCTTAGCATAATACCCTCCAGTTCCATCCATGTAGTTTCAAATGGCAAGATTGTAAAAGTTGAATGTTTGAATAATGATCTCTCACTTGGTTTAAATTCAGCACTAAAACTAACAATATATACTGTTCTTTTTTTTTTTTAATTTTTTTAATGTTTATTTATTTTTGAGACAGAGAGAGACAGAGCATGAACAGGGGAATGGCAGAGAGAGAGGGAGACACAGAATCTGAAACGGGCTCCAGGCTCTGAGCTGTCAGCACAGAACCTGACGTGGGGGCTCAAACCCACGGACCATGAGATCATGACCTGAGCCGAAGTCGGACGCTTAACCGACTGAGCCACCCAGGCGCCCCTATACTGTTCTTTAAATGTAATAATAAAGCTAAGAATATATACTGTTTTTGTTTTTATAATTGTTTTTAAGATTATTTATTTTGAGAGAGACAGAGACACTGTGAGCAGGGAAGGGGCAGAGAAAGAGGGAGAATCTGAAGCAGGCTCCATGCTGTCAGCCCAGAGTCCACACGGGGCTCAAACACATGAAACCATGAGATCATGACCTAAGCCGAAATCTAGAGTTGGACGCTTAACCGACTAAGCCACCCAGGTGCCCCTATACTGTTCTTTTAATGCTGTAATTAAAAAATACAAAAGTTTTGATCACTTAATCACATATCAATCAGCTATACGTCTATCGTTAAATCCAAACCATGACCATATTCTTTATGTTATATATGAGCATACACAGCATAGTAGCTAGAAGAAAATCATCAATCTCCCTTTAGAAAGTTGACCTTGTATTTGCAAATCAAGTAAGAATAAGTGCATAATTTCCATAAAATCAATTTTCTTTTAAAATATTTCCTTTTGAAATATATAATGCTACCCCTGGCAGAAGACTACCTTATTTTACTGAGGAGATGTGTTCCTGGAAAATCGAATGAAAGATTTGGCAGGGGATGAAAGGCAAGGAGGAAGGAAGGAGTCATATTTCTTTCCTACTGTCTTTATCCATTCATTTAAAAAATACTTATTGACTGGGGAGCTTGGGTGGCTCAGTCAGTTAAGCAACTGACTTTGGCTCAGGTCATGATCTCACAGTCTGTGAGTTTGAGCCCTGAGTTGGGCTCTGTGCTGACAGCTCAGAGTCTGGAGGCTGCTTGCTTCATATTCTGTGTCTCCCTCTGTCTCTGCCCCTCCCTGCTCATGCTCTGCCTGCCTCTCTGCCTCTCTCTCTCTCTCTCTCTCACTCAAAAATGAATGAACATTAAAAAATAAAATACTTATTGACTGCCCATCATGAGCCAAGCACTATTCTAAGTACTTGAAGATACAGCAATGCACAAGAAAGACAAAGTCCCTAACTTCCTGGAATTTATACTCTGTAGACAATAAATAAAGATATAAGAAGTATAAAGTCAATGATAAGTATTATGAAGACATATCAAAGTAAAGGGATAAAAAAGTGCTGGATGCTGCAATTTGAAACAAAGTGATCAGAGACGTCTTCTCTGAAGAGGTGGGATTTGAGTGGATGTCTGGATGAAATGAAGAAGCTGGCCTGGAGATGGGACACCACCACCAGCACAGGGAAGTGCAAAGGGCCAGAAATGGGAATGTGCTCTTCATATAGAAGGAACAGTCAAGGCACTGTGCTCTCTGTCTGGGGCAGAGTCAGTGACAAAGAATAGTAAGAAAGGAGATCGGAGCAGTAGCCTTCTGTTGTCTTTATGTGTGTGTGTGTGTGTGTGTGTGTGTGTGTGTGTATGTGTTTTAAACAAAAACAATACAAATGTATTTGTGAATACTTGTATTTATTTTTTTTAATGTTTTTATTTATTTTTGACAGAGACAGAGACAGAGCATGAGTTGGGGAGGGGCAGAGAGAGAGGGAGACACAGAATCTGAAACAGGCTCCAGACTCTGAGCTGTCAGCACAGAGCCCTATGAGGGGCTCAAACTCACGAACTATAAGATCATGACCTGAGCTGAAGTTCGGATGCTTAACTGACTAAGCCACCCAGGCGCCCCTATGAATACTTTTTGAGTTCTATTCTGAAAATAAATGCTACCAGGAGAACATTCCCAAGACATATTTCAGACTAATGTATACCAACAGTTACATTCAAGGCACTCATATTAATAATCATCATGTAACAGTTCTCCCAAAAAGGACTTTGGTTTTTGAGTAGTGGCTACTGATTCTTGATTGAGATTTTTCCAATGTTTTTGTTTAAGTTACATATGTCATCATCACAGTTGCTAACGGTTCTTGTATTACAAGTTTGTAGCTACTTTATCTTCACATACATGATTTTTAAAAACTTTTTTTCACATACATGATTAATTACAAAAAGATTCTAAAAAATTAATTGGTTTGTTCTTTTTCCTCCAGACTTTCAGTGAAATGTTCTTACTTATTTAAAGCTTATGTTACGTTATGAAAATTCTCCAGATTCGCCTTTTAAGTTAATATTTCACATATTATTTTGGTTTTAAAATCAATATACTTATTTTAAAAGCTTCTAAGTATTCTATAGAGTAATTTTAACTATAGTACAAAATAATATTATTACTTCATTATCTACATACTTCTAGATAGAACAGCAAAATCTTGTTTGAGAAAAACACTTCTGCAAAAAACTCATTCACTGCATCTGGAGAGTTTCACCATAAGAGATACTGACCTCAGGAGATAGTACAGAATAAGCTTGTGGTGGTTTTTCCAGTGAAACTGGTAGGCAAAACTGCCCAGTCTTTAATCGTCCATTCTGAAGCATTGGTATCCACTTTTAATTAAAAAGGAAACAATATTAAGTTACATACATTTGTTACAAAAGTAAGTACTTGGAAAATCTGTTTTAAGAATTTGTAATGAGCCAAATTTGTCTCACACCGCCAAACACCAAGGGGATTTAATTAAGTAATAATAGGTTTCATGATTCCTCTAAAGAAAAGCTTCCCTGACAATATTTTTATTAAGGAGCATTCCCAAAACATTATTACTAATTAACTACGCAATATTTAAGCCAAAAGAGGTCCTTACTATCCAAGAAAAAGCTGGAGTAGAAAAAGGCCGCAAAGTCAATCCATTACACATGGCGGTAATAGTGTCAATGTATATACAGGGAAAGGTTTGGTTGAATATGAATGCTGACAACAAAACTAAAAAGCATGAATTTATTTGGTTACATTTAGCAAAATCCATTTCATAGACAAAAAAATGAGTCAATTGTTAATTTTTCTCTTTTGGGTAGCAGCATGATTTTTCTGACAAAGTTGTGATAGCACATCATGATATCCTTCACCTCAGGTTTACGTTTGCAATTCAATCATAATGATTTTCAAATAATACTCAAGAGTTTTAATTGCTTTTAATGAAAGCCAAGAGCTTTAATAGCTAAGGGTCTCTTTTAATCATTTTACACTGAAACCATTCTCTTCTGAAGAACCCTTAAAATTAATATATTTATACTGTACTGTTTGATAAACACATAATAATCAGGACCAACACCTAAGTGTTTACACATGTTAATTAATTGCATTAATGAGTATTTTCTTATTACGATGACTCTTCCTAACCAATATGGGGAATCAAATAGGGAATACTCAACAATAATGAACACCAATTACATCTCAAGTATTCAAACTACTTTTAAGACTGAAAAGCTAAATATTAAACAAAGATATACTTACTGTATATCCAACAGGAGTTTCAAGAGGAGTATTTTGTTTTTGCTGACAACTAACATGATAAAAAGTAAAAAGCAAATGATGATGGTCAGTTAAAGTAGCAGGGAGTTTAACCTTGATTTCTTCATGAAAATCAGGAGACCTTCATACAAAAAAAAAACAAAAAACAGATCAATAGTCAGTAATTTGTTCAAAACAAATAATTACTGCATTTGTATATTTGAGTAATTTTTAAATTAATTTCACGATTCATGCTCAATTTTTCTTCCAGTACAAAATATTTTTCTCTATTCCCAAACTGTATGTAACTAACTCCTACTTCCAGTTGAGGGAGTTGTCTCTGTTTCTGAAATTTCTCGTCTCATTTTTATTAATGGGCTGAGTGATCCTATGATTTGAAAATTCATTAATAATCACCACCTTGATGCCGAGATCTTCATTAGATGGGAAACTGTATAAATGAGGAGACTAGGGCAAGGCCTTCTATATTCTGATACGCATTACATAGAAAAGTAACAGGAGTTTTTGTAAGTATGTATTTTAAAACCATACCATAAAAAAACATTTTTCTATTATAGGAGTGACTTCATATTAAAGATTAATTTGTATTATCTTTTTGCAAAAAAGAAAAAAAACAAGTAGCTCTAGATAGCTTAGTATCAAGTTGGGCTCTCTATGGAATATCTTATATCAATTATTCCATTGCTAAAGAAACAGATGTTAACAAAACATAGACTAATGTATTAACTGCTCAGAAAAAAGGAAAAAAAAAATAAAGAAAAATCAGGGAACACCTATAAATTGCATTTGTCTCACAGTTTAGAAGTGCTCCCAGCCACTACACAAATACAACGAATATCTATTTGACTTAACCAATGGCATTTTCATCTCAATATCCATTGAGAGTGGTCCCTAGGAGCATTTTTATAAAAAAGCATTGCTGCTATTTATGATTTATTATTTAAAAGGGACAGAATCTTAGCATCCCAACCTTCCATATTCAGCTAGTATCTCTCAGTTATATTCAAAGAAAATATATCCAAACCATATGGCTCCAACTAATTAAAAGTGAAAGCTTTCCCACCAATTAGGGTCCCCCCCCCCCATGCTAATAAGTCTAATATCTTTCCATTTCAAATAAGTCTCAAAAACACTAAAAGTGTAGTTCTGATCACAGAAATATTAGGTTAATGAAAATTTTAATACCCCCAAGAAAGATAAGTAATGGTAGCCATCTGAGAATTTGATGATTTTGGTGAATAAAAGATGCTATGTATCTTATTACTGACCTCGCTAATCACCACTAAATCATGAGAAAGTTGAATTTCCTCACAGTGTTAGAGAGTATTGTCATTTTAATTCCACGAATACTGAGAGCAACAAAAATAAAGATCTAGCTATAAACTGAGATACTTTAAGAAATTATTACCTTCTTCATCAATATCATTCCTAGTACTGAGTATTCATTTCTTTTCTGAAATCATACCATGTGAAGGCTTTTATGGAAAATTAAGCATCTGTGAGTTATTCATCAACAAGTACGTTTTAACTGTTCACCTTTATGTTAAGTATTGTGTTATTTCTGTGGTGGTTTTAAAGATATGAAAAAATAATTACCCTCAAAAATATATAATTTAGTAGAAATATAAATAAGACAGACATATATCAATAGCAATGCTATAAAGCAGGGGTTGGCAAATTATGGCTACAGGTCAAATCCAGTCCACTGAATGGTTTTGTATAGCCCTACAGACTAAGAATGATTTTTATATTTTTAAGTAGTTAAAAAAAATCAAAAGAATAACATTTCACTTGAAATATTACATGAAATTCAAATTTCAGCATCCATAAATAAAATGTTATTGGAAGACAGCCATGCCCATTCATTTGCAACTTCACTTATTGTCTATGGCTCTTTTTGCACTACAACAGCGGGGTTCAGTAATTGCAACAGAGACCGTATGGCCCACAAGGCCTAAAACAAAACTACTGGGCCCTTCGCAGAAAATGTTTGTCAACCCCTGGTATACAGCATATAGCAAATAAGATTAAGTGCTTCAAGAACAGAGCTGAACAGATTACTTCAAGTTTTGGATCAGGGAATTGTATTTAGGAAGAGATCTATGATGTGGGCCTTAAAGAACAAGTAGGAGTTGAAATAATAGAGGGAATCAGTATTATGATAGAAAAAGGGATCCAAGAAAAGCCCAGAAACAGGATACTTTAGCAATAAGGCAAAAAGAAAATCATCAAGATGTAAAAGATGATTGGATATTAGAGAAAAGAAGAAGGAAAGCAAGGATGTTTTAAATTTTGAGTCAAAAGAATTATGGTACCGTTAATAAAAATAATCAGACAGAGATAGGGTCCAGAAGAGAATCGGGGATAAATACATGGAAATTGAGAAGGCAGGCAAAAGAACATGCTTACTAGACTACTAAAAATATATGTCTGCACCTCCGAAAGGTTATGACTAAAAATAAAAAGTTGCGAAACAATCCACATAAAGATAAAAGCAGTAACATTTTCAATGAATGTAACTCTGAGAAACACATATAAGGTTATTTATGGAGAGTATAGTGTAGAAAAAGAGGGTCAAGAGTGAAACTGTAGTGTTTTGCATGGAATATCTATTCTCAAAAAGGAAGGAAGGAAGGAAGGAAGGAAGGAAGGAAGGAAGGAAGGAAGGAAGGAAAGAAAGAAAGAAAGAAAGAAAGAAAGAAAGAAAGAAAGATAGATTAGAATAATTACTACAGAAAAATAAACTGTCCAAAGAGATGGGAGGAAAGTGAGAGCGGGTCACAAAGGGTGAGAAACAATAAAGTTTTAAAGAGGGCAAGGAAAAACCATGCTACACAACAACACTGAAGAGAGGTTTTTGTTTTGTTTTTTAAGTATAGGAGACTTAAGTTTCTTTTTGACAGTAACAGATGGAGCCAGGGAAGTGGGGACTGATGGTACAAGAGAAGGGCTAACTGATGGAGTCGCACTCTGGAAGAGGAAGAATGAGACTGGTAGAAAGCAAAGATGAAAGACTCACACTGAGCCAGGTACGGGCTCTGACTGCCCTTGAACCAGAAGTAAAGGCAGATCCATGCAGAGATAATCAGAGGTGAAGAGTAGACAAGTGAATGGTTCTCAAGTTGGATGGTTTCAAACCACTTAATAAAGTAGGAACGCTAAGAGTAAGCAAACAGAATAAGTAGGAGGTAGAGAAAGAAGAAGAAAGGCTTAAAATATCTCCTGCCAAATGACAGAGGGTAAAAAAAGCGATGACAAGAAGAATACCAAAGAATGGTGGGGCCAAAAAGAAAATAAAGTAAAATGAATTACTGCAGTCCCATCATACAGATAAAATAACGTCAATTTGTGATAGTCCTGATCGGTACAATTTTGTGATTTTTCTCCAACAGCATTCAGTAATCAAAACAAAAACAAAAAAGAGAAGAGAAGAGAAGAGAAGAGAAGAGAAGAGAAGAGAAGAGAAGAGAAGAGAAGAGAAGAGAAGGAAAAGAAAAGAAGAGAAGGAAAAGAAAAGGGAAGAAAAGAAAAAAAAAGAGAAAAGAAAAGAAAGCAGAGATTAAAAGTTATCCAAAGTTAAGAATTTCTCACTCAAAGAAGTAAAATGGAAGGGCACTACATCAAAGTATTATTAGATGTTGAGAATACCACCAATTTAACTAATGGTTATAAGCTTAGTAAAGAGTTAAGTAAAACTACAAAGTGTCAAGGGGAAAATAACAGGGAAAGTCCAAAGGACCAGAGGCTACAATGATAATCAATAACAATATAATAAAAATGAAAGGGTCAGAGAATTTGATATGAAAGACCTTTTGTATATAAAGTCTAAATTTGATGTTTATAGAGAATATGCATCTACAGGCAGAAAACTGTAACTCTGATGTCAGCTGTCTTGAATTTGCACATTCAGTGCAGCAAAGCAATTGGTAAACACACTAACGTGAGTGCTTAAAATGCCACTGAGAAGGGAGTAACTTTGAAAGAAATATTTGAATTCAGTACCTGTTATGATATACTACGGCTGTATAGGCTTCCTTTGAAAATTCTGAACAGCTAGATTTACCAAAGATTACCTGTAACAAATAACAGCACGTTGAAACTTTGTTGTAATAAATGCTGGATGTTCATATCTATGTAAGAATTTGTCTGATTTAATAACTACTGGAGAACAATGGGCAAAATCAGCCCAATGAAGAACAATGTGCCTACTGACGTTCATTAATAAATTCAATTGCTTAGCCGTAAATTTCTTTTCAACTATAGAACCATCTGACATTCAAACATTCAAAAAATTTCTACCCATTATATTTCCTTTTTCTTAAAGAAGGTGAAAAATTCACTTTAAAATCTGGGTGTAGCATATCATTTGGAATTTATATAAGAAATATGGTCTTAGAATAGTAGCATGTATCTACTATAAAATTGGTGGCTTTTCCACTAAAACAGTAATCATTCTGTAAGCCAAATATAAATTTATAAATGATATTTTAAAATCCTATTTTAGGTGAAGCTATGTATCCTTTGCTTCCAGTACTCCTTACAAGCTACCCTATTAAGAAGGAGGAGCGCCATTCTTATGTTCTTATATATATGTCTTAAAAATAAAAAATCCACCACATTAAAAAAAAAATACTACTTTTGGAGAAGGTTTAAAGGTAAAGTAATTCAGTCTTGTATATCTGCCTCTGGCGTTCTAATAGCAATACTACGGTTAATTCGGGCAGCTGATAAGATACATGGCTTATCATTCCTATGTGAGACAGATTTGCAACGCTACCTACCCATAAATTAACCTCTTATGTCTGGCCAGCCATCTCTACACATGCAGAAATAAGTACATGGACATATCATCGCGCTTGCATCAATACAACTGGTCAAATAACTCAAATTTTACATCTTATACAGAAGGATTAATTGGAACCATCCTCAAATAAAAAGAACTTTTTAACAGATTATTTGTGTTTCTTTTTGTGACACAAAAGATCCTTTTATTCACATAGGTCCTTTCATTTTAAGGCTGTGTAAAAGTGTAATGACTACGACTGTCCTAGAGAAGTCTAATTTCACCAATTTCCAAGAATACATTGCCATGTTTTTATAAAATGTTGTTCCAATGCCAGAATTTGAATTTTATGATTTTATCACACCAACATTATATGATCCAAAAATTATCTTAGGATCCATTTGAGTAGTCCTTATTTTTTTAAAGAATTAAGCAAAGACAATGTGTCTATGTTTCTATACTTTCAACCAGTCACTAGGGTAAAGATAAAAGCATTATAAGTGCATATGACTAATAATACACAAGTGAAAGGAACACAGTATCCTCTCCATCCCCCACCCCGGCCACTGAGAAGATCCCATTTTTCACAAAGTAACTCATTTACTTTCATAACATGAATGACATAAAGTAGAAAGTGTTCCTTTTCTGACCTTGTGACATGTATTTTTAACCATTCATCAACATGGACTGTGCATCAATTCTGTGACAGGCACTTTGGCAGGCATCAAGATATAGATATGAGTAAGACATGGTCCCTGCCCTCAAGGAGCTCACAATCTGGTAGACAAGATAAAGAAATAAACATATAATCTTAAAGTGATAAGGCCCATAAAAGAAATGAGAAGATGCTATGGTAGCACCAAAAGAGGGAGTGGTCTGTCATTGTGGCTGGATGCAGCTGGGACTCCACAGAGGCCATATATGTGCTAAGACAAGGAAGAGTTTGTTAGGCAATCAACAGAAACAGATTATCTTACATATACTACATTTGTCATAAGCTCAATTCATATGGTAATTCACATATAACAAAGCATCTATTTTCACAATCCAGTACCTTTTCATCAACTGTGATAGTATATTCATTCTTTCAGCAGGAATAAAGAACTAGTAAAGAATATGAAATGCTAACTCCAAACCTCAGAAGTAAATTCTACATTTATTAGCAAATACTTATTCACCATGTATTATATGCAAAGATCTGAAATAGCAGCCATAGAAGAATATAAAGATGCATAATTTGTGCTCGCTGCTGTCAAGATCTATACATGCTGATAAAACTGAGGCAATGGGAAAAGAGAAAATATACAGCTTTCCTAGTAAGTAGAAAATCAGAGGAATGCGATTTAATGACTGGCAGAGAAGGCTAAAATAAAACTGTTAACAATGCACCTATTCGTAAGCTCATTTTCATTCCATTAGAGTTCTCAGAGGTTGAACATCTATAGTGACAGGTGTGCTCCTATTCCATATGTTACTAACTTTAGTTGAGCTTAAAATCTACTTTCATGGAACTTGCATTGAGTAGTATTCTATAAATCCTAAATGATAATTTGGGCAGTCAGGAATCTCTCCAGTCTGGCCTCAATCTACTATTTCTGACTTCTCTTACACTGCTCTGGCTCACTGGCAACTCGCCACTGTACGTCTGTGGAAGGACATTCTCCAACTTGAGTTGCTTTCCTTCCCCAGCTATCTAAGACCCAACGCCATCTACATTTTAACTATCTCTGGTTTTAGTTCAGATATACCTCCTCCAGGTGATACCTGCCTATTACCTCAGCAAGACATTCTCTCCTACCTCTGTACACTTCTGCCTTTGAATCACTACAGCCATCTTCTAATACTTAGCATATACCTTGGTTCTCAATATTAGCTGCAAAATGTAATCCCCTTAGGGAGATTTAAAAATACTGATATATGACTAGTTCCCACCCCCAGACACTATAATTTAATTGGAGTAAAATTCAGTCTGAGCACTGGTATTTTTAAAAGCTCCCTAGGTAAGTGTAATATGCACTATTACCAGAGTTTCTTAACAAAGATGGGAAGAATCATACATATTAGAATCACCTGGGGAGCATTTCAACCTATACCACAACCTCATATACTACCCATCACTTTCTACTTCCTTTGGCCTCTCATTCTCAAGGAGAAGAATCAGAATCACAGATGACAAGAGCAGAAAAAACATATCTGCGCTTTGTTAGAGTTACCTAGGTGATTCTGTTCTGATCCTCTCTTGAAAGTCACTATTTTAGAATTTTATGTGTTTATCCCATATCCTTTAGATTACAAGTCTTATTCATCTTTGTATCTCTGGGAGGGACTAGTATGTACTAAGTCCTCGATATTTAAGACTTCAATACGGAAGTGTTGAATCACTATATTGTCCACAGGAAACTAATATGAACTAATATGACACTATATATTAACTAACTAGAATTTAAATAAAAACAGGAAAAAAAAGACTTCAAGGAAACTCATACTATCTGTTACAGGAAGTAATCAGTTAGAAATTTGGTTTACAAGATCATTAATTTCCAGTTTAGAGCTGCCAATCAAGTAAAACAAAATCTATTTGAACCATACATGAACAAGAGGAAAAGTAAAGAACACTTCTTACCGGCATAGCATTGCTTGGATCCTCCCCATACATGAACTGTACTTTCACTGTTATATTTCTTGCAGAACCCTGACGATTGGCAAAGTTGAGACTCTGAGGGTATATGTAGAGAAGATTTCTGTAAAGGCAATAGTATGCACGATAGTAAATATATATCTAAAAACACTATGTATCACTGCAGGCCACAAAAGAAAGAGATGGAACAAATACTTCATTATTAATATATGCTAGCCACCATATATTTTCACATACAATGTTTCATTTAATTCTTACGGCAATCATTCAAATAGATAGCAATCAAATATACCCCAATTTTGCAGATGAATTGAGGCCCAGAAAACTTAAGTGAGGTTCACACACAACTAAGTAAGCAGCAAAGCTGAAATCAGAATATAGGTCAGACTTCAAAACACATGTTCTTTCCTCTGCAAGAGACTTCTGGGAAATGAATGAGTAAGGACTGAATCATTATTAAGAAGTTAATAATGTATTATGTTAGCTCCTGCAAGCAGATATAAAGAGGATAACATTTATAGGCAGGGCTTCTGTATATATATGATCAAGGACATAAGAGAGATAACATTCCACATTATTTGTTCAAAAACATGTATGGACAATACGCTAGGTGTAATAGTTGCTATGAAATAATCACATATTACTCTGTATTTATTTTACTTCATGTCCAGTCCCTGCTTCTGCCACACAGAAGATAAATAATTCAAGAAAAGACACCAAAAGAGAGGGCTAAACAAATAAAAAGAAATAGAACAAGATTTACTTTACCTGAAGACTAGTACTGAGATATGATGAACAAGACTTCAAGTATAATAAAGTCCTGCTAATCAACTGCTGGAGCAATGAAAACACGTCAAAATTTTCTGGAATGTGGTAGGGCAATATAGAAATTCTAAATGAACACAACCTTTGACCTAACAAACCTGCCTCTAGTCTAAGGACAGAATTACACACATGTATAAATGGATGTGTTAAAAAAAATTCACTACAACATTTTTTGTAGTAGAGAATAATTACAAATAATTATAAAGAAATATAATATGCATCAGTACTATTTTAGTTAATTATATTAATATATATTAATAAGAAGGAATCCTATGGAGTCTCCAAAATGACAATGTGCAGCAATATTTATTGATGTAGAAAGAGATACCCAGCATGTTGGATAAAGAAAAAACGCAGGTTCCATAGCAGGATGTATAGTGTGGTGTATCCTACTTACGGAAAATGGTGAAGAAATAATAGCTGAAAACTCCCCTAACCTTGGGAAGGAAATAGAAATCCAGATCCAGGAAGCCCAGAGAGTTCCAAAAAAAGATGAACCCCAAAAGACTCACACCAAGACACATTATAATTAAAATGTTAAAAGTTAAAAAGGAGAGAATCCTAAAAGTAGGAGAAGAAAAACAATTTGTCACACACAAGAGAACCCAAATAAGACTATCAGCATATTGTTCAGCAGAAACTTTGCAAGCCCAGAAACTTTGCAAGCCAGAAGGGAATGGCATGATATATTCAAAGTGCTGAAAGAAAACACCTCCATCCAAGGACACTCTAGCCAGTAAAGTTATCATTCAGAAGCAAAGTAGAGACAGTCTTCCAGACAAGAAAAAGCTAAAGGAGCTTATCACCACTAAACTGGCCTTACAAGAAATAGTAAAGAATCTCTTTAAGCTGAAAAGAAAAAGTGCTAATTATTAACAAGAAAACATGAAAGAATAAATCTCACTGGAAAGGTAAATATATAGTAAAGGTAGCAGATTAATCACTTATAAAGCTAGTTATGAAGGTTAAAAGACAAAAGCAGTAAAAATAATTACAATATTTAATTAAGGAATACACAAGATAAAAAGACATAAAATATGACATCAAAAATATAAAACATGGGAGAAGGGAGTAAAAATGAAGAACTTTAAAACTGGATCAAACTTAAGTTGTTATTGACTTAAAATACACTGTTCTAGATACAAGTTGTTATGTGCAAGCATCATGGTAACCACAAAGCAAAAACCTATTGTGAATACACAAAAGGTAAAGAAACCTAAGCATACCATTAAAGAAATTCATCAAACCACAAAGGAAGGAAGCAAGAAAGGGAGAGTGACAAACTACAAAACAACTGGAAAACAATAAAATGGCAATAAGTACATACTTATCAATACTTACTTTAAATGTAAATGAACTAAATTTTCCAGTCAAAAGACAGAGTGGCTGAATGGGTTAAAAACAAAAACAAAAACAAGACACATCTACATGCTGCCTAAAGAGGCTCACTTCAGGTGTAAGGACACACACAAACTGAAAGTAAAAAAAGGGAAAAAGAGATTTCATGAAAATGAAACCAAAAGAAAGTTATATCAACAAAATGGACTCCAAAATAAAAACTATAATAAGAGACAAAGAAGGTCATTACATTGACACAGGGGGGTCAGTCCAGCAAGAGGAAAGTTGGTGGGGTGAGGGGAAAGAAAGGAGGGAGGAGAGAAAGAAATAGATAAAAAGATAATTCTGGTTAACAGTGAAGGCTCTAGTTTCTTTTTTATACTTTTCTATTTTGTTTGAACTGGTGAGAACACATGACTTTTATAATTAGAAAAAACAATTTCCATGGGGGGAGAATAAGTGTATGTAACAAAAAGCCTACAATCTTAAAGTCACTAAAAACATGGAGAAGAGTCAGTTATTCTCTGAACAGTCAAAAGTATAAAAAACAAATGTGGAAATGTTACAATGATTTGTCAGTTTCTTAATCAAAAGAATTAAAGATCAAAGATGACTGACTATTACTAACCACTGAAGTCACCAAATAAAATCTGCACAGGAAATACTTATTTATTGATTCTGCACACAACATCAGTACCAAGTTACATGCAAGGGAAATAAAGGAAAATTAAGAGGCCATTCCCTGGTCTTGAGGAACATATAATCTAATGGGACAGAAATGCCTATAAACAGACCACTTCACAATAATGTTGTGTTGTGAGAAAAGTTATGCAGAAGTTATGAGAGGAAGAGATACTTGGTTGACTGTGGGGAAGTCTTTCCATCTTCTACCTTCACAATATAGTTGTTGAAGAAATGGGATTATTTTTGTGTAAATTTTTCTTGAGGCTAGAATTTGTTTGTATCCCTGTAGTGACATTTAACATATTCTTGTTTTCTATAAATTCAGAGTTGGATCAAGAGCCTTGGTTATATTTAGGCCTGAGGTTTTTTTTGGTAAGATCATTCCATAAATAGTACCGTGTCCTATCAGGAGGAAAACATCTCTTTTTGTGCAGTTAGTAGATGGTGATCAATGCCTAAATCCATTAGCTCCATTAAGGGCTGCCAAAAGATAATACCCTCTCAGTCTTTATTTAATAGCTGGAATATCTCTATGAAGAGCAATTATCCTCATCTATTATTTGCTTAGCCAGTGAACGATTATATATTATAGAGAGGAATAAATGCTGGACTCTTTTCCATTATTTTCCAGTTTTCAAAATAAGCAGTAGGTGCATTACAATCCTCTAAGAGAAATTAATTCTTTTTTTTTTTTTTTAGCATCACTTATAAACTCAGGGACCAAACATATGAATGGGTTTCAGTACACTGCAGGTATTATCTTTATTGATGTTCAAATTGTTCTCTCTTTAACAAAGGAAAAAGCCAACTCAAACTGGCTCCTGCGTCCTTGTGAGTCAGGCATAGTAGGCTTTGATGCCTTCTTGCTAGCTGTTACAGCAAGATGTTCCAAGGTCTTCTATCATTTCTCCTCAGACCCAGAATCAACCACTTCTCCAAGGAGCTTTGGTTCTCTGCATGAGAAATGTTTTTCCAAGCCACAGTCTGGGCATTCATTGTGAGTTAGTCATTGTTTCTAGGCCATTTAAGTAGAAAGGGTGAGGGGGAAATGCTTTTAATGTGAAATACATTCTGAGTTCATACTGATACTTCAAATTCCAATTTAAGACTATTTATTTAATTTTATTATAAGATTTTATTTAATCTTTTATCTTGTATCTACATATCATCTTCAAACACTGAGAATCATTTTGAAGGACATCAAGTATGAAAGAATTAGAATATCACTTAATTACTTATGCATATTATTCAAAAACTGGAGTCTTAAGGAACTCCAGTTTTCTATGGCTATCCAGAAGAGGATAAGCCTACCAAGACCGAGAAGGCACCTACAGAGAAGTAGGGAAAAAAACCATGAGAGTGCAATGACATGGAAGCCAAGGGAAAACAGCATAAGAAGAATTAAACAGTTAAGCGTCAACACTACTCAGGGGCCAAATGAGTTAAGAATCAAAAAAGGTCAACTGGACTAGCAACATGAAAGTCACTGATAATATCAGGCTGGAAACAGATAAAAGTAGGTTCAAGAGCAAGTTGTTAAGAAAATGAAATAAGTGAAACTCTGAAAAGTGTAGCTGTAAAAGAGAGAAAGATCATGCAATAGTTGAAGACAGAATATGAGCATTTTGTAAGCTTTTTAAGATTGGAAAGGTTTGAGAAAAAAAAGAGACGGAGTCTACCAGAAAGAAAATGGGAAAACTGGAGAAAAGATAGGTGAGTGATTGCGAACGGGGGTGGAGATAAAAAAGCTGTGCGGGCACGGAGGGGGAGGGACCCCCTTCTGCGAAGAAACAAAGGGAAGAGAAAGAGCAGCTAGGGAAGTGTAGGACCATATCTGGACAGGAGAAAGACTTCGGACTGAGACTGAGAGGGATCCTATCTCCAACTGCAGAGCTTTCTTCGCACTGGGACCGGCTCCCAGTTCACGCACCTGGGGAGGAGGGAAGCCAGCCCTGGGTGTGGTGGTAAGTCAGGGGCACAGTCTGCAGTTGGAGAAAGTGGTTCCCTGCCTAGAGGGCTGCGCAATAGTACAAAGCCTGCTTGCGTCCGTCACCCCCCGTCCCCCCACCCCCAGCTCAGTGGCTGGGCCGAGGGCGCAGTCTGCAGTAGGAGAAGGCAGCCCTCTCCCTGGAGTGCTGTAGGAAAAGACAAAGCCCTGCCTGCATCCACCACCCTGGGGGATCTGTGGTGAGGTCGGCGGAAAAGTCTACGGTAGGACAAAGTGGCCCCCTCCCTGGAGTGCTGTGGAAAAAGACAAAGCCTGCCTAAGGCAGCCTGCATCGGCCACCCCCGGGGATCGGCGGCGAGGTCGACTGCACAGTCCGCAGAAGGAGGTCCTCCCTGAAGTGCAGCGGCACAGACAAAGCCAGCCAGGGCCACATATCCGGCCGCGCTGAGAGGAGCTTCCCCAGTGCCAGAGCGCCTGGAGCAGGACTTTGAATCCTAGACAAGCACAGTGTCAGGGGAGGGGGAGGAGAGAGACGGACCACCCGGTCTGTGCCTGCAGCACAGTGAGGATGACTCAGAGTCCACCGGGTCCGGCTCCATGGAGAAGAGACTGCGGGGTCACCATTTCCCCTACCACCAACCACCACCACCAAGGTGGGGCTTCAGGGATCACTCCCCAGGCCCATAGTGGAGGTGGGTCCAGACTGCACCAAACCACGGCCCTTCGCACTGGGTAACTGCCTATGTACCGGAGCAGGGCAGACCCTGAGGACAGCTCCTCCAGACAAGTGCAGCAGCACTGCCTGGATGAGCTCTAGGTCAATTCTGGAAATATAGATATATTCTCCCCCCAACTCCCATTTCTCCTCCTTATCTCCTCCCTCCCCTAGGCTGGTTACTCTGGTTATTGGTCTGTCTAAACAGACATACTTAATCCATTGTCTTGATACATATTCTACACCTCCTTCTTCACACTCCTTTCTCTCTCTCTGGAACAATTAAGCCATATAGTTTCTATGTCTGGGTAACTTTATCCTCCTTTCGTTTTTCCCGCCTTCGTCTTTGTTTTCTGTTCTCTCTATGGATTGAGTCTTTTAGTCTCTCTGCCTAGTCAATGTTTATTTTTCTCCCCCCTCCCTGCCCCCCACCCGGCTCCTGTCATTTCTCTCTTTGTATATGCTCTTCAAACAGCACAGCCTCCACCCTCTTCTCTACTTGTAATCGGTGTTTTGGGGTTTTTGTTTTTAGCCTTTAGTTTTCTGTTTTTGTTCATTTGTTTGTTTGTGTTATTTATTTGTGTGTTTCCATGTTTTTGTCCCCTGTTTGTCTATCTGTTTTCCTTTACAGGGCTACTCCAAGAAACAAATCAAAGCACACCTGGTGGAGGGTCCAAAATATCACTACAAGTAGGGTAATAAAATAACCAAAGTCACAACAACAGAGAACAAGTAACAATCTCTGAAAAAACACCTCCTGAAGGGCCAGGCCCTGAACAGTGTATGACCCTCCTTTAACAGAGCAGTGCTCACAGGTGCAGAGCACACAACAAACTTTCAAAAGGCGTAAGGGACAGAAAACTAGCCAAAATGACGAAACGGAAGCATTCTCCTCAAAAGAAATTCCAGGAAGTAGCAACAACTAACAAATTGATCAAAACCAATTTAAGCAATATAACTGCACTAGAAATTATAATGATAGTCATAAAATTAATTGCTGAGCTTGAAAAAAGCATAGAGAATAGGAGAGAATCTATTGCTACAGAGGTCAAGGGACTAAACAATAGTCATGATGAATTAAAAAATGCTATAAATGAGGTGCAAAATAAAATGGAGGCAGACACAGCACGGATTGAAGAGGCAGAAGAGAGAATAGGTGAATTAGAAGATAAAATTATGGAAAAAGAGGAAGCTGAGAAAAAGATTAAAAAAAATCCAGGAGTACGAGGGGAGAATTAGAGAACTAAGTGATGCAATCAAATGGAACAATATCCGTATCACAGGAATTCCAGAAGAAGAGAGAGAGAAAGGGGCTGAAGGTGTACTTGAACAAATCATAGCTGAGAACTTCCCCGATCTGGGGAAGGAAACAGGCATTGAAATCCAACAGGCACAGAGAACTCCCTTCAGACATAACTTGAATTGATCTTCTGCATGACATGTCATAGTGAAACTGGCAAAATACAAGGATAAAGAGAAAATTCTGAAAGAAGCTAGGGATAAACATGCTCTAACATATAAAGGGAGACCAGTAAGACTAGTGACAGATCTATCTACTGAAACTTGGCAGGCCAGAAAGGAATGGCAAGAAATCTTCAATGTGATGAACAGGAAAAATATGCAGCCAAGAACCCTTTATCCAGTAAATCTGTCATTCAGAATAGAAGGAGACATAAAGGTTTTCCCAAACAAACAAAAACTGAAGGAATTAATCACCACTAAACCACCCCACAAGAGATCCTAAGGAGGATTCTTTCAGTGAAATGTTGCAAGAACCACAAAGTACCAGAGACATCACTACAAGCATGAAACCTACAGATATCACAACAACTCTAAACCTATTATCTTTCAATAATAACACTGAATGTAAATGGACTAAATGCTCCAATCAAAAGACACAGGGTATCGGAATGGATTAAAAAATAAGACCCATCTATTTGCTATCTACAAGAGACTCGTTTTAGACCTGACGACACCTTCAGATTGAAAGTAAGGGGATGGAGAACTATCTATCATGCTGCTGGAAGTCAAAAGAAAGCTGGAGCAGCCACACTTATATCAGACAAACTAGACTTTAAATGAAAGGCCGTAACAAGAGATGAAGAAGGGCATTATATAATAATTATTGGGTCTATCCATCAGGAAGAGCTAACAATTATAAATGTCTATGCACCGAATACAGGAGCCCCCAAATATATAAAACAATTAATCACAAACATAAGCAACCTTATTGATAAGAAGGTGGTAATTACAGGGCACTTTAATACTCCACTTACAGCAATGGAAAGGGCATCTAGACAGAGAATCAATAAAGAAACAAGGGCCCTGAATGATACATTGGACCAGATGGACTTGACAGATATATTTAGAACTCTGCATCCCAAAGCAACAGAATATACTTTCTTCTTGAGTGCACATGGAACATTCTCCAAGATAGATCACATACTGGGTCACAAAACAGCCCTTAATAAGTATAAAAGAACTGAGATCATACCATGCACACTTTCAGATCACAATGCTATGAAACTTGAAATCAACCACAGGAAAAAGTCTGGAAAATATCCAAAAGCATGGAGGTTAAAGAACATCCTACTAAAGAATGAATGGGTCAACCAGGCAATTAGAGAAGAAATTAAAAAATATATGGAAACAAATGAAAATGAACATACAACAATCCAAATGTTTTGGGATGCAGTGAAGGCAGTCCTGAGAGAAAAATACATTGCAATCCAGGCCTATCTCAAGAAACAAGAAAAATCCCAAATACAAAATCTAATAGCACACCTAAAGGAACTAGAAGCAGAACAGCAAAGACACCCCAAACCCAGCAGAAGAAGAGAAATAATAAAGATCAGAGCAAAAATAACAATATAGAATCCAAAAAAACAGTAGACCAGAGCAATGAAACCAAGAGTTGGTTTTTCGAAAAAATAAACAAAATTGATAAACCCGTGGCCAGGCTTCTCAGAAAAGAGAGAGGGCCCAATGTTTATAGCAGCACTTTTAACAACAGCCAAATTATGGAAAGAGCCTAAATGTTAATCAACTGACGAATGGATAAAGAAGATGTGGTTTATATATACAATGGAATACTATTTGGCAATGAGAAAGAATTAAATCTGGCCATTTGTAGCAACGTGGATAGAACTGGAGAGTGTTATGCTAAGTGAAATAAGTCAGGCAGAGAAAGACAGATACCATATGTTTTCACTCTTATGTGGATCCTGAAAAACTTAACAGAAGACCATGGGGGAGGAGAAGCGGGGCAAAAAAGTTACAGAGAAGAAGGAAGGAGGCAAACCATAAGAGACTCTTAAATACTGAGAATAAACTGAGGGCTGATGGGGGGTGGTGGGGAGGGGAAAGTGGATGATGGGCATTGAGGAGGGCACCTGTTGGCATGAGCACTGGGTGTTGTATGGAAACCAATTTGTCAATAAATTATATTTAATATTAAAAAAATTTTTTAATTAAAAAAGATTGGAAAGGTTTGAGTTTGATTAAATACTAATGAGAAGAATCCAGGTGAGACAGAGTCTGCATACATTAGAACAAAAAAGTAAAGATTCCTGAAATGATAGGAGAGAACAGGATCCAAAGCACATAACAGATTGCCCTTAATTATGCTTGTAATTCCTCATTGTAGCAAACATTTGCTGAGTATGCAGTGTGCCAGATACTAAGAATATAGAGATAAAAGACAAAGTTACTGACTTCACAGAACTACAGTCTAAAGGGAGAATCGGACAAGCAAATAATTATAATGTAGTGTAAGTGCTATGAACATAGAATATCACTAAAGCCCACAAGAGGACCTGAGACTAAAGAATCTGCCAACAAGTTTCAATGAAAAATTTGTAAGTAGGATAAACAAGCAGAACACACAGAAAAGCAAAACACACTATGCTTCCCCCCACCCCTCAGAATCTCTACATTATCATTACTACTGTTTTAGCTTTGTGGACATGGACATGATTGGCCTTTTCCCATCTTTAAAGTCTCAGAAAAACCTCACCTTTACCCTCCCCTGCCATCACATCACTTTGTTATTCTATTTACAACTCTTAAACAATCTGCTTAAAACAATCCTAAAATATCTTATACATTTATGTATTATTTCTTGTTTATATATCTCCTTTAATAGAGTCCAAACTCCATGAGGGCAAGAACTGTATCTATCTGGTTAACTGCTATATTCCCAGTGCCTAAAACAGTGCCTCATGTTGAATGAATGAATGAATGAATGAATGAATGAATGATACAGAATGCACATAAATATTTAGTTACTTAATACTTCAGGGAGTTTGGATTCCAGATTAAATGGAAATTAATTAAACATAACCTATAAGCTATGTTTGATTTCCAATAAAAGACAAACAGTTTTAAATTGAACTTGTTTCCAAAGATAAAAAGCATACAACTGAATCCAGATTCTTTTCCATTTGACTATTAATTCCACTAATAAATTCCCACATATAACTAGTAAGTCTTTACCTTGCACTTATAATACTTCTTCAGAAGAATTTCAAATCAGCAGTGAGAAGGCAGACTAATGAAAAGTGTGGAGATAGCACCTAGCCATTTAGGGAAAAAAGATGAATTCATATTTCACTCCTCCTCAAAATAAATTCTAGAATAATCAAAGGTTTAAATAATAAAAATAAAGCCAACAAGTACTAGAAAAGCTTTAAAGAGACCACATTTTATAGGTGAGAAGGCATTTCTGAGCATGAGCCACAAACATAAAAGACAAATTTTAAAGCCTTTGCAGAAAAGGTGGTATCAATACCCATAGGTGGAAGACAAATGACAAACTGGAAAAACACTATTCACTACACATAAGATAAGGACTATCCAAAATATGTAAATAATTCCTACAATTAGTCAGAAAGAGACAAACAAAAAAGGGGGGGGAGGAATATGGGGAGAGGGGACTTATATAATACTCAGGTAATTCACAAAAAGAGCAAAATAGATGGCCAGCAAAATACACCAGATGTTTTTTACCTATTAGATTTACTGATATCTTTTGTTTTTCTCATTCAAAGCATTGATAAAAATTCATGGGAAAAGAGCAACTCTCATTACTCTTGGCAGAGATGTAAATTGGCGCAACTCTTTTGAAGGATCATCTGACATGAGAAATCATAATGTGAAATTCAACACCACGACCTTGTTGTTTAAAAACATTTATACACACACGGGAAGACATTTCTGTGAGTATTGTTTGCAATTAGAAAACTGGAAACAACTTAAATGATCATTAATAGGGGAAGACTTAAGTTATGGTACATCCATATAAATAAATGATTATGCAACCATTAAAAAGGATACATCAATCTACAGGCACTCAGGAAAATAAATTTTAAAATATGAAGGTCTTGAACCAATTTTTTTTTAATATTTATTTTCGCAGGAGAGAGAGAGATTGAGCAAGGGAGGGAAGAGAGAGAGAGAGACAGACAGACAGACAGACAGACAGAGGATCCAAAGTGGGCTCTGAGCTGTCAGTGCAGATCCCAATACAGGGCTTTAACTCAAGAACTGTGAGAACATGACCTGAGCTAAAGTCGGAAGCTTAACCCAGTGAGCCGTCCAGGCACCCCTATATATGGCATGGATTATATATAACACAATCCCATTTGTGTTAAAAAAAAAAAAATTATATATAGCTACTCATCTAAGGGATCTAGTATGACAGAGCCCAAAATGTTAATAGTGAAGAGTCAGGATTTTTATTGTTTACAAGTTTCAGAAATACCTGGATTTCCACAATAGGTACTTTCAGCATAAAAATTTAACATTTATCAATAATGAACATGGGAGAAAAAAAGTAAGATAAATGAAATGATTTCTTCAAAGGTCACTCATCTTCTGGATCTGCACCGTCCAATAAAATAGTCTAACGAGACTACTAAGCACTTGATGTGTGCCTATGCTAACTGAAATATGCTCAAAGTACATAAACATACCAGATTTGGAAGACTTATTAAGAAAAAAGAATATAAAATATCTAATTAATGTTTTTATATGGATCACATATTGAAATAATTTTTGATATACTGGATTAAATACACTATTAAAATGAATTTCACTTGTTTCTGTTCACTTCTTTTATGTATATAACTCATACTATATTTCCATTGAATAGTGCCTGTTCTGGACAAAGAGAGGAAAGGGAAGCCAATGTATTAATCTGGCAGTATTCTTCGCCTTGGCTAATATAAATATTTCTATTTATACATGTGTTTTTCTCAAGCTATTACTTTCAGAATCTTCCTACCAAACATTAATTCAAAAACAAATGATCACATTTTGTAAAGGAAGAAATTAAAAGGATTACATTCAGAAGATCCCAATGCCTTGTGTTTTATTTGGAAGTCACATCTCTGGAAGATTGCACAACCGGGGGAGGATAAAGGACTTTGCTTTGCTTGAAGCTTAAACAAGACTTCTAAATGTCCTAAAATGCCATGTAGCTAAAGTTTTGTATATTAGTTCTTAGAAACTAGAAATCCTTAGATTAGAGTCCGATTTTTAGTTTCTTACTTGGCAGAAATCATTTTAACTTTCATAACATTACTGGTTATGTTTTATTAGGGTTCTATTTAAATAGGCACAAATTCAAGCAAAGATTAGATTCTGCCTTTGACAATGTGTACTCAGACAGGAGGTGGGTGAAAAGGTAGATGTAAAATGTGTACTCAGACCGGAGGCATGAAAAGGCCAATGGAAAATCACTTATAAAATTGCTATTTCCGTTACACTTCCCATGCTGACACTCTTCCACAGCTCATAAATAGGCAAGTTATTTACTTTATGTATATTCAATAATATGTCAAACTACTCTAAGAAAAGAAAATTATCCAGATATTTCTACCCAGGGACGATATACTATAAACCAAGAATATGTGATGACTGCCTTTAATCAGCTGTGTTACATGTAAAGGAATTATATAAATTGTGCAAAACGTGTTAATATTCTTTTTTTTTTTTTAATTTTTTTTTCAACGTTTTATTTATTTTTGGGACAGAGAGAGACAGAGCATGAACGGGGGAGGAGCAGAGAGAGAGGGAGACACAGAATCGGAAACAGGCTCCAGGCTCTGAGCCATCAGCCCAGAGCCCGACGCGGGGCTCGAACTCACGGACCGCGAGATCGCGACCTGGCTGAAGTCGGACGCTTAACCGACTGCGCCACCCAGGTGCCCCTTACGTGTTAATATTCTAATACAGTAACCAAAATGGAAGGAAATTCCTTCCTACAGTAAGAGTGTCCAGCTACTTTCATGTACTAGAAGGGACAAACTCAAAAATCTTTTCGAATTCTTTTCTCTAAAAAGTACCTCCTATGTCAAAAATGGTTGAGCATCTACTATATGCAAATGTTGTGCTTGGAAACTCCCATCTTAAGGCCTTATCATTCTCTTTTTCATCCCATATATTTATATTATTTCTCAAATATGTAAGGCATTGTACTAAATAAAGTACTATAAGGGATACAAATTAAAAAACGATATAGATCTTGCCCATAAACAGCTTATAGTGCAAAAGAGATGAGAAGCTGGCCCATCTCAATTTCCCAACTAGAAGGTGGATGAAACATCAGGGTCGATAGTGTTAAGCCAGAAAAGTAGACAGTTTAGTTAAGAGGAGTTTCGAAATATGCCCTTCATGACCAATGATCACAACACTAACTTTTTCCTTTAAAAAGGAAAGAAAAAATTCAAATTTCTTCAGTAGTTCTATATGCACTTTCATAATTCCATAACATTTAACAGTGGTGAAGGTAAGATGAAAATGAAGACTAAGAAATTTTTTTTGTTCTTCTTTATTAGCGGAAGTATTTGCATATTTTTATTTACTTGGATTCTTTATTTCTCTTACAAATAGAAATATTTAGGGGCGCATGGGTGGCTCCGTCAATTGAGCATCCAACTCTTGATTTTGGCTCTGGTCATATCACGGTTTGTGGGCTAGAGCCCCGTGTCAGGCTCTGCACTGAGAGTACTAAGCCTCCTTGGGCTTCTCTCTCCCTCTGTCTCTCTGACTCTCCCCCATTTGCATGTGTTCTCTCTTGTTCTCTCTCAAAATAAATAAACTTAATAAAAAATGTATATGGTTCTGTATTAGACACTTAAACTATACAAAGGCTCAACAAAAGATGTAATTCCTTGTACCTACCAAGGGACTAAATGCAGAGAACATAGATTCTAGCAAAATTTTTCAACTCATGTCATCTTAACATGAGATTAAATAATATTCACCAATAAAACATTACTCTATGGGCATAAATGCATTGATTATTTCTAATTACCAAAAATAACTAATATATAATATTAGGATTATTTACTATACACCAGATAATGTTCTGTGCTTTAAAATTTTTAATTCTTAATCTTTTTTTAATTTTTTTCAATTTTTTTTTTAACGTTTATTTATTTTTGAGACAGAGAGAGACACAGCATGAACAGGGGAGGGGCAGAGAGAGAGGGAGACACAGAATCAGAAGCAGGCTCCAGGCTCCAAGCCATAAGCCCAGAGCCCGACGCGGGGCTCGAACTTGCGGACCGCGAGATCGTGACCTGAGCTGAAGTCAGACGCTTAACTGACTGAGCCACCCAAGCGCCCCTAATTCTTAATCTTTATACAACCCTGTAAGTAGGTATTATCTTCACTTGACAGCTGAGAAAATACAGGTACAGAAAAGCTAAGTAATTTGACCAACAGTCACAGAGCTGAAGAACGGCAGAGCCAGATTCCTAGTCAGCCAGCTTCTCTCCAGAATCATACTCTCAACCACTGTGGTAAACTACTTGACTGTAGCTCTTAAATCTAAAAGCCCTTAATCCTAAATCGTCAAAGGAAATGGTCTTTATTTTATACCAGGAAGAGGCATTGCTAAGAATAGAAATTTGGAAATGGTTCATGTTGTAAAGTTTTGCTTGACAATTTACTATTTAAACCGTGTAAGTACATTATGTTAAAACTTTTTCCCTTACAAAAAAGCTATTAACTTTATTTAAAAATTTCTCTCAGGCCTGATTACACATACACTGGTTCAAAGATCATTCATGTGATACAATAACTAACACTTTGAGTGTTTCCTATTTGCCAGACACTGTTCTAAGTGCTCTACACCTATCATTTCTTTTAATTCTCATAACCCTATTTAAGTACGTACAATAACTATCTCAATTTACAGATGAGAAGACTGAGGTATGGGGAGGTTGCATAACTTGCCCAAGACCAGAAAGTTAGAGCTGGGTCTTGGATATGGATGACAGTCTGATTCCAGAGCCCACACTCTTATTTTACTATATTCATTTGTCAAGATAATGCATTGTTTTTTAAGTTGGCTTCACACCCAGCACAGAGCCCAATGCAGGGCTTGAACTCACAACCCCGAGATCAAGACCTGAACTGCAATCAAGAGTCGGACGTTTAACTGACCAAGCCACCCAGGCATCCAAAATAAGGCATTTTTAAAGGATTTATTATCTTCTCAAAAAGTTCTCAATGAGCACTCAAGAAGGCTAATCAGTAATAATTAAACAAGGGATTTGATATTTTTCCTTTTAATACTATGTTAGAAGCACAGTAGAACATTTGTTTTTGAACACACTATTAATTTGTTGGTTTTGTTAAATTTATGTTACCAAAGTTGTTACCAATCTCACAAAGTTCAGAAAAACTTACAACAAGCAAATTGTTTCTGACACTGGAAGTATATAATTCTGGCTTGACTGTACAAGATCACCTAATCTATTGGTCTTTCAGTGGGCACATGGAAAAGAAGTTAGAACATAGACACAGCTTTATATAACACAAAAAGGGAGTGAAATGCCTTTTAATGTATGAGATTTTATGACAATATAAAAATATGGTTAGGAAAGATATTCTGAAGCAAAAGACATACTAACAATTACAGTGACAAATAATAAGGAATGTATAATCATGTTAGCTTTTACAGAGTATCACAGGAATGCTGCATTGAGAGCCCTTAATACCACCTGAAGCAGTGAAGGAAAGCTTCAGAGAGAAACCATTTCTGGGAATAGGTTGCTGTTTCCAAAATAACTAAAATACAATTTGGGAAACACATCCTTAATTCGCTAATCTTCCTCAACCTTAATGCTAATTTACCAGTCAAAAGAGTTTAATTGTAAATCTCTTTTAAAAATCATGGTAAATTAAAATAAGCGTTTAAAAAAGGTAGCTCTCACAACCCTGAAACTGAAGTTTATAATACTGCAGAATTAAATACAGTAACAATTTAAAATGAAGGTTAATTGCTCATTTCTTTGATTTCATTTAGCACTGATCTAACTCAATATAGAAGGTTACATTCGTACAAGTTTACACAGCTTAATGATTAACTATATTCACCTGCCAACCTTACTGTTTGCAGTGTGGCAAATAGTGGTATATATAGAGTTTAGAAGTCTAGGTCTGCCTACAGGAGAAAATTAGTTGAATAATTACGATAAAAATGCACACGATTAAGCTCTTTCTTTTTATTGTTCCTCTAGTTATTTCTTCCAAAATTGACCAAGACTATTCATCATATGATTCTATGTCTCCAGAGCCAAAATCAAGATTTGCTATGTTAGATGATGTAAAAATTTTAGCCAATGGCCTCCTTCAGTTAGGACATGGTCTTAAAGACTTTGTCCATAAGACTAAGGGCCAAATTAATGACATATTTCAAAAACTCAACATATTTGATCAGTCTTTTTATGACCTATCACTGCAAACCAATGAAATCAAAGAAGAAGAAAAGGAACTTAGAAGAACTACATCCAAACTACAAGTCAAGAATGAAGAAGTAAAGAATATGTCACTTGAACTCACCTCAAAACTTGAAAGCCTCCTAGAAGAAAAAAATCTACTTCAACAAAAAGTGAAATATTTGGAGAAGCAATTAACCAATTTAACTAAAAATCAACCTGAAATCCAGGAACACCCAGAAATAACTTCACTTAAAGTAAGTAGAAATCAAAGAGGGTTCATGATTATGTTTTCAATATGGATCTTTTTTAAAAATGTTTTAAGACATGCTACTTTGTTGAATCATTGAGATACTATACTTTTCTCAAGGAAAAAAAGCTTCTAGGAAATAAAATTTCCCGTTATAATTTCAAGTTGTTTATGATTCTACACTTATTTCAGATGAAAATTATAAATCAATTAATAAAATTTTAGAACACTAAATTATTACAATATTGCCAATTACTAGAGGCAGGTAAAAGGTTAGAGGAAGATAATTTGAAACTATCCTCCCATATTGAAAATGGATAAAAGTATAAATAAATAAATAAATAAATAAATAAATAAATAAATAAATAAATAAATAAAATGGATAAAAGTAGTAAGTAAATGGTAAAGATTAATTCCTATTAAAATACTATGGGTTTTTTTTTCCATTTAACTGAACTACTTTAAAGTTCAGGAAATCAGGTTTTAGAGATAGTACATTTTAAATCGTAAAAACAAAAGGATTTGAAGCATACAAGAGAAAATGGTTGCCAATATTCAATTATCTAATCCACTATTAATTTTAAAAATTTAGATTGTAATAGTTACAAAAAACAAAAAAGACTCACTTAACAAAAAAGCAAAGAAAAAAGAAAGAAGAAATAAACTTCTAACCACCCTACAATCTATGTCCAGAATTTTGTAGAACAGCAAGATAACAGCATCAAAGACCTTCTCCAGACCGTGGAGGAACAATACAGACAATTAAATCAACAGCATAGTCAAATAAAAGAAATAGAAAAACAGGTAAGTCAATATTTTAATGGCTTGTCCAATTTTTTACATAAAATCTAGGTTTATGGGAACATTAAGCCCTAAATTTATTTTTAAAACTTCTAGTTGGGATAGTGAGTAAACCCATCACATCGGCATGATCGTTAAGATTGGAGACTCTAAAGCTCATAAACTACCTCGGTTTGAATCTGGGCTCTAAAACTTTGGTGTGACCTAACTCCTCTGTCTCTCAGTTTCTTCACTTATTCTATGAAGAAAATAAAGAACCTATCTTATAGGAGTGTTGTGAGAAAAAAAAAAAGAATTAATTTATGTAAAGTATACCTCCAATAGAGCCACTAACATGATTCTATCAAAAGTTAAAATTGGATCACATCTCTCTTTGTTTAAAACCACACAGTGGCTTCCCATCTCACTTCCAGTGGCCACAAGACCCCCAATGACTCATCTCTCTGACTTCATCTCCACTATTCTAGTCATACTGGGGTACTCTTCCCCGTTACTCAAACACATCGAACATGCTGCTGTCTCAGGGCTTTTGCCCATGCTCCCCATATCTGGAATGCTCTTCTCCCTGGTATCTGCATGGCCCACTCTCATTTCCTTTAGGTCTTTCTCAAATGTAAAATTCTCAGTGAAGCCTTCCCAAGTCACTTAATCAAAAATTATAATCCCTAAGCCCATACTTAAAAACCTGCTACCTCCTTCATTACTCTCCTTTTTTCCTTTACATGTAGCTCTATTTCATGCAATATATATATATTTTTTAGTTATTTGTCCCCTCACAAGAATGTAAACTCCATGAGAACAGGGATTTTCTTCATTTTTTCATAGCTGACGCCTCAAAATATAGAATATTGTATAAGACATAGTAGGAACTCAATAAATATGTTGAGTAAATTTAATGTCATATTTAACACAAAGAAGTCAACAAAAGCATGCTATTATTAATAGTATTAGAAACTGTGTGCCTGATGATTAAAGTTGAATACCCAACAATATAATTAATCTACAATGTAAACAGCTGGCTGGTGAGGGAGATACCTGTCTTGAATAAAGCTATGTGAGAACCTACACATTTCAATATGGAATACCACAGTTCGAAAATATTAATTAGTAATGCTATGGAACAGGCACTCAAGAGGGTTCCAAAACTAATACAAACTTGGAGAAACTTGTGAAAAAAAAATAGTTGCCAAGAATTATAAAACAATTTCCACTAAACAAACATCATTATATGTTTCAGTAATTTTATAACTCATAATTTCAGGTTATTTTTGCTAATTATGAGACATAATTTACTAAGTTATTTTATTATTTTTCCTAACTATCCAAAAGGGTTTGTTGCCAACAACTAGTTTTGATTTCCATAATTTCCTCATTACATTATTTTTCTTATTTCTTTTTTCTTATATCTTTTATAACAGTTAAATGAGCCTACTCACAGAAACAAAATGTCACTATTATCAAATTACATACATCCTAATAATAAAATGTATGAAGAATTCAAAACAATGAATATCTGAGTTGGAAGAAGCCTTAGATCATCTGATCCAACTTCCTCAAATTTAAAATAAGAGTCTAAAACTCTATGTTAAGCGACTTTAACATCACACAGTTACTTAGGGAAAAAAAGGTTAATACCCAACAAATGAACTTTGCAACAGATCCTTAAGAATTACGTCCTAAAAAATGCTGATATCAAAAAACACTAATAAGATATTACATATTCTGTTTTCTCAGGCCAACAATAAGAAAAGCTTTCAGTCAATAAAATGCAAACCCAGCACACTTTACATAAAAGTAAGCTGTTATTGCTAAAACTAACAATGAAATATTGAATGTATTGAAAGTAAGCAAATAAAGCTGCCAATCTGTCACCTCTACAGATATATTTACATTCCAAAAAAACTATTAAGAAAGCAGCCTTGTTCAGGGTGCCTGGGTGGCTCAGTTGGTTAAGTGTCTGACTTTGGCTCAGGACATGACCTCACGGTTCATGAGTTCGAGCCCCGCATCCGGCTCTCTGCGGTCAGCTCAGAGCCTACTTCAATCCTCTGCCTCCTCTCTCTCTCTGCCCCTACCCCCCTCAGAAATAAATAAACTTGAAAAAAGAAGAAGGGAGGAAGGAAGGAAGGAAGGAAGGAAGGAAGGAAGGAAGGAAGGAAGGAAGGAAGGGAGGGAGGGAGGAAGGATAGAAGAAGCCTTATTCAAATTATGTGCTAAGTCTTTAGGCAGGTCTGAGAATCAATCAATAAGGCCTACAACTGAGAATTATTAAAACTTAAAATCTGCCTACTACTGAATAGCATATATATTCTATTCATGTAAATAAACAGAACATGTTAAAATATGCTAAGCAAAGTCTCTACCTTTGGTCTTGCTGTTTTTTGACTAATTTCTGGTTTGTGCTTTGCTCTCCCTAGTTTTTTAAACCCATTAAACAATGTGCCTGATTACATATTTTGAGAACAAGTCATCTATATAATCTGTACAGCATTGTTTATCCCTCTTAACATCAAGAGCAATAACATACTATGAACTTAAAGATGTATATAAATTGTAATCTTAATATCCTCCCTCAGATTCCCCTAACTGTATATTCCATACCATTTTTATATTCTTCCATCAGCTAAGAAGAACTGGTGTTCAAGAATCCACAGAAAATTCTCTTTCTTCTAAACCAAGGGCACCAAGAACTACCCCTTTTCTTCACTTGAATGAAACAAAAATTGTAGAACATGATGGTAAGTTAATTTGTTGGGTTTCCTTCTTGAAGGTATTATCATCAAATTCTTTTCCTATCTTAGACATTCCCATAAAAAATAATTGCTATTCTTGGGACCTGTTCTAAACTAAAGGAGAGTAAAGAGACAAATCTACCAAATACAATGTGTCAACCTTAATTGGATCCTGGCAGCTCTTTTAACCCTATAAAACACATTTTTAAGACAATCAGGAAAATACAGTTGTAGACTTGATATTAGATAATATGACATTATTTTAAAATTTCTTAGATGTAACAATAGTATTATAGTCATGCAATAAAATAATTTCATGTTTAAGAGATACATGTCGAAATATTTAAGTGGCTAAGGGTCATGATGTTTGCAAATTTCAAATAGTACAGCAAAATACATGTTTGTATATATGTATGTTTATAAAGCAAAAATGGCAAAAGGTTAACAATTCCTGAATACAGGTGGAAAGACTATGAAGTTCTCTCTAATGTTTCTACCTTCCTGATTCCTTCAAAATCTTCATAAGAAAAACACAAAGACAGGAGAACAAAGTCTCCATTCCTGACGATACTTTAAGAAAATAATAATACTTTCAAAATACACTTACTTTTATGTAATTCATACACATACACAAAAGGTCTCTCTGTAAGTTTCCTTCATGTATATTCACTCTTTCCACCTGTTGACTATGTGCTATACGCCAAACACTGTAATAATGTGTTATGTAGTATTATATTTATATCCTTCCTGGGGAGCCTGGGTGGCTCAGTTGGTTAAGCGTCTGACTTCCTCTCAAGTCATGATTTTATTGCTCCTGAGTTTGAGCCCCGCATCGGGCTCTGTGCTGACAGCTCAGAGCCTCAAGCCTGCTAGGATTCTGTGTCTCCCTCTCTGTCTGTCCCTTCCCCACTCACGCTCTGTCTCTCTGTCACTCTCAAAAAAAGGATATAAAATAAATTTATATCCTTCCTTTATCTAACAAAATATGTGTCTAAAATTCTCATTTTGTCACTTTTCTTAAAAAGAAATCAGTTTGAGGGGCACCTGGGTGGCTCACTCGGTTAAGGGTCTGACTTCAGCTGAGATCAAGATCTCACAGTTCATGAGTTTGAGCCCTGCATGGGGCTCTATGCTGACAGCTTGGAGCCTGGAGCCTGCTTCAGATTCTGTGTCTCCCTCTCTCTCTGTCCCTCTCTGGCTTGTGTTCTCTCTCTCAAAAATAAACATTAAGAAAAAATTTTTTTAAAAATCAGTTTGATAATAACTATTTTAATAGTATTTGTATAACATGCCGTCTAATAAATCCGCCTTAGCATAAAGTACTTTCTTGGTAATACATTACTAAAAAAGGCTAAGGGCTACATTCACCACAATTCCATAAAATGTCAAGTAAAAGCCCAAGCTCTAAAGATACCATTCCTATTACTGTATCTTATGTAATAAACCTTCTTGATTCTAGACATTCCTGCTAATTGTACCACCATTTATAACAGAGGTGAACATACAAGTGGCATCTACTCCATTAGACCCAGCAACTCTCAAGCTTTTAATGTCTACTGTGATGTTAAATCAGGTAAAGCCAGCCTGAAGAGAAAATGGACTATAATTAGCTCAGGTTACTCACTGCCTATTAGTAAAACTAAATCCTGTCATCTTTGTTGTGAAAATAAAATGAAACATAAGCAACATGAGTAGTTATATAGCTCTAGTACTTACATTTGCTTTGTTTCGTTTCATATTCACTCATGCACTTGTTCAATTATTTTCCATAAAGTAATCTGAAATACTATTGTTAATAAGTTTATTAAGACAAATTCATTATTTGCCCTTTACTTAACTTCTTGGTACCATAATAATGGTACCACCATAGCAACATTAATAACTATATTACAGTGCTACCAATTAAAACCAAAACAAGAAAACAGTATTTTGTTGCATCTGTCAGCATCAATCTACTAAAGTACACAATTACGTTCATTATATTCAGGTAGTTCATGGACAGTGATTCAACACCGAATAGACGGATCACAAAACTTCAATGAAACTTGGGAAAACTACAGATATGGTTTTGGGAGGCTTGACGGTAAGGTGACTTCATTCATTTATTTGTAAAATCTATTGGGGTGCCTGGGTAGCTCAGTCAGTTGAGCATCTGACTTCGGCTCAGGTCATAATCTCATGGTTCATCAGTTCAAGCCCCGCATTGGTCTTGCTGTCAGCGCAGAGCCCGCTTTGGATTCTCTACCCCCCTTTATCTTTCTGCCCCTCTCCTGCTCATACTCTCTCTCTCTCAAAAATAAATAAAAACACTTAAAAAATATATTTACTGAGAAGCTATTATGGATTGGGCATTAGGAATGCAACAACGAATGAGGGATAGTCCCAGCCTTCACAGAACTTCATAGAACACATAATTACATATCTGTCAGTAATCTATATTTATTACAAGCGACTGTTTGAATTATGCTTACCATAATTTCATGTCTGCTCTTAAGTATATGTATCTCAATTTAATTGGATGGCTTCTAATTATCATAACTATAATTATTAAAGACAATTATGATGAAGTGCTATGTGCTCTGATAAGTGGTAAATGCTATATTTGAATGAGCTCTGAAGAAAACCATCCTTATCACAGGTCACTCTACTTTCTTTTTTTAACATTTTAGATATTAATTATTTGGAAGGTGAAAGGAACAAGGAAACTGTCAGATATACAGTACTAAATGTTTAAATCTTAATTGTTTAAATATTATAAATGTATACTATAGAATGTGTGATTTAAAGGAAATTAGTTAATACAAATTACTATATTTTTATCACAAAATATAATAAAATAAAATAAGCATAACAAAAATGGTTTTAAACCCAAAAAGGCACATTATAAAAATTCACAAACAGGGGAGCCCGCGTCGGGCTCTGGGCTGATGGCTCGGAGCCTGGAGCCTGTTTCCGATTCTGTGTCTCCCTCTCTCTCTGCCCCTCCCCCGTTCATGCTCTGTCTCTCTCTGTCCCAAAAATTAAAAAAAAAAAAAAAAATCACAAATGTAAGCACTCATATATAAAGTGGAAAACATCCATTATGATATCAAATTTTGACTTAACATTCAGTACTATTTGATCATTTAAGAAATTTTGTATTCAAACTACTAGTTAAATCCCTAACTAATCTTCTAAGAATGATTATTTGTAACCCCAAAATAAAAGGCTGACTGTTAAGTCCAGAGTATTCATTTACTTCTATAAGAAAGTAAGCCATTTGTACTTGTAATCCTTAAAATTGTCTTCTAATTCAATAGCAATAAAACAGTTTGTCTTTTTTCCTTAAATACTTTAACAGAAGACTGTGATAATTCAAAAGTGTCTATATTTGTTATGCTTTTAATTTCAAAGAAAAATAATTTTTAAAATTATAGAGAAGTTATTAAGAATTTTTTAACTTAAAATGTCTGTAAAATTCTATTCCCTTATTTTTCTACAAAGAAAACGTATATCAAGCAAATATCAAAGGCCAAGACTATATTTGAAGAAAATGACACTACTATCCAAGCAATACTGGATATAATAGTAGAAATCCTTAACAAAACTTCTGATAGTATATGGGTATTAATAAATTCTTGATAGCAAAGCCAGTACACATAAGGACCCAGAAATGAGATAATATTTTACCAATGACCAGATCTAAAATATCTACAATTGCCTAATATATTTCATCCAAGAAATACATCTCACAATATTCATTTTAGAAAGGCTAATCAAACTTTAGGCAGGCCTATTAATATTTTTTATATTTTTTGTACTTTTCACTATATTCAATAAAATTGTTTTAAAAAGAAATATTTTAAGAGACTCTAAAATAACCAAGGGATTCAAGGCTAAAACAATTCATTGATTTGCACCAATAAAAAACACTAAAAAAAAAAACCCCACAAAAACTGTTTGTGCCTAATCTGCAGGTAACAACCCACAGATTTTCACTTTCTTTTCAGGAGAATTTTGGTTGGGTCTAGAGAAGATATATTCCATAGTAAAGCAATCTAATTACGTTTTACGAATTGAACTAGAAGACTGGAAAGACAACAAGCATTATATCGAATATTCCTTTCACTTGGGAGATCATGAAACCAACTATACACTACACCTAGTTGAGATTACTGGCAATGTCCCCAACGCATTCCCGGAACACAAAGATTTGGCATTTTCTACTTGGGATCATAAAGCAAAAGGACATGTCAACTGTCCAGAAAGTTATTCAGGTATCTTTTTCCTAACATCAATAATTCATTTTCGTATCTACAGAATGTCTTCCCAAAGTATTAGCTAATATCTACAATGTCAACTCTTTAAAAACTGAATCCCAAATAAACATTTTGACTATAGGTAAAAATGTCTTAACATAAGTATTAACTGGATTATGGTTCAACTAGGTATTTTACCTAGCTATTTTATTTTATAAGAATTTATTTTATAATAATGTTTTATAAATAGCCTAAGATATTTTATTTTGGGTGGCATACATGAGAATTACACAGATTATTTAAAATTGGGATACATGCATAAGGCATACAATACTGTCATATTGTAAGAAATGAAGATGTACTCATAGGGAAATGCATTAACAGTACCTAAAGTTTGTATTCATTAAATTCCATATCTATCTTCTTTAGGAGGCTGGTGGTGTCACGATGTATGTAGGGAAAACAACCTGAATGGTAAATATAACAAGCCAAGAGCAAAAACTAAGCCAGAGAGAAGAGGAATATATTGGAAGTCTCAAAATGGAAGGTTGTACTCTATCAAATCAACTAAAATGTTGATCCATCCAACAGATTCAGAAAGCTCTGAATGAACTGAGACAAATTAAAGAGCCAACAAATCAAACATTAAATTCATCTGAAATTACTGTGGTTTAATAATCTGATATTAAATCCCTAACACAAGGATTCAGAAATAGACTCTTGATTTTAAAGCCACTATCAACTTGAAAGTAAACATACCATCAAATCACCTCAAAGAACACCATTTATCTTTCCCAATCAAAATTCTTATATCATTTATACATATATTTTGTGATATGAGTATCAGTTTTATATAGTCACAATCCAAATTTTAACCAATGGGTGAATTTTTAAGTAATTTTTTTAAAATAAAAAACTTACAAGGACTTTTATTTTGAAAGTCATCATGTAAGCTAATTTTACAACTTCCTCAGTTAAAAAAATTTTCTTGCCAAAATTCTGAACTTGAATAAACATAAAAGACTGATAATTGTATAGTTCCTAGATTCTGTAATATTATTAATTTAAAAATTAAAATTCAGTCAGTTCAGAGTACACATGAAAATCTGTAATACTAATTTTAAAACTGATGTTTCATTTTGCTACAACAAAATCTGAAACAAATGTTTGGTATGCTTTATTTAGGAAGTCAAATGAAGCAGGATATAATACTATATTGAAGTAGATTAACTGTCTTAAATGCAGTAGATCATGATTATTAGGTCATATTGACTTTAATATCAGGTATCACTGTATCGTAACATATTTGTTAACTTATGTATATACGGCATACATTTTATATGTTTTAACACTTAATGATGTGAAAACAATTTAAAGGGATCTTGTCAGAATGTAATGAGAAAGAATGTATTTGCAGCATCAAGTTAAAGTTTAATAATTTATTCTCCCTGGGCACAGTATGAGTCTAATACGTTTGTGTAGGTTGTCATATAGAACTAAAAATCATAACAAGTTGTTGAATGTTTAAACAGCCTGACAGATGTATATGTACATTTTCAAATTCAATAAAGACTCATCCCTTAATATATGGAAATTTAAATTCTTGTAGTTTTTTTAGTGACACGTAATAGAAGTATGATTATGCTATTTCTAATTTAAATCATTTAAATTCTAATCCTCAAGGATTACAAGATGCCAATCTTCTGACCAGAATATCACTTGTCAGTATTTATTTCTAAATAAGGTTTTTAAAGAAACTAGCAAATGGAAATAAAATTTTGAATTAAATCCAGTTTTTAAAGAATAAAATGCCCAAGTTACATAGTGACTTACCTTAGTCAATAAATATTCAGCATTATGTATTTTTCTCTACATGTCATATATGTATAACATGTCATATGTAAACATGTATGATCTATGTGGATCCTACATAAATATTTTGTTCCCAAAGAGTACAAAAGAACAAAGGCAAGAATAGGTTTTAGTTTTTAAAACTGCAGCCGAACTGTCAAAATTGACTTTGGAGCCAGAATGCCAAAATGACTTTTTTTCACAAAAAAATTGGAAGCTTTTAAATACAAAATAATGCATTATTTAATATATCAATTGTTTTTTCTATTCGTCCCTTTTTTTTTTTTTTTTTTTTTTTTTTTACAATTCTTACACAGTAAGTTTCATTTTGTTCCTTTTAGGAGTACTAAGTTAGTTTTTTTCTGCATATAAAATATGCTCAGTGGAGAGATAATTCTGGAAGAGAAAGAATTTTTTTTTATGGTTCACAAATCATGTCCTTCTGTCCTCACTACTTTGCCAAGTATTCTAATTACACCACTAACTCACAATTGTCTAATCAAATGGCCTTTCCTCAGTCCACATTCTCTTGGATCTCTCTGCTACTTACTAATAAACAATATTCTTCTTCCAAACTTCACTTTCATTTCACTTCCACACTACTATTACACTCTCAGGATTATCCTTAGCCTGGATGCATTTTTATAGCCCTATTCCCTCCTAGTAAGTGATATATTCGGGCCAATGCACACTTTTCAATCATCTCTTCTACTCTGATCCTCAGAAAGTCTATTTACTCTCATGGACTCCTCTATTTTCAATGAGTAAAGTTCCAAATTTACATATTATCCCCAGATCTCTCTCTGGTTCCCCTTCTTACATTGCCTGTTTGCCATTCCTCCTTTTGATACCCTATAATCTCCTCAAATTCAACATATCAAAACTCATTAAAGCCTTACTGCCCCTGCTGGTCCTTCCTTTCTACCTTATCACACTCCTCCTTACTTCTGCATATTCACTAATGGTAGTATCATGCTTCCAGTCATCCAAGCTTAAAACCTGGAAGACATCTCTGTCTTTCTACTTTGTAAACCACCTCTCCTGTATCTGAAGCCACTAAATGGAATACAATCTTCCTTTGAAAGGTCTGTTAATATGATACCATTTCTTCCCATGTCTACTGCCCAAAGCCCACCAAGACCCACTTTTACCCTGAGTTTTAAATTATCTAAATAGTCTCCTAAGTTTGTCTATCTTCCTTCAATTTTCCTAAAACAAATTTACAATGGCTACATCCTACTTTGACCTATGATGTTCAAACTTGTCTATTAAAAGAGTTTAACAGCTTGAGGATAATGAAAGCACTTCCTTACAGTGCTGGGATGAAAATGGCTTTATATAAACACAAATTTTAGAATCTTACTAGGATTTTATCTTAAATCTTACAATTTATCTTAAAATTGCATGTGAATTGTGTATTCTACTCTATAAATCATCTCCATATTTAAAAACAGTTATTTTTTCTCCAAATCTTCTAAAAAGTTATGTTCCTGGAAGATATGTCATGTTTATCCTGTGGTCTTGCAGATCTCATATAGCAAGAATGTATACCCCAATTCAAAGGGCATAAACCTACAGAACAAAATCCCAATCTCTTTCACGTATTCAAGAGTTTCTACAATCTGACCCCAAATTATCTCTTCAAGCATTTCTTGCCCAACACAAACCCTCTGCACTAATCAAAATTATCTACTTTTTAACACTGCCTATTTCCTAAAAGTGCATTTCCTAATGCCACTCCATTTATTTAGAATGCCTCTATATGACTATCTGCTTGGGTAGGTCCTACTTCAAGATCCAGATGATCGCACTTCCTTTACAAATATCTTAGTAAATGGGGGCTCCTCCCTCAATATTTACAGCATTACTGTCTGTACCCCTCAACTGGCATTTAGCAAATCAAGAAAAGACAGAAAAGTACATGTGGCAAATGATAAAAAAGAATCGTGCAAAAATAGTAATAAAAACTCCAAGAGCATCAAAAAAGATGGTCAAGCTACTTAATTTTAGTAAATCACTGCCAAATTTCTATACCAAGAGTTTACTCTGAGCCAGTGTGAATTTTACTAAGAGCAAGTATACACATTACTCATTTCAGAGTTACCTACTGTTGTATAATCTGTTTCCTCCTCATCATCCTAGAAGCAGCATGTTCTCATGCTTATATCTTTTCCTCCTAATAGCATAACTCATGGAAATCAATTAGCTCATAAATTAATCAAAACTGTATGCATTAACCAGTATTTACTGAATTCCTAGTACTTGTCTTCTTTATAAAAACTATTCCAAATATGGATTGTTGCATATTTGACCTTCTATTACAGGATAGTTAAATTTCATTGTGATTTTTTCCATCATAAACAACCATAATCACCGTGTTTGTGTTTGTGATGTTGAGTGATCATCCAACACAACAGTTTTGAAAACTGAAAACAAGAAACATTATAATTAAAAATAATTTAAGGTGGGGCGCCTGAGTGGCTTGGTCGGTTAAGCATCCGACTTCGGCTCAGGTCATGATCTCACGGTCCGTGAGTTCGAGCCCCGTGTCGGGCTCTGTGCTGACAGCTCAGAGCCTGGAGCCTGTTTCAGATTCTGTGTCTCCCTCTCTCTCTGCTCCTCCCTTGTTCATGCTCTGTCTCTGTCTCAAAAATAAAATAAACGTTAAAAAAAAAATTAAAAATAATTTAAGGCAAAAAGAAAAAAAAATAAAAAACAAAATGACCAAACAGTTGGCCCTCTTATCAAAGTCCAAGTGTTATCAAGGCAAATCAACTAGGACAAAATTACTCAACTGGTGTGAAATGTTGAGTTCAAGGTCATGAAGGCAGGATTAACAATCTCCCATAGTATGCCTTTATAAAATCAGGTTTCAATGACATTTTAGGAAACATAAAATCAAGGATGCCATCTCAAACAAAACTGTTTTTCTAAATTCATGTTTAACCCTGGAACAATCATACATCCAACAAAATGATTAGGTATATCTCAAAGAGCAACAATCTACAACCTTAAAGATGTAAAGCTGCATGTATTTTCATATAAACAACAAAGCCTCAGTCTCCACATTCCACATATGAGAATAATAATAATGTTGCCAACTGTACCCCACAGGGTTGTTGTAAACCTCAAGTAAAATATGGTATTTGAATGATTTTATGAACTAAACAATGTATATACAACAATAAATTTCATATATTGAAGAAAAAAATGATTCTGTAATTGTAAAAACAGAACAAGGTATATACTTATAAAAACTAGATCTTGGATATCGCTCCATATCGCTATAAGTAAGGAATCTGTACAAATTTTTCCTAACTGAAAATACGCTAATTCTCAAGATAGGAGAACAAAACTGCTCTCCTACTCTGCTCTGCTACTGTTCTGGAACTTTATTCCTTCCCTCGCAGTCTGAGATAACACTCTTCACATTCAAATGCAAGCCCTTAACTAAAAAATCTTGGGTGGCTATGTTAAAATGGTAGAAAACAGAGCTCTCAACTCATAAGCTTTTGTATTAAAATAAACTAGGACCAATCAAGATAGAATAAAAGCAAGAGTGGTATATCTAGTGCAAAACTGGAAGAGTAGAGTACTAGCAATAGCTTGAGACATCCATGAAAACCAAAAATCAATATAAAAACCAATACTCTAAAGCAGGGGCCATAAACTTGAATGGGGAGTAAAATACTCCTTCATTGTCACTGAAATTTGCATTTCCTTAAATAATGAATGTAGGAAACTAACCACACCAGTATTAATTATACCTGAGACTTTGTTATTAACAGAACTGGTACATATTTTTATATTACAACCAGTACAGGTATCTCAGAATATTGTCACATGCTTATTACTGCTTAGAAAATATAGTAGTTTTTAGACATGTGGCTAGATATTTAACTCATTAGGAAAGAAACATGTCAGAACTTTAATATCTTGATAATTATAATTCAATGTAATTAATTTCCTTTGTTATTCTATTTTATTTTATGCACGTAAAAACATTATTCCAAAAAAGAGAGTCATAGGATTCAAAAGACTGCCAAAGAGTACCATGATAAAAAAAATTTTAAGAACCACAAATTTAAGCAAGATCTACTGTCATATAACCTAGTTCAAGGAACATGAATTACATGGGTCATAGTATGAATATATACATTTTGAGTGGTGGCCAATCTGTTTCTAGAAACAAAACATTAGAGAAAAAATTCAATCAGTATGTAATAAGCTTATTAAACTACTTAACAGAAAAGATACTGAAGGATGGACAGGTAAAATGATACCATGACTAGACTTTGTTTTTATAGAACTACAGTAGTGCCTCCTAGGTGGCTAAGTTGGTTAAACATCTCTCAGTTTTGGCTCAGGTCATGATCTCACAGTTTGTAGGTTTGAGCCTTTTCTTGGGCTGTGTACTGACAATGCAAAGCCTGCTTGGGATTCTCTCTCTCTCCTTCTCTCTCTGCCCCTCCCCCATTCGTGTGTGTGCATGCTCACTCTCTCTCTCCCTCAAAATAAATAAAAAAAATTTTTTTTAAATAAACTACTATAGGGAAAAAGGGAACAGGTAATACATAAAACAAGAATGATAATGGAGGTTAATTGTACTGTTCTACTTATTTATTATTTTTGAGAGAGAGAGAGAGAGACAGAGAGAGAGAGAGA
>NW_024412388.1:51700846-51759991 GCF_014898765.1 Herpailurus yagouaroundi
CTCTCTCTCTCTCTCTCTCTTTCTCAAAAAAAAAATAAATAAATAAAATATTTTTTAAAATGACTATGGGAGCGCCTGGGTGGCTCAGTTGGTTGAACATCTGACTTCAGCTCAGGTCATGATCTCGCAGTTCATGGGTTCAAGCCCCAGGTTGGGTTCTGTGCTGACGGCTTGGAGTCTGGAGCCTGCTTCAGATTCTGTGTCTCCCTCTCTCTCTGTCCACCTCTCATACTCTCTCTCAAAAATAAATAAACATTAAAAAAAAATTTTTTAAGACTATATTCAGATTAGTAAACCTATAGGTTTACAAACAATTATTAAGAGTTGTATGGGGCATATTCCTAACTGCTAACCAAGGTCCAAATCAAAATGAATGGCATCCTTTCATTTTGTTTCTTATACTGATTGTTACCGGGTATGAACCACTGCATTCATTCTTATATTCTTAGTAACACAATATTTGCTAGATATAGTCTTTCTAAAACTTAGAAAAAAAACAAAGATATGAAAGTTCAGTAGGTGATTACAACTAAGGCTACTGTTAGGAAAGAGGCCAATTCTAACAACCTTGCCAAGAATAGCGTGTGCTCTGTGACATAGCTCTTAAAAATCAAACACACAAGCATTTGCTCAATTAGATATACTTTGATCTTTATAACTCAAATGCAACAGTGGAGCTCAAGCACAAATTTGGAACATGAGTAACATTACACATAATCCAGTATCTAACTTTTAAATGATTTCAGATACTCAATAAAAAATATTTTTCCCACTGGTATTATTTGATTATCTTAATGTGACAACTGGACTAGTATTTTTCTGTGATATTGTGATAGCATAAGTATTTCCTTGATAAAGTAAGCACTTGCTGTAAATAACCTCCATTTGGCACAATAAGAAATACATGACATTAGCTAAAAACTGCCATATACCTATATACCCTCATTTATCCCTATAGAGGGTTTGAAAAGACCAGGCCCTTCCTGGATTAACACTGTACAAGAATAAGTGAACAACTAATGTGTAGGGGGAAAAAAAACTTATTTAAATACAAAAATCTCTAATTTTAGGTATGGCTTAATAACAGATTTTTAAAAATATCTTTGAGAAATCTCAACAATTTCTTCAAAACATATTTTGAGGGGCGCCTTGGGTGGCTCAGTCGGTTAAGCGTCCGACTTCGGCTCAGGTCATGATCTCATGGTCCGTGAGTTCGAGCCCCGCGTTGGGCTCTGTGCTGACAGCTCAGAGCCTGGAGCCCGTTTCAGATTCTGTGTCTCCCTCTCTCTCTGACCCTCCCCTGCTCATGCTCTGTCTCTCTCTGTCTCAAAAATAAATAAATGTTAAAAAAAAATTTTTTTTAAAAACATATTTTGAAAAAAATAAATAAATTAAACTAAAAACTATATTTTTTACATATATATCCTTTCAGACAGCTTTTTCTACATTGTCTGATAATAACCATAAAAATCAGAAGCAAAAGGTGTTCAATAATAGGAAATCTGTCATTTTCAGAATATACCTCTTTTTAACCTATGTTCTCTCACCTCAGCCAAATGTTTGTTTCAATCACATCCATTCATTCTCCCTCTATTCAGACGATAATTTTTTAAAATCTTTTTTACCTCATGAGACCCTTTAAAATACACTCAAGTTTTATACTAAAAAATAAATATAATGTGTAAATACCTTAAAACTCACATTAACAATGCTTAAATTTCTGGGTTGTTTTTTTTTCGGTTACAAATGTGAGAGCCCTCTGGAATGTCAGCTTTATCATCTATAAAACAGAGATAAACCTACTGTTTCTATGCAGGTTGCTAAGCACAGTTAATGAGATAATGACGGTATATAAACTAATGCCAACTTTTCTTTCTTTTTTGAACATTATTCACTGGGAAAATGTACACCTATAGATTTGTATAATAACCACTAGTGTGTATTACCCCAAATTACGGCCTCCTGTGAAACATACCTTAAAAGGTTAAAAAGAATTCAAACTGAGCTAGACTATTATTGTGATCCAGCAACAATGTAGTCAGCAAATATTTATGGAAACTTATGCAAATTTTTTACGATATCTATATGTTAGCTGGTATCTGCTGAGGTTTCATACATCTCCTTTTGTAATTCTAGAATTATTTCTATGCTAGATTTTCTAGATATGATAAAGTTTTTTTTAAACAAACTACAAATTCCTAAAAGTTTTAACTGTCATGACACTCAAATTCTTTAACAGTATTAAGTACAATAAGCAACCTATATGATTTGATGTTCAGGTTACATGAGCATATAAGGCTCAAGTAATAATATAAAGCAAGCTACTTTCTTGCTTAGGATAACCTCCCTTCTTATTCTTAAATCATCCTCTTATCTAATTATACCCCCCAAAGCCCAGTTATCCTTATGCCTTCAAACTATTCTCTCTCGAGTTGTGTAATACTTGGATAAATGTAATTTAATAAAGCCAATGATAATAATAATGACTTAACTTTTATCAAGCATTTTTTTTTAAGTTTACTTATTTTGAGAGAAAGAGAGAGAGAGAGAGAGAGAGAGAGAGAGAGAGAGAGCAATGAACAGGAGAGGGGCAGACAGAGAGGGAGAGAGAGTATCCCAAGCAGGCGCTGTCAGCACAGAGCCCAATGTGGGGCTCAACCTCACCAACCGTGAAATCATGACCTGTGCCAAAATCAAGAGTCAGATGCTTAACCAACTAAGCCACCCAGGCACCTCTTTAATGGAGCATTTAATATGTGCCAGGCACTTTACAAAAACCTTTATATGTATTACCTTATTTAGTCCTCACAAATTTCTATAATATAGGTACTTTTACTATCCCTATGTAAAAAAAAAAAACAAAGAAGAAAAACCAGTCAATCTCCAGTTTAAGATAATTCCTAAAAAGAAAATATGGTTGCAAAATATTGGTTACAGGAACCCATTTCCCACTTTTTCATGAAATATGCATTTCAAGTAACACTGAAACTATTATTTCCTTATATATCTTGGAGATTGATTTTATATAAAAAAAAAAACAACTGCATACAGTCAAATTTACAATTATTCATTTTTAACATCAAAGAAGATTTTTTGGCAAAAAAGTAACAGGAGGAAAAATATCAACAAAGTATAGAAACCATAATTCTGCTTCTATATTCTCGTGTGCCTAACTTTATTTACTTCTTTGAAGACACCCTTATAGCAGAAAATTATTAATCTCTTTCTTAAACAAAATAATGCATCTTTCTTGCTTCAACAGCTTTCATGGGTAACCTACTACTAACAGAGCACTTAATGATCATTTCTGCACACTAAGAAAGTTAGCAAACTTGACATCCTGTATCACAATTTACCAAAGTATGTTAATGAATTAAAGCATTTTACATGAGATCCTTAAAGGCTGCACATAAGATGAAAAAAGATTATATAAAATTCTAACGTGAAACAGGGCGCCTGGGCAACTCAGTGGGTTAAGCATCCCACTTCTGATTTTGGCTCAGGTCATGATTTCACAGTTTGTGAGCTGACAGTGCAGAGCCTGCTTGGGATTCTCTCCCTTTCTCTCTGCTCCTCCCCTGCTCATGCTCGCAATCTCTCTCTCTCTAACACAAATAAACTTAAAAAAAAAATTCTAACCTGAAACTAATTTATTTTGATGAAAAATTTTAGAACCTAAAACAGTAGCTGTTTTCATTAAATGTTTAATAGGAATAAACCTAAACTTATTGATAAGTTTAGCTGATTCTACTATTTCTGGGAATAACTGCTCACTCATGAGAAAACAGTTCTTCTTTACACATTTGATGAATCGTTAATGCCTGGGATGACTATCAGCTCTTTAATTAATTGAGTATTTAGATACAGTGCAAGCTAAAGCCACTGAGATATGTTAAAAGATATCTCAAGATCACTGTCAAGTTAATTAGCTATGAATGCATTCTTACACTTGAAAAGTTTACTGCCAGAATAGAAAATAATTATAGTTTTGAACAATCAATTATCTTTACTGATGCTAAACACTTCAAATGGTAAGGCATTCAGTCATAAAAACCAAAATCAAATACAAATAAACAAGTTACCTGAAACAGCTTCTAATACATGTTTACTTAATTTCCAAAAACTCATACAGCTAAACCACAGTAACTTATAATTTATTAAATTTACACTTAAACCTTTTGGTGTATTAACTTATCCTTCTTCTCCAGGAGGAGTATCTGATATATTAAAACTGGATACATACTTAAGAGGAAACAATATGCTTTTTTATTTAGTGATATGTGTACTCACTTGATACAGGTTCTCTACCCAGCTCCCATTCAAATCCTGAAACACGTCTAGATTTTCTATTTTGGCCCTTGTTTCCATTACTTCTTAGATATAATACTCGAGGATGCCATTCCTATCAACTGTTATACTCAGCTCAATTTTAAGGCGTTAAGGGGCGCCTGGGTGGCTAAGTCAGTTAAGCATTCAACTCAATTTGGGCTCAGGTCATGTTCTTGCGATGCGTAAATTCAAACCCACGTCGTGCTCTGCACTGGCAGTGTGGAGCCTGCTTGGGATTCTCTTTCTTACTCTCTTTCGGCCCCTCCCCCACTCTTACTCTCTCAAAATAAACTTAAAAAAAATAAGGCATTAAAAAATTATTAAACAAGGATAAATAATGATGTACATTTTGAGGCAAATAATAAGGTAAATAAAAGTGTTCTACCTGCTTTAATAAAAATATAACAATTATCTAGCAATAAGAAATTTTAACTTTATTCATATTGTCAATAAGTATAAATGTTAGATGTACTACCTCCCAAAGGATGAATAACATAGAAAATAAGACCTGGGTTCAAGTCCAGATAAATTTCTTAATCTCAGCCTTATTGTGGAGAAAAATAAATACAGCCAGAATTAAAAGATTCCTTTGGAATTATAAGATTCCTCTGACACTGAATAAATTAATTTAAATGAAAACAATTACATACTATAAAGCACTAAGTAAATGTTATCATATCTGTACATCACATGAAAGTTCAAAACACCAGGGATAAAGAAAACAACTCAAAAAAGCCTTGAAAGGAAAAGATACCAACCAAAGATTGGCAGTCAGAAGTATACTGGACCACTCAAATGCTTCACTTAAAGTCAGAGGACAATTGTGTCCTGTTTTCAAAATCTTGACAGAAAATAATTTAAACCTTAGAATACTGTATCCAGCAAAATTAGTAATTCTGGAGTAAAGGTAAGATAAACATATCGTCAGATATAAAACTCTTAGAGAATTTACTCCTATACATCCTGTTTCAGGAAGATACTGAAGGCTCACAATAAAATAAGTAAAACAAGAAAGAAAAATATATGGGATATAAGGACTCCATCGCAAAAGAAATGTAAAGCAAATTTCCAGCATAATGGTCAACAGGCTCCAATATGACAACTGCACTGAGTCTAGCGAGCCTAGGAAAGTCCCTCTGCTGCACTTACAATTTAGTTCCCAGGGGAACGGACTATCTGATGCATTCTACTGTACTGCAAGAAGCTTTACAGAGAATTTTAGTGACAACACACTGAAAAGTAGGGAAAACTAAATAATGTAGCTATTCCAAGAAAATAAAAAGCTATACAAAACAAATGCAGGAATAGAATCATAGTAATCCACATGGCTAAGCTGCTAAAATTGTTACATAAGAATCAGAAACGTAAAAAAAATAACATTAATTTAATGAAAAACTGGGATATAACTATACATGGGAGAGATGACAAGTGTATGTATTTTTTCCTGGATTTACGCAAGCATATATATTTCTAGGAAGGAAAATATAAGAGTTAAATCTTCATCTTCTGCAACAGTCAACAGATATTTAAAATTGAACAAGAATCAAGAAATAGTAGCATGGATGTGTTATTTAGAAACAAGAAATAAAAAACAAAAGAAAGAGCAAAAAGAGTTGCCAGTGATTGACATACTGAAAATTAGACATCAAGGTAGGGAAAAGCTGGTAAAAATGAGATGAAAGACCTCCGTTTTTAATTTTAAGCCTACAGTACTTATAAAGTTTAAGTATAGTCACAAAATCATTTTAAAATACTTAAATATGCAAATAACAAAAATAAGTAGGAAGATGAAAAAAAAAGACCACTCAACGTCCCCAATTTCCAAGCAGAAGCAAAACAGATAAACACAAGTTAGGGATGCTCTAGATAAGATACCTGTACTAGATAAGAGGTACAGCTGATAACCTCAAAATGGTTTCAGACACATTTTAGATTATATAATTTCTCCTTTATTCCATGTCCTTGTAAATACTTAAATCACAATTTATAGAAGAATAATTCCATGTTACCTTGTCTCTCTTAAAAACAATATATATTTTCTTTAGCCTATCTTCCAGAAATTTTACTCACACTAAGTGTCAATTACTTGTAGTGTTTTGTACTCTGTACCCTCACAAGAGAAGACAGATATTATTATTATCTCCCATTTTTTAAATAAGATAACTGAGTGGCCAATAAATTAACTTATCTAAAGTCACCAAATAGTGCAAACTGGAGTCAGAAATCACACCCGTATCTCTATGACTGTAAATGCCACTCTCATAACACTACACGGTTCCTTATTTTTTAACTAATCGAATCAATATTTACTGTGTGCTTCCTGTGTGCTAGCACGCTATTCTAGATGCTGAAGATAAAGTAATAAAGGAAAGGAGCTCCTTGCTGGCTCAGTCAGTAGAGCATGTGACTTATCTCAGGGTCCTGAGTTCAAGCCCCACCTTGGGTGTGGAGCCTACTTAAAAAAAAAAAAAAAAGTGATAAAGGGAATAGACAAGTCCCTCTTAACAGTAATTACATTCTAAAGAAAAAGACAAAAGAAAAAAAAAACCCAATCACATAACTATATAATGTAACGGCAGAAAACGACAAATACAAAGGGTGGCGAACTAGAGGAGAAAAGCAGTAGGTAGATCTTTTTGCTGAGGGTGAAGAGTGAGCCTCTCTAGACAGTGACTTTTCAACACATATACATCTGAATAAGGAATCAAACCACATGAAGATCTGAGGTAAAACATGTTAAGCAAAGAGAAGAACAAATGGAAAAGCCTTATGCAGACTGGAATTTTGTTTGTTAAAGGACAGTAAAAAGACCATTGACGTTAAAGCGACATGAGCAAAGCAGAGTAGGATATGAAGTTAGAGACAGGCAGGGGATAGAACATGTAGAATTTTATAGAGTATTACAAAAAAAGCACTTTTCTGCTTGTAATGGAAGTCACTGGAAGGTTTTATGTTGAGGAATGAGTAATCTAATTGATAATAATTAAAATTTCTCTGGCTAGGGGCGCCTGGCTGGCTCAGTCAATAAAGTGTGTGACTCTTGATCTCAGGGTCGTGAGGTCAAGCCCCATGTTGGGCACAGCGATTACTTAAAAATAAAATCTTAAAAAAAAAATCTCTGGCTATAAAGTTGAAAATTGATTTAGGCAGGGTGGAAGGCAGATGATCAAATTAGAAAGGTACAGAAAAATCTGGGGCACCTGGGTCATTGGCTTTGAACCTCTCATCAGGCTCTGTGCTGACAGCTCAGAGCCTAGAGCCTGCTTTGGATTCTGTGTCTCCCTCTCTGTCCCTCCCCTGCTTGTGCTCTGTGTCTCTCTGTCTCTCAAAAAATAAAATAAAACATTAATAAAAAAAATTTTTAATTAAAAAAAAGAAAGGTACAGAAAAATCTGAGATGAGCAGCTGCCCAATATGCTAAGCCTCTAGCCTCCATGAAACAACTGAGCATCCAAAATGTGGCTTATCTGAAACTGAATGTGCTTAGAGTATAAAATACACACCCAATTTTGAAGACTTTTTGTAGGAAAGAAAAAAAGTAAAATATCTCAACAGCTTTTTACATTTATTATATGTTGAAATGATAATATTTTAGATATATTAGGTTAAATAACATGATTAAAATTAATTTCACTTGTTTGTTTTTTTTAATGTGGGAACTATAAAATTTTTAATTACAAATGCAATTCCCATTATATTTCTATATGACCATGTTGATCTAGATGGTGACCTGCCTAGAGTTTTAAAAGTGGAGAAGATAAGATTTGGGATACATTTTGAAAGCAGAGCTTATAAAACTTGTTTGAAGAGTAAATGTGAGGACTAAGACAAAGACTGGGTAGCTCAGTCGGTCAAGCACCGGACTTCTGATTTCGGCTCAGGTCATCTCACGGTTCGTGAGTTTGAGCCCCATGTCGAGCTCTGCACTGGCAGTACAGAGCCTGCTTGGGATTCTCTCTCTCTTTCTGCCCATCCCCTGTTTGCACTCTCTCTATCTCTCAAAATAAATAAAGAAAAAGAAAAAGAAAGAAATCATTTTGATTTCAAAACTTTGGGCGTCAGAAACTGGGCAACTAGGTGGTGAAATATGCTATGATGGGGAAGTCTGGGTTGGAATCCTATGTCTGAGCTGCCCTGTTGGATATCCCAATGTCAAGTCATGAACTCTTAGTGTTATAGAGTGGTCAGCCTATAAAGCCTACCCAACAATCTCATGTCAAGTATTCTGAGCAGTACATCAGTAAACATTGTTGATTATTGGTTAAACCACAGTGCAGGCACATATATTTGATTCCTGTGTAATACTAGATTCTGCCAATAAGAACACTTGAGGGCTTTTTGTCCGACATCTTAGTGAGGCTGCAGGGGTGGCTGCTGCTCTCTGAGCTTTGCAATGCCACCCAAGGATGAGAAGAAGAAAGATGCTGGAAAGTCAGCCAAAAAAGAAGGACTTAGGGAACAAATCTGGGGTCAAGGCCAAAAAGAAGAACTGGTCCGAAGGCAAAGTTCAGGACAAGTTCAACAACCTAGTTTTGTTGACAAAGCGACGTATGACAAACTCTGTAAGGAAGGTCCCAACTATCAGCTTGTAACTCCAGCTGCTGTCTCTGGGACACTGCCAGGGCAGCCCTTCAGGGCTCCTTAGTAAAGGACTTTTTAAGCTGGTTTCAAAGCACAGAGCTCCAGTAATTTATACCAGAAACACCAAGGGTGCAGATGCCCCAGCTGCTGGTGAAGATGCATGAACAGATCCTACCAACTGTACATTTTAGAAAATAAAACTTTATTAAATTAAAAAAAAGAAAAAAAGAACATCTGCAGAAATATAGTAACTGGGAGTTCTAATGTTTTAACCTAACAGCTTACAATTCCAATGCTAGCTCTACCAAAGTGAAGTATACTTAACCTCTCCATCCCTTTACTCATTACTAAAATGAATGCAATACCTACACTGCAGGCTGTGAGGATTAAATAAGATAACATATGTAAGATAATTAACATGTGACCTGGCACATAGTATAAGCTTAATACATTTCAGCTATTAATAAAATTATGTGATAAGAAATCGAATAAGTAAAGCTACTAAAGATTTTTGGAAAGTTTATTCTAGTTCTACCTTAAAAATAGACTGTACAGTATCTGATTTCAGAAATCTCCAAAATCAGGGGTGCCTGGCTAGTTCAGTCAATAGAACATGCAACTCTTGATCTCGGGATTATAAATTCAAGCCCGTGTTGGGTGTAGAGATTACTTTAAATGCCAAGTCATGATAACAATAAAAAATCTTAAGGGGTGCCTGGATAGCTCAGTCAGTTAAGCACCTAACTTGTGATTTCGGCTCAGGTCATGATCTCATGGTTCCTGAGATTGAGCCCCAAGCGGGCTCCACACTACAGGTGTAGTGCCCCTCTTCACACTCGCACGTGTACTCGCTCTCTCTCTCCCCCCAAAATAAATAAATAAACATTTTTTTAATCTTAAAAAAAAAAAAAAGAAATCTCCAAAATTAAAATGTGTTACCTGTAAGTAGTGTTTGGAACATAGACATCCCTGGCAGGAAACTCCAAAATTTCTCTGGTAGGTCTAACTCTACTGTCTGGGTAAAGCTTCACCTGAAGCAGCTCTGGAGTTAGGCAATAGTGGGGATTTTCAGGTGCAGGAGAAATGTCTATCTTCAGCTGAGCTGGGTATAAAAATATATTATAAAAACAACATAAACAAATAAATTAAAACTTCATATTAAAAATGTTCTTGGAAGGATTCAGGTCCTCTTTTTGCAAGAAGTCTGGAAAGAAATCAAAATTACTGTTATCTCAGACCTCTAAATTATTTCATTTTACCAAGTCTCAAACTTACTAATTACTGATACAGACACAGTACATGTAAAATAATAAATGCCTACTGAATGAATAAATGAGTGAGAAGCAAAAAAAAGAAGCAAAAGAAAACAAAACAGAAAAGGATCTAGCATAGGATCATGCCAACATTTTGAAGGTTAAGTGATTTAATTTAAACTTCTTTACTCTAAAACAACAAACAAAACAGTTTTACTCTGTAATGGTTTGTTCTGACCATAGTATCAATCTGCTTCAGAATATTTACCATCCTATGTACATTTTTTCACCTAAAGAATAATTGTAAGCCACAAAATTACTCATCATTCTCAAGTCAGTACTCAAATTATCAAAAGTACTGAATCTTGCATATAAACTGTTAAGACCACAAAGGCAGAATAATGAAATGAAGAAGACTGACAGGCATTGGGCAAAGAAAGACACATGGACCAGATAAGTGAAAAAAGAAATACATAATTACTAAAAATATGACATATTAGGGATGAAAGGGTTGTAATGATGTCTACTCAAAATTTTAAAATACCTGTAATAGGTCTTAGTCGCCGTAAAACAGAAGATGGCCTTCTCATATCAGCAAGAAATTTGTACAGATCTTCATCACTTAAGCGGTCTCCTTCCTGAGGAAAAAGCATTTGAGAAAACAAATAGAGTAGATTGAAAAAAAAAATGTATAGTGCCTGTTAATATTCTTACCCTCTTCTGTCCATTTAGTCAGAATGAAAAGATTAAATTAATATAATTATGATTAAAAACAAATACCATACTGATTTCCTTCCTTTTATGCTTTCAAATTTTATTGAGTTATGATACTATTATCTGTACCTTAAATTTAAATATTTACTTACAGCCCATTATTTATGTCTATAAAGTATTATAAGACACTCTAAAATAAATAAAATCAATAGAAGTTGGAGATGAAATGGAAAAAAGAAAAATAAGGATATAGACAGAAAAGGGGCATCTGGGTGGCTCAGTCGGTTAAGAATCCGATTTCAGCTCAGGTCATAATCGCACAGTTCATGAGTTTCAGTCCCGTGTCGGGCTGTGCTGACAGCTCAGAGCCTGGAGCGTCTTTTGGATTCTCCGTCTCCCTCTCTCTCTGCCCCTCCCCCACTCATGCTTGCTCTCTCTCTTCCTCTCCCAAAAATAAATATTAAAAAAAAAAGTTAAACAAAATATATAGACAGAAAAGAAACATACATAAACGACAGTCTTAAAAAGTCATTGCACTTGATGGGGCGCCTGGGTGGCGCAGTCGGTTAAGCGTCCGACTTCAGCCAGGTCACGATCTCGCGGTCCGTGAGTTCGAGCCCCGCATCCGGCTCTGGGCTGATGGGTCGGAGCCTGGAGCCTGTTTCCGATTCTGTGTCTCCCTCTCTCTCTGCCCCTCCCCAGTTCATGCTCTATCTCTCTCTGTCCCAAAAATAAATAAATGTTGAAAAAAAAAATTAAAAAAAAAAAGTCATTGCACTTGAATTTCTGTCTTTTCAATTTTATACTACCACATTTCTCAAATGCAAAATATACAGCATTCACTAAATTGGAAAAAGAAAAAAGTAACAAAAAGCTACTTTTTTTTCTGACTGCAAGTACTTAAAAAATTTTATTTTTGCTGTCTTTTATTCCCATGACTTCATTCATTCCATAACTGGAAGCCTGCACCTCCCTCTCCCTTTCACCCGTTTTGCCCATCCCTCCACCTCACACCCTTCTGGCAACTATCAGTGTGTTCTCTGTATTTATAGGTGTAATTCTGCTTTTTGTTTGTTTATTCATTTGTTTACATAAACTACTCTTAAAGAGAAGAATAATTATTCTGATATTAAGACCAGAGTGAAAACTATGAAACAACCTCAATCAATGGGAAAAGAGACAAGCAAACCTACAAATAACCAAACTGTACCTAATGAATACAACATTTTCTATTTCATATATTTTTTCTTGCAATTAAAATAGGTAAGAATTTATTTCATTCTTTTATTCAAGAGTAGGTCTTTAGATTTTGTTAATCCAAACCTCCTGCACTTGATATCTTTTTTAGTGCAGAGTTCATATACTTATGTGGTAATGAACATATTTAACATTACTTTATTATGTGACCTCACCTTGAGACAGATTCCATTTGTTCACTATTATATTCTAAACATGGTACAGAACTGATCTTCTTTTATCGCACTATTTAGAAAAGTGATTTTTTTTTTTAATATTTCCTTTTGAGAGAGCACAAACAGGGGAGGGGCAGAGAGAGGGGGACAGATGATCTAAAGCAGGCTCTGGAGCTGACAGCAACAAGCCCAATGCGAGGCTCAAACTCATGAACTGCAAGATCATGACATGAACCAAAGTCAGGCACTCAATCAACTAGGCCACCCAGGAGCCCCTAGGAAGGTGATTTTTTTTTTTTTTTTAATTTCTAAGTGGTTCAAGATTTTTGTTAATACTTTTATAAATAGCTTTTAGTTTTATTGAGTTATGATTAGAGAATTTCATTTTAAGAGGATTTTTTCTGTGGCCTAATTGTTGTAAATGTTCCATCAGTTGCTAAAACAGTATACTCTCTTTTTGAATACAGTATTAACATAACTTTTTAAGTGGTCCTTATTGATAGTACATTCAGATTATCTCTACTTAATTATTTCTGTCTACTCAACCTGTTAAATTGATTATATTATTGGCCTCCAATCTTTACTTCCTGTTTCCATGACATTTGTTGGGGTGAGGCATAATTCCCTCCTCTTGGGTGGGCCATGTGACTTTCTTTGGGCCAATGAGCAAATGTGATACAGAGATCTGAAAAACATCTGTACAAGTGAGCCTGCCCCCTCTTGAAATTCTGCCACTGCTATGAGAACATGACCAAGCCAGCCTGCTACAGGATGAGAAGAGAAGTTGAGACACATGGAAGACGTCTGAGTCATTTCAGTCTTTTCCAAATGTGAATGAGCCTAGCTGACACCCTCCACTTCCACACAGCATATTTTATCACTATGTACTCCAACTTATATACACTCATCAACAAATAAAACATGTTCCTGAAACTAATGTGTGGGCTTAATTTTGTTTTTATATCTCTATGTATTTTTAATAATTTTGCTTAACAACTTCAAATCTGTACAGAAGCACTCCTAATTACTATATCCCAATCACAGATAGTAATCTTTCATCAATTTAAAAGAACTGCCTTCTGTATCTCATTTAGGAGAAATTCGTACCATGAATTCTACTTTACTAAAATTGTAATGTCTGCTTTTTCCTTAATTTGCATTTGCCTAATGCACAGTATCCTAGCTATTTAAAAATACTTATAATAATTATAGATGCTAATAATTTTTAACAAATAGACCATACAAAGTCAAATATAAATGCTCTCCATTGCTGATATTTCCAACAATCATTCATTTTAAGTTTTCACGATCACTTTGCGCTAGTTTCTAGTTACCAGTCTCCAACACAGTGTCCACTACATGGTGAATGCTCAAAATATATTTGCTAAATCAATAGGTAGGTAAGTGGATTAATATTCAGTACATGCTGAACATTCAAAAACTATTTGTTGGATCAATAGGTAGGTGGGTAGATGAATGACTTGTTGATTTAAAGGTTACAATACCAGTTCAATAATAAAGTAGGCTGAAGAAATGGAAAAAGAGCTGTAGAAATAGTGCAGAAGTGATGCAGCAGTTAAGGAAATAGAAAGGGAAAAAAATGTCATAGCTGCAAGGCTGTGTCACTGTATCAGGTAAATCTACTGTCCATAGCTTTATTTGGCCTATCACTTCATCTAGCTAACACTGTGACCTTTTCTAGACTCTTCCTCATACTACTGTCCATAATAAAAAGACCCTCACCACTTCAGACACTTCTCACCTGCTTTACTCTCCATATGAATCTCACCGAGCAGCTGTCTATAAGTGCTATTGATATCAAACTGTGAAAGGAGCTTCAAGCAGATTGCTGTCTTTCAATCCATGGCACATCCTTTCCTAAATCCTTGTCCTCTTTCAAGTATTAGATATTATAGGCCAGGATTTCCTCCTCTTATTAAGAATAAGACCTCAAATGAAGGAATTCTAAAAGAATATTTAGCATTTCCCAGTCATCTGTTCCAAAATATAGACATGGTACCAATCCATTTTATATCAAAATCCAGGATGTACATGCATACATGTATGCACTCATACAAAAAGCAAGAGGAAAAAAGCTCACTGAAGCAATATTTAACTTCACTATGTGCAATGCACTATTATTTTTCTATTCTCCTGAATTTGTTCATTTGTTTTCAAGCTGGGTATTACCTATTAAATTTCTATTACTGTTAACGGATCATGATCAGCATTTGAAAACTACTGGTTTGAGGGGCGCCTGGGTGGCGCAGTCGGTTAAGCGTCCGACTTCAGCCAGGTCACGATCTCGCGGTCCGTGAGTTCGAGCCCCGCGTCAGGCTCTGGGCTGATGGCTCAGAGCCTGGAGCCTGCTTCCGATTCTGTGACTCCCTCTCTCTCTGCCCCTCCCCCCTTCATGCTCTGTCTCTCTCTGTCCCAAAAATATATAAACATTGAAAACTACTGGTTTGATTCATAATTTGAAGCACAGAGAATATATTTGCAAAGAATAAAGTGTCTTTTATCAAGAACTTCTTGGACCTATAAACTCACCTAAACAAATAATGTTGACTACATTTTAGCAGAAAAATATACTAGTAAGGCCTGAAAGTCCTATTCCATATACTACAGATGTGGTAGCTTCAACCAAAATAAAACTTGGGTAGGGAAGAGAGATACAACCACTCAATGACTAAGAAAATTCATAAACCATAAATGTTTAAAAGTTAAAACATTACATTTAAGAAATAGGATATAAATGTGGAGGATTGATGTTGATGCATTATTAGTGCTAACATTTAATTATTACATGTACATGTACTACAAGCAAATATACAATTATAATTTTTCTGAAACCAAAATAATATTATGTACAAATATCCCCATAGAATTCCTACATGACAGAACAATACCTGCTTAAAAAAATTCGTCACTGTGAGAGTAGCAGGTCGAAAGCTGGTCAAGTTACAAGCATCATCTCCACTTGTTGTCCTTTCGAGTGATCGTCTGCCAACAATGCTAGAATTCCTCCTCTCTGACCAAGACCCTTTTCGTTCTACCAAGGGAAAAGAAAAGTCTGGTATTCATTTTCATAATATTTAAATTGTTTTAAAAGCAGCTTTCCAAACACAGGAAAAAAATTCATTCAAGTTGAAAATTATCTACCCAACATATTGATTGTAGTAAAGAATTTCATTTCTGGAGAGATAGGTAAGGAAGCACCATACCTAAATCTCCTGGTTCTTTTAAAACTTCTCCAGTGGAAAATAAATTTCTACCACACAGACTATGCATATGACCAAAGATGAGCTATAACATGCAGCTACAGAGAAACTATGCATTTAATAGGAAATATTCACAATGAAAATTTTAGTTACCATCTAATGGTCCCTCAGTCTTAGCACTTGAATTTGAAACAGAATTTTAAGATAACATTCATTCAAAGTCCTTGCAAGATACCCTTATTATTCAAAACCAACTGGAAAACAACAACAACAACAAATGAACAACTATGCTACAGATCAACAAGGAAACTGAAGACTTAAAACCATAAACAAACTAATACATGTCACTAAGCAAAAGTAGAATATGTGTTCTTCTCTAGCACACACAGGGCATTCTCCAACATAGATTAAGCTATGAAACAAAATAAAATAAATTCAAAAGGACTGAAATCATATAAAATGTTTCCCAAGAACAGTGAAATTAAATTATAAATCAGTAACAGAAAAGTATATGGGAAATTCATAAACATGTGGAAGTTAAACATACTCTCGATTCTCGAAAAACCAATGGGTTAAAGGAAATAACAAAGAAAATTAGAAAATATTTAAGATACATGAAAATGAAAACACAATATCCCAAAACATATGGCATATCATTAAACCCGCACTCAGAGGAAAATTTATAGCCATAAATGACTATAAATAAAAAAGAAAAGTTCTCAAATAAGTAACTTAACCTTTCATTTTTATAAAGTAGAAAAAGAGAAAACTAAACCCAAAGCAAGCACGAGAAAGGACTCAAAGCCAACAGCTGGATGACAATAAAAGAAATAGAAACTACAAACATAAGAATGAAGCCAAAAACTGGTTCTTCAAAAAGTAAATTTTAAAAACTTTGCTAAGTGGGTGGTTAAAAAATACAACATCTCAAATTACTAACATCAGGAATGAATGAGTAGACATCACTACAGCTCTTAGAAAAGGAATTATATTACAATATTTTGAATAACTATAGGTCAAAAATTAGACAATTTATACAAAATGAACAAATTTCTAGAAACACAGTACTGAAACTGATTTAAGATGAAACAGAAAATATGAAGATCTAAAACAAGCAGAAAGATCTAATTAGTAATGAAAAAACTTATCACAAAAAGACCAAGGCAAGATGGCTTCACTAGTGAATTCTTCCGATTTAAAAAAAAAAACAAATACCAATCCTTCACAAACTCCTCCAAAATAAAATTTATAAAAAAAGGAATAATTCACAACTCATTCTGAGGACAGTGTTACTCTGATACCAAAACCAGAGATTTATTTCACAAGAAAGAAAAACTATAGACCAATATCCCTTATGAATACAGAAGAAAAATACTAAACAAAATATTGGGAAACATATTCTAACATCTACAAAAAAATTATATGCCATGACCAAGTGGGAATTCTCCGAGAAATGTAAGATTAGTTTAACCTCTAAAATCCAGTCTGTTGATGCAATACACCCTACTAAAAGAATACAGGACAAACACCATACAAGTCAATTCAAAAGCAAAAAATGCATTTGACAAAATCCAACATCTTTTGATGATAAAAATACTCAAAGAGTTAGGAATGGATGGGAATTTCATCAATCTACTAAACTACATTTATGAAAAACCTACAGTAGACATCATACTTGATTATAAAAGACTGAATGCATCTCCCCCCCAAGGTCAGGAACTGAATGCATTGACCCCCAAGGGCAGGAACACTCCTGCCACTTCTATTTAATATAGTATAGAAGGTTCTAGTCAAGATTGTTAGAAAAGAAAAAGAAGTCATCCAGATTGAAAAAGAAAGAGTAAACCTTTTATTATTTGCAGAGGGCAATATCTTGTATATAGAAAATGTTAAAGAATCCGAAAGAGGAAAAAAAAACCACTGCAATTAATAAACATGTTCAAATGGTTTCAAAGCACATAATCAATATTCAAGTCAATATTATATACACAAGAAATGAACATTCTAAAACTGAAATTAAGAAAACAATTCCATTACAAATATCATAAAAACAATAAAACAATTGGGTATGCATTTAACAGGAGAAAGACAAAGACTTGTACACTGAAAACTATAAAACACTGAAAAAAATGTTAAGATCTCAATATATGGAAAAACATTCCATGGATTGGGAGATTTAATATTGTTAAGAGGGCAACACTCCCCAAAATGATTTATAGATTTAATGTAATGTCTATCAAAATTCCAGCTACCTTTGTGCAGAAATTTACAGCTAATTCTAAACTACATATTAAACTACAAGGGCCCAAGGGCGCCTGGGTGGCTCAGTCGGTTAAGCAGATCTCAAGATTCATGGGTTGAGGCCCACATTGGGCTCTGTGCTGACAGCTCAGAGCCTGGAGCCTGCTTTGGATTCTGTGTCTCCCTCTCTCTCTGCCCCTCCCCTGCTTGCGCTCTGTCTCTGTCTCTCTCAAAAATAAAACTACAAGGGCCCAAAATAGGCACACACACACACAAATCTGTAAATAAGATAATAAAGTTGTAGAGTTGGAGGACCACTCTTCCCAATTTCAAAACTTACTGCAAAGCCAAAAAAATGAACACAGAATAGTACTACCATGGGCTTAGCTTATAAATCAATGGAATAGAATTGAGTCCAGAATTAAACCCATATATCTATCATAAACCAATTTTCTTTCTTTCTTTTTTTTTTTTTAAATATTTATTTATTTTTAAAAGAGAGACAGAGCGCCAACCGGGGACAGGCAGAGAGAGAGGGAGACACAGAATCTGAAGCAGGCTACCGGATCTCAGCTGTCAGCACAGAGCCCTACACGAGGCTTGAACTCACAAACAGTGAGACCATGACCTGAGCCAAAGTCAAATGCTTAACCAACTGAGCCACCCAGATGTCCCGTGAACTAATTTCCAACAAGAATGACAAGACCATTTGCTGGAGAAAGAATAGTCTTCCTAGCAAATAGGTGTTGGGACAACTCAATAGCTACATTAAAAGAATAATATTGGACCCTTACCTCTCACCATGTAAAAAAAAAGTAACCCAAAACGGATTATACCTAAATGTAAGAGCTATACCTATAGACCTCTTAGACAAATACATACAAACAGATCTTTCTGATCTTGAGTTAGGTAATGCTTTCTTAGATAGGACTCCAAAAGCACAAGCAACAAAAGAACAGAGAAAATGAATTTAAAATTTCTATGCTACAGGGGCACCAGGGTGGCTCAGTCAGTTGAGTGTCTGACTTCAGCTCAGGTCATGATCTCACGGTCCCATGGATTTGAGCCCTGCATCGGGCCCTGTGCTGACGGCTCAGCAGCTGGAGGCTGCTTTGGATTCTGTGTCTCCTTCTCTCTCTGCCTCTCCCCTGTTCATGCTCTGTCTCTATCTATCTCTCAAAAATAAACAAACGTGAAAAAAAATTTTTTTTTTAATTTCTATGCTACAAACACCAGCATTAAAAGAGGAAAAAAAAAAACCCCACAGACTGGGAGAAAATATTTGCAAATCCTGTATTAGATAAAAGATTTGTTGGGCAAGGGGCATTAAGGAGAACACTTGCTGAGATGAGCACTGGGTGTTATATGTAAGTGATGAATCACTAAATTCTATTCTTGAAATCATTATTGCACTATATGTTAACTAACTTAATTTACATTTTTAATGTAAATTAAAAATAATAAGAAAAAAAGATAAAAGATTTGTATCCAGAATACATAAAGAACTCTTAAATTCAAAGACAAGAATATAAAAAAGCGGGGCACCTGAGTGGCTCAGTCACTTATGCATCTGACTCCTGATTTTGGCTCAGGGCATGTTCTCACAGTGCATGAGTTCAAGCCCCTCATGGGACTCTGTAATGACAGCATAGAGACTGCTTGGGATTCTCTCTCTGCTCTTCCCCAGCTTGCGCATGCGTGCGCTCTCCCTCTCTCTCTCTCTCTCTCTTTCTCTCTCTCTCAAAATAAATAAACTTAGGGGTGTTTGGGTGGCCCAGTCAGGTCATGATCTCATGGTTTGTGAGTGTGAGCCCCACATCAGGCTCTATGCTGACAGCTCAGAGCCTGAAGCCTGCTTCAGATTCTGTGTCTCCTTCTCTCTCTGCCTCTCCCCTGCTCACACTTTGCCTCTCTCTCTCTCAAAAATAAATGAATGTTAAAAAAAATTTTTTTAATAAACTTCAAAAAAAAGAATATTAAAAAGCCACATAAAAAATGAGCATCCACTAGATAAAACAAAAACAAAGACATTAAAAAAATGAGCAAAAGACATGACTACATATTTCTTCAAAGAAAGTATACACATAACCAGTGCACATAAAATTATACTCAAGATCATTAAATATCAAGGAAAAGCAAATCCTAAACCACAATGACAAACCTATTTGCCTACACTAGGATGGCTGTAATCAAAGGGCCAAATAATAAAAGTGTTCGCAAAGATAAGGAGAAATTGGAACCTTCACACACTACTAGAAGAATTTTAAATGGTGCAGCAACACTAGAAAACAACCTGATAGTTCTTCAAAACGTGAAATATAGAATTGTCACTAAGATCCAACAATTTCTAGTATATGTCCAAAAAAATGAAAACATGCCCATACAAAAGCTTGTTCCTGAACATTAACTGCAGCCTTATTCATACTAAACAAAAAGTTTAAACGACTCAAAGGTCCATCAACTGATGAATGGATAAATAAAATGTGGTATATCCACACAATGGACTATTATTTGGCAATAAAAAGAAATTAAATAGTGATACATGCTACAACATGGATGAACTTTTAAAACATTATGCTAAGTGAGGGGCGCCTGGGGCGCTTAGTTAAGTGTCCAACTTCGGCTCAGGTCATGATCTCCTGGTTCATGGGTTTGAGCCCCATGTTGGGTTCTGTGTTGATGGCTCAGAGCCTAGAGTATGCTTTAGATTCTGTGTCTCCCTCTCTCTGCCCCTCCCCCACTCGCACTCTGTCTCTCTCTCTCTCTCTCTCTCTCTCTCTCTCTCTCAAAAATCAATAAAACATTAAAAAATAATAATAAAAAAATAAAACATTATACTAAGGGAAAGAAGCTTGTCACAAAAGACTGTATATTGTATAATTCTATTGATATGAAATGTCCAGCATAGGCAAATCCATACAGACCTTATAAGGAGATCAGAGGTTGTTTAGGATTGGGTTTGTGGATTGGGGGAGAATGGAGGGTTACTAATGAATACAAAAGTGTTCCAAAATTAAGACTGTGGTGATGGTTGCAGAACCTTGTGAATATATCAAAAAAAAACAATAAATTATACACTTATTTAAATGGGTGAATTGTATAGTATAGGAATTGCATCTCAATAAAGCTGTGGGGAAAAAAAGGAAAAAAAAGAAAACCCTTTTATGCCTCACAACACTGTAAAGTCTATAAATAAAACAAGGCTATATAAAAAAAAGAAAAATTAAACATTTAGAAATATTTTATATAAAACACTCTTACCTCCAGTGCTTATTTCCACCTCTGTAGAATCTCTTTCCAAACTCCCCGCACTGCTAACAATATTCATTAAATGGATTGCAGTCCAAGCAAAAGGCATGCGATATTTCCCAAGTCTTTGACAAAACTGATCAGCTTGACTTTTCAGCTTCTCCAATTTTTCCTTATTCTGCAAAACAAAACTTTATACATTATATGATTATGCTCGAAAGAAATGAATCAAAGACTACTCCATTGTATATAAAAAGACAGCTTAGGAATTCTCAATTCTCAACAAAGATGGAAGAATAATCTATACCTTTCAGAGATCAATTAACACTGTATTATCTTAACCACTGAATAATTTTAACCCATTCTATAAATGTATGTGTAGAGTAAGTCTTTCAAATTTATTTTTGTGATTATCTCATTTTGGTAGGAAAGAACGTAGAGCAAGTGTCAAACGTGTATGTATTACAAGTACTATTTTATGAAAAGAAACATAACCATGTTCAAGTCAGCAACTACTATCTACAAAATATTCTAGGTTAAACTTACTAAATTGTACTACTCTGAAAAAGATGGGAGCAGTTGAGCCATTTTGAAATAATCCTTAACTTATGGCAAGAGAAGGAGTGAGGTAAAGTGGGATTGGGGGTACAAATAGGCTAACAACATGTAAGACCAGAACTGTAATAAAAGAAGCAAACAAAAAAAAATATTGCAAAAAGACTAAACCCTAGAAACAGACTGATGGTCCAAACAGTATGTGCCTATCTGGAAGACATCCTGAAGCTGGCCCAACTTTTAGGCTATCCCTGAAACAAACACTAAGGTAACCTGCAATAGCCAACTAATGGTCCAAAAGTAAAAATCTACACCAAATATCTTACATACTCTTTCCATACAGGATGTTGTCAAGGTATATATACACTAACAATAGAGCCCTACCTTGAGAGTCAGGCCTGGGATAAGATGGACGGATAACTAAATGTTAGCGCTGTTTATTGCTATATATATTATACCTCCAAAATAGGTGATTGCTTTAAAAGCCTAGATATCAAGTATACTTGATTCTATCAGCTTATGTAGGCATGTAATAAGCTGCTATTGTAATTATGAGCTCCACACAACAGCAAATTTAAAAAATGACAATCCGGGGAAAGGTTATAGAATACTTGAACCCTGATTTCAACCAGCAAGCCAGAGATCAGAGAAGAGTATCATGTACTCAGTTCTACCTATATCAGCAGAAAAGGCTCAGTTACTGTTCCAAATTTCACAAAAATAGAAAACAAAACATATTCTAGATTTTGGTAACTTATCGAGTATTCCTTAAGCATACTCCTGGATGTTTCAACTATTAAATCATGTATTCAATCATCTGTTATTCTTGTAGCTAACTCAGGGTATCTGAAATTTGGTACCAACTTTATATCAATTGCTTTTGCTTTATATGTGTACCCAAATTCTAAAAATTAGTCATCTGATAGCAAAAGGGAGATAGTATTTTCTGTTTTTACCATATTCCTTAATTATCAGTGGCATTCCTTAATTATCAGCAGCTAGACAGAGCCCCAGAGTACTGCTATCTTACTATAAAAAATTATACTATATGGGGCACCTGGGCAGCTCATTCGGGTAAGCTTCTGACTCATGATTTCAGCTCAGGTCATGATCTTATGGTTCATAGGATCAAGCCCTGCATCAGGTTCCAGGCTGACAGCTCAGAATCTGCTTGGGATTCTCTCTCTCCCTCTCTCTCTCTGCCCCTCCCACGCTCATGTGCAAGTGCTTTCTCACTCTCTCTCTCAAAATAAATGAACTTTAAAAAAACCTTTTATTACCAATATCACTATTTTATGAAAAATCACTATTTTTGAAAATTTTAATACTTAGGAATGAAATGAAATTAACTTAGTTCTCTCCAAGGAAAAAAAGTCAGGAGTCACTTAGTTTGGGGGTAAGGGAGATTTTAAAGAATAACACAGCATATGAAAAAAGCTAAGTGACAAAAAAAGAAGAAAGTAAGAAAGCAGATAGTCCAATAGAAAATAATGAACTAGTAGTTAAATTCTTTAATATGCTTCTAATTCTCCCAAATAATAACTTGGGAAATGAGAGGTTATTTAGTGTTGGGTTCAGGGACTGGGGGAGCATTGGGAGGAACTATATGACTATACAGGTGGGAAAAATGAGAGGCATGATACTCTACCTTTGTGGCATCTGCTTCTTTAAAAATCATATATGGTTCTGCACACTCTCCGATGTCACCTTGCTGTAGGACTTTTTCTAACTGTCAAAAAATAAAACAGTAAAGACTAATTAAGCTTAAAAAAAAAAGTAATCAGACTGGAATGTGAGGATGGTTTAACATAAAAAAAATCAATCAAGGTAATACACCACATTAACAGAATAACAGGGAAAAAAAAAACATGATCATCTCAATTGATACAGAAAAATAACTGGGCAAAATTCAGCACCCTTTCATGCTAGGAACATTCAACAAACTAAGAATACAAGAAAACTACCTCAACATAATAAAGACCATATATGAAAACACCACAGCTAACATCATATTCAATGTTGAAAGGCTGGAAGTTTTTCCTCTAACATTAGGAACAAGATAAGGATGCTCACTTTTACCAATTCTATTCAAAAAAGTACTGGAAGTCTGAGCCAAAGCAATAAGGCAAGAAAAAGAAAAAAAAGAGTCCAAATTTGAAAGGAAAGAGTAAAATTATGTGTTTGCAGACATGACCTTTTGTTCAGAAAACCTTTATAGTACACACACACACACACACACACACACACACACACAAATGGTTAGAAGTAATAAATAAATTCAACATAGTTGCAGATACAAAATCAATATGCAAAAATCAATTATATTTCTAAATACTAATAATGAAAAATCTGTAAGAAAATTAAAAACACAATTTCACTTACAATAATATCAAAAAGGAAAAAAAATTAAGGTATTCCCCACTTTTAGAAAACTAACATTATGCTACTTTGATCTTACAAAGACCTACATTACTACCTGTTTTTGCTAACTGAAAGAAATCTGAAGAGGATTTTCACTTTTACAAAAAAAAGGGGAAAGTAAAAATAACATTCAGCATATGCTTTGCAAATACAGGCAGCACACACCCGGGGCAACAACAGTGGCACTGCCAAGCTCCTTCCCTGGGAATTACAAGTCAGTATCTCAGCATCAAACCACCAAAGTTCTGCACTGTGTCTATGAGCATCTGTCCTTTATCTCAATTTATTTTGTGCATCTGTTGGCAAGATATGTCCAAAGGCATCATGAAAGACTGAGAGAGTTATTTTTTGGGTCTAAGAACATTCAAATATTTTTCCATATGAATTAATGTTAATTGCTTTGTCACTTTATAAAATTTCAGCTTACAAAAGTTTCATCAAAGCACTCTTCTTCTAGATAGCAAGGAAACATATACTGAGAAATTAACTTAACCAAAAGGGTGAATGATATATAATCTGAAAACCATAGAACATTGGTAAAAAAAAAAAAAAAAAAAATTAAAGAAGACACAAACAAATGGAAAGATATCCTATAGTCATGAACTGGAAGACTAAATTGATATTAAGAGGCCAATTCTATGCAAAGCAATCTACAGATTTAATGCAATTCCTATGAAAATCTCAAAGATTTTTTTTGTAGACATAATAAAATTCACCATAACATTCATGTGAAATTTCAAAGAACCCTGAAGAATCAAAATAAACCTTTAAAAAAGGAACAGAGTTGTAAGTCTCATACTTCCAGACTTCAAAACAATACAAAGCTACAGTAATAAAAAATATATATATGATACTGGCATAAAGACATACATATAGATGAATGGAACAGAATACAGTCCAGAAATAAACCCTCATATATGTGGTTAAATAATATTTTGTTAATATTTATTTAGTTATTTTGAGAGAGAGAGGCAGTGTGCATAGGGTAGGGGCCAACAGAGAAAGAGAGAGAAAATCTTAAGCAGGTCCATGTTCAGTGTGGAGCCCAATGAGGGGGCTCAATCTCACGACCATGAGATCATGACCTGAGGTGAAATCAAGAGTTGGATGCTTAACCAACTGAGCCACGCAGGAGCCCCAGGCTAAATGATTTTTAACAAGACTGCCAAGGCCATTCAATGGAGAAAGGACAGTCTTTTCAACAAATGGTGTTTAAAAAACCATATACCCAAATGCAAAAGAATTAATGGTGTTTAAAAGACCATGTATCCATGGGGCACCTGGGTGGCTCAGTTGGTTAAGTGTCTGACTCCGGTTCAGGTTAAGGTCTCATGGCTCATGACTTCAAGCCACGCATTAGGCTCTGCGCTGACAGCTCAGAACCTGGAGCCTGCATCAGATTCCATGTCTCCCTCTCTCTCTGTCCCTCCCCTACTCGTGCTCTGACTCTCTCTCTCTTTATAAAAATAAACATTAAAAAAATTTTTTCTTGGGGGTGCCTGGGTGGCTCAGTCGGTTAAGCGTCCGACTTCAGCTCAGGTCATGATCTCACGGTCCGTGAGTTCAAGCCTCACGTCGGGCTCTGTGCTGACAGCTCAGAGCCTGGAGCCTGTTTCAGATTCTGTGTCTCCCTCTCTTTCTGCCCCTCCCCTGCTCATGCTCTGTCTCTCTCTGTCTCAAAAATAAATAAAAACATTTAAAACAATAAAAAAAAATTTTTTTCTTAAATCATATATACAAATGCAAAAGAATAAAGTCTTTACTCTCTATCATATACAAAAATTAACACAAAATGGATCAAAGACCTAAATGTGGACCTAAAATTATATAACTCTTAACAGAAAAAAACAGAATCTTCATGACACTGGATATGGCAATGTTTTCTTGGATTTGATGCAGAAAAATACAGGTAACAAAAGCAAAATACAGAAATTGGGCCACATTAAAAATTTGTGCATCACAGACATAATCAGGGTGAAAAGGCAACAAATAAAAAAATATATACAAATAATGTATCTAATAAGGAGTTAATATCCAGAATAATTTTTTTAAGTTCTACAACTCAACAACAAAATAAATACAGTAAGCCTTGGTTTGCAAGCATAATTTGTTCTGGAAATATGCTTGTAATCCAAAGCACTCAGATATCAAAGCAAATTTCAAGAACCACTGGCTCAGCTGTGATCATGTGACATTCAGCATCATGTACAACTCATATTGCAAGACATTGCTCATTTATCAAGTTAAAATTTATTAGAAATGTTTGTCTTGTGGAACACTCACAGAACAAATTACAATCCAAGGTTTTACTTTAATCTGATTTTTAAATGGCAAAGGACTTGAATAGACATTTTTCCGAAGAAGATACAAAAATGGCTAACAGGATATGAAAAGATCCTCTACATAACTAATCATAAGGTAAATGCAAATCAAAATACAATGAGATTATCACTTGATAGCGATCAAGATGGCTACAATCAATAAAACAAAAAATAACAAGCATTGGCAAGGATACAGAAAAACTGGAACTCATGTGCACTATTGGTGATTATGAAAATGGTACATCCATTATGGAAAACTATACAGAGGGTCCTCAAAAAATTAAAAATAGAATTACCACACAATACAGAAAATCTATTTTTAAGTATATATCCAATAGAATCAAAAGCAAAATGTAAACCATTATTTGTACACTCATGTTCATAGCAGCACTATTCACAAAGCCAAAAGGCAGAAGCGACCCAAATGTCTATCAAGAGATGTGTGGACCCGAAAAACAAATAATCCAGTGAAGAAATGGGCAGAAAACATGAATAGACACTTTTCCAAAGAAGACGTCCAGATGGCTAACAGACACATGAAAAGATGCTCAACATCACTCCTCATCAGGCAAATACAAATCAAAACCACACTCAGATATCACCTCACGCCAGTCAGAGTAGCTCAAATGAACAAATCAGGAGACTATAGATGCTGGCGAGGATGTGGAGAAATGGGAACCCTCTTGCACTGTTGGTGTGAATGCGTACTGGTGCAGCCGTTCTGGAAAACAGTGTGGAGGTTCCTCAAAAAATTAAAAATAGATCTACCCTATAATCCAGCAATAGCACTGCTAGGAATTTACCCAAGGGATACAGGAGTGCTGAGGCATAGGGGCACTTGTACCCCAATGTTTATAGCAGCAGTTTCAACAATAGCCAAATTATGGAAAGAGCCTAAATGTCCATCAGCTGATGAATGGATAAAGAAATTGTGGTTTATATACACAATGGAATGCTACTTGGCAATGAGAGTGAAATCTGGCCTTTTGTAGCAACGTGGATGGAACTGGAGAGTGTTACGCTATGTGAAATAGGTAATACAGAGAAAGACAGACACCATATGTTTTCACTCATATGTGGATCCTGAGAAACTCAACAGAAGACCAGGGAGGAGGAAAAGGGGGGTGGGGACTTACAGAGAGGGAAGGAGGCAAGCCATAAGAGACTCTTAAAATACTGATAATAGGGGCGCCTGGGTGGCGCAGTCGGTTAAGCGTCCGACTTCAGCCAGGTCACGATCTCGCGGTCTGTGAGTTCGAGCCCCGCGTCGGGCTCTGGGCTGATGGCTCAGAGCCTGGAGCCTGTTTCTGATTCTGTGCCTCCCTTTCTCTCTGCCCCTCCCCCGTTCATGCTCTGTCTCTCTCTGTCCCAAAAATAAACGTTGAAAAAAAAAATTTTTTTAAAGAAAAAAAAAATACTGATAATAAACTGAGGGTTGATGGGGGGTGGGAGGGAAGGGAAAGTGGGTGATGGGAACTGAGGAGGGCACTTGTTGGGATGAGCACTGGGTGTTGTATGGAAACCAATTTGACAATAAATTTCATATTTAAAAAAATAATAAAAAAATAAAGTTAGGTAAATAGGTTATGACAAACTGAAAAAAAAAGAGATGAGTGGACAAACATATATATATTAAATATTATACAATGGAGTATTATTCAGCCTTTAAAAGGGAGAAATCCTAAAACAAGCTACAACCTTGATGAACCTTGAAGACATTATACTAGGTAAAATAAGCCAGTCACACACAAAAACAAAAACCAAATACTCTATGATTCCATTCATATGAAGTATATGAGGTTAAATTCATAGAAAGAGAGCAAACTGGTGGTTGGCAAAATCTGATAAGAGGAGAAAAAGTCATCTAATATAATATCAATGTACAGAATTAACAATTTTTTAAAAATTGCTCAATTGGTTGAGTGTCCAACTTTTGATTTCGGCTTAGGTCATGATCTCACAGTTTGTGAGATCAAGCCCTACTTTAGGCTCTGCACTGACAGTGTGGAGCCTACTTGGGATTCTTTCTCTGTCTCTGCCCCTGCCCTGCTTGTGCACACATTCTCTCTCAACATAGGTAAGTAAACACTAAAAAAAAAAAAAAAAAAGTAAAAAAAAACTCACAAAACAGTATTGAGTGACCAATGCAACAGTTTCTACTTCTAATTTTTTTCTCCACTTCTAATTTAATATCTCACGTTAACCCTATATAACTTAATATTTTCAAAAAGAAAAGAAACGTAAATAAAACAGGGTGAAAGTCCAGAAACCAAATCAAGCATACCTGATTTGTAGGAATTGTGATAATTCCTTGTAGGAATTTAGCACATATAAAGTTGATACTTCAAATTAGCAAGTGGAGGACAAAAAACTCTTACAAATAAAATAAAATAAAAATAATCCAATAAAATGGATAGGATTACACAAGTGTATATATTTGTTCACGTGAAACATATGTATCCTACATACACTTAAAATTCATGTTTTTTATATTAAAAATCACTTACAAACAAGTTAAAAATGAGCTATTTGAATAAGTACTTTATAAAACAGAATATCCAAACAGCCAATAAATCACTCAACATTCTTAGTCATCACAGAATATAGACTAAAATTGAGGGGCGCTTGACTGCCTAGGTCAGTGGAGCATGGAACTCTTGGACCTGGGGTTGTGTGTTCAAACCCCACAGTGGATGTGGATATTACTTAAAAATAAACTCTTAAAAAAATTGATATAACATGACAAACATATCAGAAATAAAATACAAACCAGAATATAAAACAAAATTAATAAAATTTAAATGTCAAATACAATAAAATCCGATGATAGCAAGTGTTAAGAAGGAAATGGAGCAGCTGATATTCTCAAAAACTGTTGAAAAGAGTAAAAATTGGAATATCCATGTAGGGAAACCGGTTGTAGAAATAAACCCAATGTCCAACAATGAGAATGGAAAAACAGTGATATATTCATATAACAGAATATTATATAGGATTAAAAACAACTACTGCTACACGCAAAAAGCCTAGATGAATCTTAACATAATTCTTTAGAATACCAGAGACAAGAATTTATACTATACGATTCCTTTCCTATGAAGTTTCAAAAGAGGCCAAGACACGGCAAAAGTCACTATAGTAGGAAAGGGCACAAAGAAGGCCATTTGCTAATATTCTACATCTTGATCTAGATGTACATAAGTTCAGTATGTAAAAATTAATAAAGATGGACACCCTGTGCATATTGCTAATTGTAAACAAAGCTTACAAAGAAAACAATTTCTATATACCAGTGACAAATGAAATTTTGTATATAATTTAAAATGAAAAATGTTAAGTGATACAATTTATAATGTAATCAAAAATATCAAATCACCAAGAATATATGAGAGGAAAAGTCCTAAAAACATGAAGGAATATATCATGTTCATTGACTGAAAAACAATAGTTTAAAGATGTCAACTTTCTCAAATTGATCTATATATTTAATGCAATGCCAGTCAACATCTCAGTACATTATTTCTTGAGAGAAAGAGAGCATGCCTAGACTGAGGGGTTGAAGAGACTGACAAGTAAAAATTTACACAAAAATGTAAAAAGTCAAGCTGGAAAAAAAATACACCACTTATTATAAAGCTACAATAATGAAAACAGTATAGTAGTGGTACCAAGAAAAGACAAATAGACCAGTGGAACCAAAAAAGGCTCTAGGGGCACCTGGGTGGCTCTCCTCCTATGGAGGACTCTCACAGCCATTATATTGAGTGAAAGAAGCCAGGCACAGAAGACTCATTGTTATGATTCCTTTCATATGAACTTCAAGAAGAAGAAAAGCTAACAATGGTCACAGAAGTTAGAATACTAGTTATCTAGAAGGGCAGGGGTAGTCACTAGAAAGAGAAACACAAGAACCCTCCAGAGTAATAACGCAATGGAAATATTCTATGACTTGAGCTCAAGAGTGATTACACAGGCAAATATACATGGAAGAATTCACCAAGCTGTTTACTCCAGATTTGTAAATATCTCATTGTACATATTTTATACTTCAATTTAAAAAAAAACTGATAAATATCAAGTATGACTAGCTGAAACTCTTATTCACTGCTGGTGGGAATGCAACTATCACAGAGACTGAAAACATTTATTTGATAGCATCTACCAAATCTGACATACAAATATTCTGTGACTTAGCAATTCTACTCCCAAGAATAAACTAAATACAAATGTATGCATATGTCTATCCTCATGGAATGCAAATATTTACAGAATTTCTGATAAAAACCACAAAATTAACCAAAATGTCTATCATCAGTAAAATGAATTATGATATATTCATACAATACTAAACAACAATGTAAATGAATTTTATTTTTATTATCTTTTAATGTTTATTTATTTCTGAGAGAGACAGAGCATGAGCATGGGAGGGACAGAGACAGAAGGAGACACAGAATCTGAAGCAGGCTGCAGACTCCGAGCTGTCAGCACAGAGCCCGACACGGGGTTCAAACCCATGAACTTTGAGATCATTACCTGAGCCGAAGTCGGACGCTTAACCAACTGAGCCACCCAGGAGTTCCAGCAATGTAAATGAATTTAAAACTGTTGCATACAGCAGTATAATCACACAATCATGTAGCAAGTCACAAAATATATATAATGTTGGATCCTATTAACATAGTGTTCAAAAACAAGCAAAAATTTTGAGGGGAAAAAAAAAGGAGCGGTGAATGGTACATGGGCAGTTTCTGGGATTCTGGTAACATTTTGTTTCTTAACATGGGTGGGTGGTAACATAATGCATTTCTTTGGGGATAATTCATTAAATCATGTATTTATGACTTTTGTGTATTTTCTGTAATTATGTCACACCTCAATAAAAAATTAAATTAAGCTTATTTTGTTATCATTACCTTATTGTAACCCACGTTTTTCTTCATCTATTTGTGGGTTTCTTTCAAAGAGCTTTGTTTTTGTTCTCTAAAATGTCAGTCTTCCATAAACAATAATCCAAACACAATGATATTACCCCTTCACCTATTTACCAGAATGTATGCTAATAAACAGGACACAAAAATGAGCAAGGAAGACCTAATCCTGGCTGAGCCAGAATTCCCGTATCTCAGACAGTGATAGATTGCACTTAATAGCCCCAATTCTTCACCCTTCCTTTACCCCCCTCACTGCTACCTGACACTGGAATTCCTCTGAATAAAGACGCCAAGTATATATCCTAACTTCTTGCTTTTGTGTTCTGTCATATGATTTGTCTTGGCCAATACAATGTTAGCCTGTGTGATGCAACCAAGGGCTTGAAAAGTGCCTGTGCAGGGGGGTCTGCTCTTTGGCATTTCTGCAATTACCATGAGAATAAACCAAGCTAGCCTGCTAGAAAAGCAATACACAAAGAAGTACAGCTCCAGCTGAATCAAATGAGCCCCAACCAACCAAAAGACGGTTTCAGGAGCACAGCCACCTCGAGGAGAGTACAACCTACATCAACTGACCACCAGACAACTTGGATGCATGACCTAAACAAACGTTTGTTGTTGCATGCCACTGGGATTTTCTCTTTCTGTTCTTGAACAGCAGGAGCTCACCAATACACAGATCAATGGCATTTTTCCTCTCAAGAAACAAAAACATCCTGCTGCACCACAAGTGATTTAGCAAAACCTCCTAAATACATCTCCTTTAAATTTTTAATAATATTTTAACTTGTTCATTTTTTTGAAATTACAGGGAAGTCATTTTCTATGTATATACATATTTTTATGTACATATATATTCTACACAATTGAGATCATTCCATAGAGAGTTTTGTGCCAGACTTATTTTTCACTGAATGTTATATCACACATGCGTTTCTATATCATTAAAATTTCTTCCAGGGGCGCCTGGGTGGCTCAGTCGGTTAAGCGGCCGACTTCAGCTCAGGTCATGATCTCGTGGTCCGTGAGTTCGAGCCCCGCGTCGGGCTCTGTGCTGACAGCTCAGAGCCTGGAGCCTGTTTCAGATTCTGTGTCTCCCTCTCTCTGACCCTCCCCCGTTCATGCTCTGTCTCAATCTGTCTCAAAAATAAATAAACATTTAGGGGCGCCTGGGTGGCGCAGTCGGTTGAGCGTCCGACTTCAGCCAGGTCACGATCTCGCGGTCCGTGAGTTCCAGCCCCACGTCAGGCTCTGGGCTGATGGCTCAGAGCCTGGAGCCTGTTTCCGATTCTGTGTCTCTCTCTCTCTCTGCCCCTCCCCCGTTCATGCTCTGTTCTCTCTGTCCCAAAAATAAATAAACGTTGAAAAAAAAAATTTTTTTTAAAAAAATAAAAAATAAAAAAAAAATAAACATTTAAAAAAAAAATTTCTTCCAAATAGTGGTTTTATTTGCCATAGTATCCCATCATATGAATGTACATTGATTTATCTCCCTATTTACTCATATTGAACATTTACAATGTTTCTTATCCTTAATCCTATCTAAACTGTTCACTCTCAACCAAATCTTGTCACTAAATAATCTCATTTTCATGCAGTCAATATTCGAACCATCAGCTGTATCTTTTCATCTCGTTTCCTTAAATATGTTCTATTTTTATGAAAATGTACTATTTTCCCATGTAAAGGTACTTGTATATACAGTATTTCTCAACTGTATTAATATTTAGAACTTTATTCTGAGTTTTTGAAGACCACTGCTGCTAAATCTGTGCTTGTAGGATTCATTGTAGCTAAGATCTATTTTAAGCTGAATTCAATGGGAATGTGTCGACAAATTAGGACATTATTCCTGTGGGTAAACAGGATTCATTCCGTGACAATCCACTTTATAACCTTATTGTAAAATTCATTACCTTTTATAATTTTATATAAATAAAGATAAAATGATTAATGAATATATTTTAAGCTTCTTTCAAGTCAAGGTCAAGTTATAGTAAATTATTCCTCAACTTAAGCTAAGCAGCTTCATAATATTCAGATTTTAGAATTCATAATAAGGCAGACTACTCTCTCCACAATGTGAGTGTGCCTCATCCAATCAGGTGAAGGCCTTGAGACCAAAGATGGAAATTTCCCAAAGAAGTAATTTTCAAGACTGCAACACAGACACCCTGCCTGAGTCTCCAGTCTGCTGCCCAATTCAGACTCAAGACTACAATACCAACTCTTACCTGAATTCCAGCCTGCCAACCCCCTACACATTTCAAATTTGCCAGCCCCCACAATCACACAAGCCAATTCCTTAAAATCAGTCAATCTCTACCTGTATGTGTGTACATACATGTGTGTGTATTTCCAGCCTACTGATCTGTTTCTTTGGAGAACCCTAATAGAGTTCCCACTCAAAAAAAAAAGAAAAAAACTTAGGTAGTTTTTTTTTAGGTAGACTACAGTCTACATCCAGTATTGTGTTAAGAAGTTTTAAGACAAAAAAAACACATGAAGATAAAATCCTTACCCTTAAAAACCTTGTGATATTAATAGGGAGACAAATATACAGACACTACACAAACAAACTAATTTATTTAACATTACTCTTACCTTTATTACAAGAAAAACATCTTGGGAAGGATAAGTGATAGAAAAAATAGCTGATCTTGCCAAAGTGGTAATGGCAGCAGGTGGTACATGGGGACGTAATAATCCTTTCATCTGCTCAGAATTAAGGTCAAAATAAAAGTTTTCTGAAATCTAAAAAAAAAAACAAAAATTCACATATTAAATTTTAAAATCTGTACATTTTGCAAATATCAAGCATACTCAGTCTTAAAATATTACAGATATTACAACATTACACTAACATACTGTATATCATATATTTCATTGACCAATCTTTATATGTCTAAATAAAAGCAAAAAGAAATATACAAAACTATCTGAGAAATATACAAGAAATATATTCTAAAGAACTCTATCCCAAGCTCTTTTGATTAGAAATGTAACCTGTAATAAAGTACACAAAGAAATTATTGAGATGAATTACCTCAAATTGAGAATTAAAAGAATTATACAAATAATATTTTAGCGAATTTGATTTAGCAAATACAAGTTGCTGGGGCAGAGTTCCACAGCAGAAATCTATAACATGTTGACAGGAGAAGTCACTGAAAGTAGTTAGTTTCTACCACACATTAAGCTTAGAATATTAAGAAATCCTGTACGAGGGGCTCCTGGGTGGTTTGGTCACTTGAGCATCCAATTTGGGCTCCGATCATGATCTCACAGTTCATGGCTTCAAGCCCCACCTCAGGCTTTGCACTGACAGCACGGAGTCTCCTTCAGATTCTCTGAGTCCCTCTCTCTCTGCCCCTTCGCTATTTGTGCCCTCTTTCTTTCTCTCTCTCTCTTTCCCTCTCAAAAAATAAACATTATTTAAAAAATGCTGCATGATGGGGGGCCTGGGTGGCGCAGTCAGTTAAGCGTCCGACTTCAGCCAGGTCACGATCTCGCGGTCCGGGAGTTCGAGCCCCGCGTCGGGCTCTGGGCTGATGGCTCAGAGCCTGGAGCCTGTTTCCGATTCTGTGTCTCCCTCTCTCTCTGCCCCTCCCCCGTTCATGCTCTGTCTATCTCTGTCCCAAAAATAAATAAAAAACGTTGAAAAAAAATTAAAAAAAAAAAAATGCTGCATGAGACTCTTAAGTGTAATAAAGATACAATGGTAAAACTAAAGCAGTATTTAAGATAAAAGACTTCAAGCATATATAAATGACCTTTTTAGCTAGTGTGAATTTTTAAATCACATCAACAAAACTTTATAATGATTCTAATCCTTTATACATTATTTGCCTAAAATGTTTTTCTTGTACTAACTTTTTCTTAGTTTTAAAGCAAGTTGCTTCTGCTATTTGCTTTTGGAATTCTTTCCATTAAATAAAAACTAGGTATCAACTAAACTATTTTATAGTAAGAAAATATGTTTAACAAGTCTTAATAAATTAAATTTCTATTTTCTTTTGAAAAGATCCATATTTAGGGGCGACTGTATGGGTAGTAAGTTAAGCATCTGGCTCTTGGTTTTAGCTCAGGTCATGATCTCAGAGTTCATGAGTTCAAGCCCCAAGTTGGGCTTTCTGCTGTCAGCACAGAGCCTACTTGGGATTCTCTCTCTCTCCCTTTCCCTCTGCCTCTCCTCTGCTCATTCTCTCTCTCTCTCGATAAATAAACTTTAATAAAAACAAATAAATAAATAATCATGTTTAACAATTCTCAAAAAATTATTACTTATAAAACAACTTGAAAACAAGTTTCTGAAACCTAGGAATGTGACAAAAGACTATGTTCAAATCATATAATCTTACCTTTTTCTTTTCCTTGACATCATATAAAGCCAAACTTGCAAAAATAGGTTCAATTTCAATCTCAAACCTTTAAGAAAAAAAGCAATTAGTTTAACATTTCTACATCTGTGCTATACCATCTATGCTACCCCTCCTTCTGAAACACTTTTGCAAGTATATCTTTCAGTCTAAATCAACCACTACTTCCATTAGGTAATTTCATATATTCAATGTGAAAAACTAAGAAAACACATTAAAAATTTCAGAGAAAAACAGGAGCATACAAAATTCCACCACATGGAGAGAACCAAAATTAACAGTTTCAGTGCCTATCCGTCTAGACTTTTGTCTATGTATAATTGCACTTGGTAAATGGATTTATTTTTTAACATTTATTTACTTTTGAGAGAAAGAGACAGAGTGTGAGTGGGAAAGGAGCAGAGAGAGAGGGAGACACAATCCAAAGCAGGCTCCAGGCTCTGAGCTGTCAGCACAGAACCCAACATGTGGCTCAGGGCTTAAACCCACAAGCCGTGAGATCATGACCCGAGCTGAAGTCGGACGCCTGACTGACTGGATCACCCAGGTGCCCCAACTGGATTTTTTTTTTAAATGAAGTGTGTCACTGTATATTTAGTAGTCTGCTTTCTCAACTTCATATTTTATGGGTATATTTCCCTGTCATAAATATTAATCTAACCATGCTTTTTAATGTTCAAATACAAATTTTCACTATATGAATATGTAAAAATGTATTTTATAACTGTATGCTTAAATCAAGATGTCTAATTTCATTTCCAAGAACTTGACTTACATACGGTAAACACTTAGTAACTATTTGCTGAATAAAATAATATGTGGGGCACCTGGGTACTCAGTCAAATACCCAACTCTTCATTTCAACTCAGGTCATGACCTCACAGTTGTGAGGTCAAACCCCATGTTGGGCTCCACACTGAGCATGGAGCCTGTTTGGGATTCTCTCTCTATCTCTTTCTGTCCCTCCCCCACGACTGCACACTCTAGCTCTCTCTCACTCTCTCTCTCTCTCTCAAAATAAATGAATTAATTAAAAATATTTTAAAAAAGGGAATAATATGTAACATGAGGTTAACTAAAACTCTAGAGCAGTGATCCTCAATAAAGGATGATTTTTCCCCCAATAGGACATTTGGCAATGTCTGGAAGCATTTTAAGTTATCATTACTGCAGGAATATTACTGATATTTAGTGAGTAGAGAGGCCAGGGCTGTGGCTAAACATTCTGCATTGTACAGGAGAGCCTCTGACAACAAAGAATTATCCAGACAAAAATGTCAATAGTGCCAAGGTTATAAAAACCCTGTTCTACATTGTTCATTTTTTTTTTTTATCATGAGAGTATCAAAGTCTTTACAGGAGATAACACACAGTCGCATTTGGTTGAGTTGAATGAAGGGGGATTCACAAAGATTCCGATAAGATTTAGGAAAACAACTAGAGAGTACAATTCTCTGGAGACAACAATCGCAGGGAGTCATTACCAATCCTTGACCTAAAGGAGACCTTAGAAGTGGTAAACCAAAACTGAGAAAGAACAGGTATACAAGGGGCTTTCACAGAAACACTGGCTTTTGGAGGAGAAGGCAACCAATCAACATGACCTAGCAGGGAATGAGTAAAAGGATATAAGTAAATACCACTGATTTCACTCTCTTCCATCCTCTGACTTCTGCTGATGTCTCTCTTAGCAGAACCCAACCCAGAAGCCAAAAGAATAGAAATTTTGGTGATACTGTCTACATGGCTCAACCTCTACAAAGCATACTGTACAAACTCTCTAACACTTGTTACTGTCACTCTTTCTGATTCTGCAACTTCAGTGGGTATCTGTTATCACACTGGACTTTTTTTTTTATATATATATTTTTTTCAACATTTATTTATTTTTGGGACAGAGAGAGACAGAGCATGAACGGGGGAGGGGCAGAGAGAGAGGGAGACACAGAATCGGAAACAGGCTCCAGGCTCTGAGCCATCAGCCCAGAGCCCGACGCGGGGCTCGAACTCACGGACCGCGAGATCGTGACCTGATTGAAGTCGGACGCTTAACCGACTGCGCCACCCAGGCACCCCCACACTGGACTTTTAATATGCATCTTCATCTATTTATGACCACACAGACACTCTCTTTTGGACCATTTTTCTATTTTTTGTTTGGCAGTTTCCTCATCTATTTACACTTCTTTATGCATTCTGTATACAGATGCTTTGTCAAGTGAATGTATTGAAAACATCTTCTCCCTCTGTATGACAGAGAAAGATAGAGAAACAGAGAGACACAGATATCCAACTGTTCTGCCAATTTATTGAAAAGATTACCTTTCCCAACTGTCTATATAGTTGTCTCCCCTTTTCTGCAAAAAATATGTTCTAACACCTCCCATGGATGCCTGAAACCTTGTAGACAGTACTGAAACCCATATATACAATGTTTTTTCCAATGCATACGCTACCTGTGATAAAGTTTAATTTATACTTTAGGCACAGTAAGAGATTAACAACAATAACTAATGACAAAACAGAACAACTATAACAACATACTTTAATAAAAGATATGTGAATGCAGTCTCTCTCTCTCTCTCTCTCTCTCTCTCTCAAAATACTTTACTGTATTATATTAATCCTCCTTTTCCTTACAATGATATGACCTGATAAAATGTCTACATATGAAATCAACTGAGGTAAATAACACAGACATTGTGACATAGAGTTATGCTATTACTGATCTTCTGATAAGTCAGAAGGATCATCATCTGCGCCTGGACAGCAGTTGACCACTGGTAACTGAATACATGGAGAAGAGGGGGCTACTGTAGTGCCACTGTAATTGTAAATCAAAAATACACACATAGGTCTATTTTTTAGCCCTAGTCCATTGGACTAATTTTCTAATTGTATGTCAGTGCTATATTGTCTTCATTAGCTTCCGTCTTAGGTAATTAGCTTACTGTAGCTTTATACTAAGTATTAATACCTATTTTTTGTAAACTGCTTCAAAACTTCCCTGCCTCCTTTCAGCCCTTTGCATTTTCATATAAATTTTAGATTCAGATAAAATAAGCAAAAATGGATCAAAGATAAGAGAAATGTTAACTGCTTATTCAGAAAACGAGTATCCTATTTTGTAATTTAGCACCATAAAATTCATGCATAATAACTTTCTCTATGATATTCTTGGACAGTAAAGATCCCTATTGTTAGTATGATGAACAAAGGTTAAAAGTCTTGAGGAAACAACAAGTGTGCTTCACATTAAGAAAAGCTACTAATGCATGACAAGAATATTTTAAATGAGATACATCATTTCATTTTTTTCTTTAATGTTTCAAAAGGCTCTTCCATTATACAAAGGGACTGCCATGGTTGTATTTTTTTTTCTTTTCTGTTTTTAAATGTATACCTCCCATACATTCAGTATGAAAACTTAAAAAACGCATACTATGCTACTCCCAGGCAACCAAACATACACGTGCTTGAGTTTGTCAAGAAATACTATTTGAGCACCAGATACTCAATGCAAGTGCACCAAGCTGCAAAAAAGGTTGCTTTTTTCCCCCACTGTTAAGTGCTCATTTATTTGAAATGTTGAGAATTCAAAAAACACTTTTTAAAAAGGCAACTTCTTAAAATACTTATTTCTTTTGAGAGAGCAGGAGAGGGGTAAAGACAGCGGGAGAGAGAGAATCCCAAGCAGGCTCTGCGCTGTCAGTGGAGAGCCCGACATAGGGCTTGATCTCACAAGTTGCAAGATCAGGACCTGAACTAAAATCAAGAGTCAGGTGCTTAACCAACTGAGCCACACCGGCGCTCCAAAAAAGCAATTTTTAATCACTCCAAGGCCTACCAAAACACACTACTGACAAAATTAGGGTGAGACCCTAAGCCTAAAAGACTGGTGTCTTTATAAAAAGAAAAAGAAACACCAGAGAACTTTCTCTCTTCATGCAGGAACAAAGAAAAGGTCATATCGGGGAACAAGAAGAAGATGACCATCTACAAGCCAGGAAGAGAAGTCTCATCAGAAACCAATCCTACCAACACCTTGAACTTCAACTTCCACTCTCCAGCACTGTGAGAAAATAAATTTCTGTTGTTTAAGCTACCCAGTCTATGGTATTTTATTATGGTAGTTGGAACAAACTAATACAGGTATGAAGTTTCTCTCTGGGGTGATGAATATGTTCCAGAATTAGTCACAGCAATAGTTGTACAACTCTGAATTTACTAAAAACCACTGATGTTAGACTTCTACGGAAGATGGTGGAGTAGGAAGACCCTAAGCTCACCTCTTCCCATAGATAACACCCACATAAGTGTAAATAACCCAACCCAAAGACTGGTAGAACAGACTCTCCACAGCTAAATGTAGAGAAGAGGCCACATCAAAGGAAGGAGGAAGAGCACGTGAGGAGCTAAATGAACCCATAGGACCATCCACAGGAGGGAAGGAAACAGTAAATGCAGAAAAAAATGAGACTCTCACTAAGCACCCCGGCACAGGGAACCCAGAGGGGCAGACAAATAACATGTGACTTTGAAAATCAGAGAGGCCAGGGGTGCCTGGGTGGCTCAGTCAGTTAAGCATCCGACTTTAGCTCAGGTTATCTCATGTTCGTGAGTTCGAACCCTGTGTCGGGCTCTATGCTGACAGCTCTAAGCTGGAGCCTGCTTCAGATTCTGTGTCTCCTTCTCTCTCTGCCTCTCCCCTGCTCATTCTCTCTCTCTCTCTCTCTCTCTCTCTCTCTCTCTCTCTCTCAAAATAAAATTTTTTTTAATTTTTTTTTTTTTTTTTTAATCAGAGAGGCCAAATTTTGTGAGTTCTTACAGTGAGGCTAAACACCTCGAATTTTAAAAATCAGCCAGGAGGGCAAAATGAAACTGAGTTCCCACCCTTAATGAGACAGCACAACAAACAGTCCCTCAGATTTTACAGCACAGAAGTACCACCTTGAAAAATTCCTGTTGTATTCAGGAGGAAGATTTGTTTACTAATCTCAGAACATTGCTGGAGGGGCAGGGATCATTGAGAGACTTCTCCAGGAGCAAAGGAGCTGGTGGGTGCCTTTTCCCTCCCTGATGCCCCAACCTAAATATCTGCAGGAACCAGCATACTGCCAACACCTGCACCTAAACTGCTAAGAGCACACCATGCCTCTGCATTCTCCTGCAGACCTGCCCCCTGCAATATCCCTTGGCAGAACCCGTCCAAAGCGGTGCCACAAGCCTGACAGTGTGCAAGCAGCCCTGATAGGAGCCAACACTACTATAAAGTGACTCCTACCCTGGGAAGAGAGAAAAATAACCAAACATACCAGTCCCCCTGTGGCCCCAGCAGGGGGCTGGGGGCAGACAGCTGGTCTGACTGCAGGCCTTGTCCACCAACGAAAGCTTCTCAGGAGACAACATGGAAGGTGTCTGGCAGTTTGGTGCTGCTACATTTCTGGCAAATACCTGGTCTGACTCAACTTAAGCCCAAGGTGACCTTAGATTCACCCACTAACAACAAAGGGACAAAATCCTGTCCACAAGAGGCAAAGAAAACCATCAAAGATGACAAACTAAAGGCAAAAGCAGCTTAGCCCTGACAGGACACCTGAATGACACATAGGAGACCTCCTCAATCACCCAGGATCTGGTGAACAGGGGATACTACACTGCAGGGCATTACAAGACCTCTTCTTAAGGCCACTACTTGAAAGAGCAGGAGACATAGCCAACTTTCCTAACACACAAAAACAGACACATAGAGTTAGACAAAATGAGGAGACAGAGGAATTTGTCACAAATGAAAGAAACAGGACAAAAGAGAGCTAAACGAAACTGAAATAAGTCATATGCCTGACAGAGAATTTAAAGGAATGGTCATAAAGATACTCACAGAACTTGAGAAAAAGTGGAGGACCTCAGTGAGACCCATAACAAAGAGATAGAAAACATACAAAAGAACCAATCAGAGATGAAGAATTCAGTAACTAAAACTAAAAAGATGGAATAAATAGAAGACTAGAGGGAAACAGAGGAAAGGATTAGTGACCTGGATTAGAGGATTAGAGGACTGAGAAATGGAAAGCAATCAAGCTGAAGAGGAGAGAGGGAAACAAAATAATAAAAAATGAAGACAGACTTAAGGAACTCAGCAGCACCATGCAGCATAATAACATCTGCATTACAGGAATCCCAGAAGAAGAGAAAGGAACAGGGGCAGAAAATTTATTTGAAAAAATAATAGCTGAAAACTTCCCACATCTGGGGAAGGAAACAGAAATCCAGATTGAGGAAGCACAGAGAGCCCCCAACAAAATCAACCCAAGGAGGTCCACACCAGACACATTGTAATTAAAATGGCAAAAAGCAGCGATAAAGCAGAGAATTTTAAAAGCAGCAAAAGAAAAAAGTTACATACATACAAGGAAAACTCCATAAGGCTACCAGCTGATTGTTCAGCAGAAACTTTGCAAGCCAAAGGGAATGGCAAGATATATTCAAAGTGCTGAAAGAAAAAAACCTGCAGCCAAGAACACTTTACCAGCTATCATTAGAACAGAATGAGAGTAAAGAGGTTCCCAGACAAATAACAGTTAAAGGAATTCATGACCACTAAACCAGCCCTACGAGAAATTTTAAAGGGGATTCTTTGAGAGGAAAGACCATAAGCAGGAATAAGAAAAGTAGGAAGCACAAAAGCAGCAAAATTAAATATATCTGTAAAACTCAGTCAAGGATCCACAAAATAAAAAGATGTAAAGTAGGATACCTTTTATAAACATAGGTGGGGGGGTGGTAAAGAATGGGTTCAAACTCAAGCAACTTAATATAGACTGCTTAGTCATAAGATGTTATACACAAACTTAATTGTAACCACAAATCAAAACCCAGTAACAGATATGCAAAAAATAAAGAGCTAGGGATCCAAGTATATCACTAAAGAAAGCTAGCAGGGGCGCCTGGGTGGCTTGGTAGGTTAAGCGTCCAACTTTAGCTCAGGTCATGATCTCATGGTCCGTGAGTTCGAGCCCCGCGTCAGGCTCTGTGCTGACAGCTCAGAGCCTGGAGCCTGTTTCCGATTCTGTGTCTCCCTCTCTCTCTGCCCCTCCCCTGTTCATGCTCTGTCTCTCTCTGTCTCAAAAATAAATAAACGTTAAAAAAAAAATTTTTTTTTTAAAAAGCTAGCAAATCATGAAAGAAGTGAGCAAGAGAAGAAAGGAACAGAGAGAATATAATCCTAAGTGAAATAATTCAATCAGTGAAAGAGAAAATCCATATGATTTCACTCATATGTGGAATTAAAAAAAAAAAAAAAAAAAAAACAAACAAAAAACCAGAAACCAAACTGTTAACTACAGAGGACAAACAGATAGTTACCAGAGGGGAGGTGGGTAGGGAAGGAGGATGGGTGAAATAGAAGGGGTTAACTGTACACTTATCATGATGAGCAATAAATAATATACAAAACTGCTGAATCACTATATTGTACACCAGAAGATAATACTGTATGTTAACTATATTGGAATTAAAATTTTTAAAGTAAATAAAAACAAATAAACCACTGACTTTAAAAGGGTGAATTTTATATTTAAATTATATCATAAGAAAGCTGTCAAAAAAAGCAAATAAAAAAACAAAAAAAGAATATGATATTCAAAAGACTCAATGCACTAAAGCCCCAACAACTTTCTACATAAATCTAACTAAATACATAATGCCTTAGCTTTCAAAGGAAGAAAACTGCCTAAGTTATCCAGACACGGAAGTGGTCTGTCCCTATGAGTTGCTCCTTTTAGAAAGTTCTACGTATTAAAATTTCCTTTTTCTTAAGTCAGAACTGGTAATTAACCATAATATTAACATGATACAATGAAAACAGCATCGAGGTGTTTTGGTTTTTTTTTTCAGTTACTGGGTGCAAAACAGTGAGCATGCCAGTCAGTTCACTTCTGCTAATGCTTTTGAATCTTGATTTCCTCATTTGTAAAATGAAGAAAATAATATATACCTTATAGAATTACACTGAAGACAAGATGAGTTAAAATAGAGAAATTAAAATAAAATAAAGCACTTTGTGAAGAATATAAATTCAGGACATTATCACTTCGATGATGTTAGATCAGAAGTCATTTAACTTTTTTACATAAAGAAAAATATATAGGGGCGCCTGGGTGGCGCAGTCGGTTAAGCGTCCGACTTCAGCCAGGTCACGATCTCGCGGTCTGTGAGTTCGAGCCCCGCGTCAGGCTCTGGGCTGATGGCTCAGAGCCTGGAGCCTGTTTCCGATTCTGTGTCTCTCTCTCTCTCTGCCCCTCCCCCGTTCATGCTCTGTCTCTCTCTGTCCTAAAAATAAATAAACATTGAAAAAAAAAAAATTTAAAAAAAAAAAAAGAAAAATATATAAACTCAGAATCTTCAAAACACCCACAAAGCCTTAAAGTATCTTTAAGGGAAAAGATACTTTGCCTTTATATTCCCCAAGCCAAGTACAGTGTCTGGTAAACACAAGAAATTCAGCAAATTTTTGTTCAACTTTTAAGACTAATTATATAGCTGTGACAAAAAGTCATCTTCACCTGTGAGCCAAAAATGTTCTTAAAGCTTACCTTCATACAATAGTTTTAATGCTTAGTAGCATTTAAAATTACGTACAGAAGAACAATACTTCTCAAAAGGACACAAATACAAGCATAAAATCTACTAGGATTTTGTTATACTAATACTCAAAATGTTATTTGAAAAATAAAAGCTATACAGTAAACAAAATAAATACTCACTTGAGTGATAAACATTTTACAAGAAGTCTTTGACCAAAATGCTCTTTGGGCACATCAGGAACACTAAGTCGTTCTATTGGCTCTTCCTACAAATTGACAAGCAATACTAAAATGAACATTCTTATCATATGTCAACCCTTTATAATTTTCTAAAAACTTATTTTATTAATCTAATACTTTTAGTCTTCACAACTGAGCAGAGAAAATAAGGACCAATTTACCCTCAAAGAGAACTCATTAGATCCTAAATGTGCTCAATTCATAGAAATTATATTATTATATATTAAGCATAATATATATATTTCATTTACTAAAAGTTATACCTATGTTTCAGTTGTTTTATTCCCTATATTATTAGAATACTTTATGTGATATTCCCAAAATATCTATCTTAATAATTATCTGCTTCTTTATATATAAACATCTATACCTCATCTGGTGATGGATGCAGAGCAAAGAGTTCCTTGTGACGGTTTGATTTCCTTTGGTCATCATTCTGACGGTCTATTTCTTCATTGGGTGTTCGATCAAGTAAATTAGGAAGCAGAGCATCAGGAAGCGAATTTTTCAAGTCAAAAATACTGCAGGCCCAGCTACCCCTTGGAGTATCATCTATTGACATTGAACGTCTTTTAAGATCATCCTGTCATGCAAAACATTAAATATATTAATTAAGAAATTAAAAAATAAACTACTTTAAAATAATTTCTTGTAATAATTTAAAAATAAAAGTATTACTTGCTCATCCTGGTAGCTGTTGCCATCTGGAGCTTCATCAGATTCAAAGACCTGTTTTGGCAAACCTTTTTGCCTTTCTTTCTGTTTATCTAATGTATTAGGATTAAATCCTGTTCCCAGTTTATGATATCTATTCAAAATAAAATAGTTAAATACATATCAGTTTTTGGAAATTTTTCATTTTCATCACGATGTAATAAGCCCACTGTTCTCTGTATTACTTCTTTACATTAATAAGGATACATCCCAGCAGTTTTGATTGTGTCAAACATTTAACTAGAGTGATCGATCAGGAAGACTTCCATTCACAGCTCCTTTATTTCAACTAGAGAACAGATAATGAGATTCCAGAAGTAAATTATATTCTCCTTCTTTCCATGGGAACCATGTATATATAACTTAAGCTGTACTTTCAATTCAGAGTTGTACTTTCAATTCAGAGAACTTTTTTCTTTTCAGTAAAAAGAAAGAATGAGAAACCAGGTTAAAGAATAAAATGAGAGAGTAGAAAATATGTATTACATTCATAACAATGTAAATTTTTTAAAGGCAGAAAAATATAAAGCACTGAATCTTAAAATTTCAAATAGCCAAAAAAGTTCCTATATCTCATTATGTATAAATGATCTTAAACAAGCTAAAACTGCAGACTTTAAAAAAAATTTTTTTAATGTTTATTTTTATTTTTGAGAGAGTGAGAGACAGAGCGCAAGTGGGGGAAGGTCAGAGAGAGAGAGGGAGACAAAGAATTTGAAACAGGCTCTAGGCTCTGAGCTGACACAGGCTCAAACTCAGGAACAGGGAGATCATGACCTGAGCCGAAGTTGGATGCTCAACTGACTGAGCCACCCGGGTGCCCCTAAGGCTGCAGACTTTTAAAATGAAAAACAGCAAGATCTCCACCACTGTATACATATATTACGTAACAATACGTAACATATATTGTTACGTAATATATGTATTAGACTTAGAATAACTCTGAAATTAATGTAACCTTCTTGCCTAAAAACCCAATATCCAAGAGCATTCAACAGACACCAAGATCCAAGAGCAATTACTGTTCCACACTTCATATAGCCCAACTGGGGAAATTTTTAATTGGAGCAAAAACAATTATGATTACCAGAGGATGATATGGTTCTTGCCACCAGTGAATTTATGAAATAGTAAGGAATCACACTTGATATGAATCATTCATATTGTGTCTTGTTGTTAAAGATATTAAAATAGCAGCTACACGATCATATCACTGCATAATCACAAAATAAAAGATAGCATTTTCCTCTGGAAGAACTAAAATAATGATATTCAGTGTAATAACATAAAAGGTATTACTCAAAAGCAGATGTTTTACTCTTTCATGAAATTTTTAAAGTGCCTTAATTTGTGAAGTTGCATGTCTAAGCTGCTCTAATAAAAGAAATGTGTTGCATTCTGCCTCCTTTATGTCCTAAAAAATTAATTGGCAGTATAAAATTCAAAAGAGCTGAGAATGACATGATTCATGATCAATACTCTTTTTTCTTAAAGCTTCTTTTTTTTAAGTTTGTTTATTTATTTATTTTGAGAGAGAGAGAGAGAGAGAGAGAGAGAGAGAGAGGATCCCAAGCAAGCTCTATGCTGTCAACGCAGAGCACAACACAGGGCTGGAACTCATGAACTATGAGATCATGACCTGAGCCGAAACTAAGAGTCAGATGCTTAACTAGCTGAGCCACCCAGGTGCCCCAATCAATACTCTTATAAATTAACACTCTGACCTCCGGCTGGTTGCTATGATAAGACTCTACAGGATTACCCATCCAACCCCATACACACACCACCATTGTTATGACCTCATATCTCAGCATTCTCTCCCTCATTTATTCTATTCCAGTCACATTGACCTCTTTGCTATTCTTTGAACACCCCTAGCATGCTTCCAGTATGGATCCTTTGCATATGCTGTTCTCCCCTCTGCCTAATACATTCCTGAAATCCAAAGGGCTCACTTCCTTACTCCCTTCAGGTCTTGGCTCAAATTCACCTTATTAGTAAGGTCTCTTCTGATTAGTTCTACAAAGTAGGAAATTCAGCCCCTCTTCTTGGCTCTCCCCATCCCCCTCACCCTACGTTTTTTTTCTCCATAAGAGTTACCTCCACCATACCTTTTGGCTTACTATTCCACCCTTTGGTCATGATGTCCACTTTGCCAATAAGACCATCTGCTGAGTTTTTTATATGTTTTCGCTGAATAAAATATTAATTTCCAAAGATAACTAGTTGATTTTTACACGATTACCATATCCTTTCATGTCTCCTTGAGGATATATATATGTTTTAATGTTTATTTATATTTGAGAGAAAGAGAGACAGTGCACGAGCAGGGGAGGAGCAGAGAGATGGACACAGAATCCAAAGCGGGCACCAGGCTCTGAGCTGTCAGCACAGAGCCCGGCGCAGGGCTCACACTTACGAGCCGTGAGATCATGACCTGAGCTGAAGGTGGACATTCAACTGACTGAGCCACCCAGGCGCCGCTCTATTGCCAACTTTCAATTGTTAGTTCTGTTATTTGTAGTTTGATAATTCTTTTGAAGCATGCTGATCTTCATCAAATAGTTGGCAATTTTGGGTTCTGTGTTCATTTTTAAATTTATAACCCCATATCTGTCTGGAAATACTGTATCTGCCTCACTCACTCCATATCCGGTGGTTGTGGAGAAGAAGCAAATCATGCTGCCAGGCAGAATCTGCCAGTATCTACTTTTCCGGGTATGAAGCGTTCCTTCTTCTTCCATGGCATGCCCACCCTGGCCACTACGTTAACAGCTCAAGACCCATAATAGATGCTCTAAAAATGAGGCAGAGGGGCGCCTGGGTGGCGCAGTCGGTTAAGCGTCCGACTTCAGCCAGGTCACGATCTCGCGGTCCGTGAGTTCGAGCCCCGCGTCAGGCTCTAGGCTGATGGCTCGGAGCCTGAAGCCTGTTTCCGATTCTGTGTCTCCCTCTCTCTCTGCCCCTCCCCCGTTCATGCTCTGTCTCTCTCTGTCCCAAAAATAAATAAAAAACGTTGAAAAAAAATTTTTTTTAATAAAAAAAAAATAAAAATGAGGCAGATACCTCTGCAGCAGCCACTCCTGTATAAACAGGGTACAGGGGATTTCAAAGTAACCGAATGTCAAACAGTTACCCAAGGTCTCCCTTCCATTGCCTCAATTCACTGTTTCTGAGCTTAAAGTGCTACCAAGGCTTCTTCATATATCTTCTCCTTAGATTATTCTGCATTATGGCTTCCTCTTATGTTCCAATCACACCTATCTTCTATCTTTCAGGGATACTTTAAAACTTGTAGTCCAATAAAAGTACCCCCTTTGCCATTTACTATACCGCCAATAATAAATAATATCTGATGTAACAGAAAAAATGTAAGCATTAGAATCTGATGCTCCTAGCTTCTAATCTTGGCTATCCTATTTTCTGGTTGTGGGACCTCAAAGACGTTACTTAACTGCTCTGAGCCTGAACAATCTTATCTATTGGAAACTTAACTGAGATAAAGTGCCCAATAAAATGCCCTACACATAGTAATTACCCAAAAATGTTAACTACCTTACCTCTTTGTCTAAACCAAGGTCAGCACCCCACGATGGGAGTTAAGTAGCAGACTCCATGATTCTGAGATTAATGTTTATATTATATTAAGATTTCTGATTAGAAGTTTTCAACATACATGCATAGAAGTAAAGATTTTTGAGTTATTTGACAGAGAAACAGTTTTATTCACTAATAAATCTAGTTATTGAAATCCTTATCAAAATTGTAAGTTCATAAAAACAGCTCTTCTTTATAAAGGGTAACAGACTGGCTTTTATTAGGTCACACTAAAACTAAAAAGCATGTCAGCAGTATCCCCAAGTGATGCTTAACATAATATTAAACCCAGTGAAATAAGACAGCAGCCGTAAGGACAAAACAATAAGCAAAGGATACATCACTGTTGCTAGTACAAGTTAGCACAGATAACTTCATTTTTGAAAACTATGTCATAACAGAATTCTCCACTACTTCAGTCATTATATTTCCTTTAGAAAAATAAAATAAGGCTAAGAATTTTCAGTATGAAGACTTTTAATTATGCAAATTAAAATTAGCAAAGGAAACTTTTATTTCTTAATCTGATTTGATATCTCAAATACCATCCATTAGAAAAATAAATTTTGTGGGAGAACAAAACATTATTTTTTAAAAATATTTACCTGATTAGACGTACAAGTCAAGGATCTATAAATATTTAGTTAGTTAATAAAGGGTAGAGGCCTTTCAAACAGCTTGATCTAGAAAACAGGCTATTCATGGGGCGCCTGGGTGGCGCAGTCGGTTAAGCGTCCGACTTCAGCCAGGTCACGATCTCGCGGTCCGTGGGTTCGAGCCCCGCATCAGGCTCTGGGCTGATGGCTCAGAGCCTGGAGCCTGTTTCCGATTCTGTGTCTCCCTCTCTCTCTGTCCCTCCCCCGTTCATGCTCTGTCTCTCTCTGTCCCAAAAATAAATAAACGTTGAAAAAAAAAAAATTAAAAAAAAAAATAGAAAACAGGCTATTCAATTTAACGTAACTATTTAAGTTTCAATAAACTGGATTCTTTTTGAGAAATACAAATTATTCATCAATACCTACCCATGAATTCCCAAAAGAATTAGACTATAAGTTATTATAATTATATATTATTAGTTATTAATGACCTATGATAATACAGAAATACTACTGACAAACATATTGTTTTACAAGGAAAGTAAGTGAAGTAAGCAGCCGTAACTGCAGAACTCCTAAGCAGAACATATCTATAAACAAAAGGTTCTTCTTGCTTCTTCAACTGTTTTTTCAAATGAATTTTCAGGTCTCATAATTTTTTTTTTTTTAAGTTTTATTTATGTTTGAGGGAGAGCAAGTGGGAGAGGGACAGAGGAGGGTCTGAAGAGGGCTCTGCATTGACAGCAGCAAGCCCAATGTGGGGCTTGAATTCATGAACCAGGAGATTATGACCTGAGCTGAAGTCAGAAGCTCAACCAACTAAGCCACCCAGGTGCTCCAGGTCTCATAATTATTATTAATCTACCTTAATACATTTATACATCCTACTCAGTATTTTTTAATGTTATAATAAATATATGACTTACTTTCTGATCACAATTGCCCAGTCTTCTGTATAACTTCTTATACAATCTCTAACATGTGGATCCATTTCACTATTTCAAAAAAGAAAATACATTAGTAATTTAGTAAGGAAAGCATTGATGTCTGTGAATTTGGTTGGTGCAGTTCATGGTCATATAATAGGAAACACCACCACCACAAGAAATATGACCCAAGTAAAATCAAGAAAGGTAATCTTTCCAGTTACACTAAAATCAAAAATAGATAAATGTCTCCTTACCTTTCTTCAGGTACAGCTGAAACAAGGGTTCTACAGTCCCTAGGATTATAAACAACTTCAATGTCATCTGGAGGGAATTCAATCAAATCCCTTAAAGGCCCAGAATCCACAGCTAAAGGATGAGTAATGAGGTATTCTTCCAAATCCACCGGATCCACTGCTTCAGTAAGGGGCACCTATTTTATAAAGAGGGATGGGTGTGAGAGGTGAGTAGAAAAGAAGAGGTGGATGTGAAAATTTTACACTTTAAGCAAAAGAAATTTATTATTTTAAAAAATACACATTTTTGTAGTCATTTCTAAACGTTACTTCTAAAATGTCAGCAGAGGGGCACCTGGGTGGCTCAGTCTATTAAGCACCAGACTCTTGTTTTCAGCTCAGGTCATGAACTCACAGTTTCTGAGATCGAGCCCCATAGTGGACTCTGTGCTGACAGCTCGGAGCCTGTTTGGGCTCGCTCTCTCTCTGCCCCTCCCCCACTCACACACGTGCATGCATACACACACACTGTGTCTCTCTCAAAATAAATAAATAAACATTTTAAAAAATATAATAAGGGGTACTTGGGTAGCTCAGTCAGTTGAGCATCTGACTTCCGCTCAGGTCATGATCTCACGGTTGGTAAGTTTGACCCCGGCATGGGGCTTGCCACTGTCCGTGCAGAGCCTGCTTCAGATCCTCTGTCCCCCTCTCACTCTGCCCCTCCCTCACTCATGCTCTGTTTCTCAAAAATAAACATAAAAAAAAAAAAAAAGGATAAAATAAAATGTCAGCAGAAGTTCAGCCAGATGCACTAAAGAAACCACAAAGTGTTGGCCGCCTTCTACTTGTTTATTCTTTGGGTCATACTATAATCTTCTGGCTTAGATTTTGCCCATTCCCCTCACATAAAATTGGTAAAGATAATTAACAGTTTTAGAATACAGTGACAAAATGCTCTTCAGAAGGATTCTTTTTTTGTTTTTTATATCTTTGAAATTGTCATTGCTAAGTTTCTAAGCAGCGCTTTTACCTTATTGGTTGTTATTGTTAATTATTCTAGTAAAACTACATTAACCAGTCTGTGGTAGGCTGAAAATGGTCCTCCAAAGATCTTCACATCCCAACCCATGGACCTTAGATGACAAAAAATAAAAAATAAATACAAATAAAAGGGTATTTGAAGATATGATTAAGGATCTTAAAATGGGGATATTATTCTGGATTATATGAGTGGGTCCTAAGTGCAATCATATGTATCTTCATATGAAGACAGAGGCTATTTGGACCACACAGAGGAGAAAGCCATATGAAGACACAGCAAAGAGAAATTTGAAGATTCTGGCCTTAGAAGTGATATGGCCTCAAGCAGCCACCAAAATCTGAATGAGGCAAGGAACTGATTCTGAAGGAAGCCTCTGAAGGGAGTGTATATAACTTCACCAAAACCTTGATTTCTTCCCACTGATATCAGGATCTGGACTCCAGTACTGTAAGAGAATTAATTTCTGTTGTTTTAAGCCACACAGTTTGTGGTAATTTGTTCCAGCAGCCACAGGAAACTAATAGTAAAAGTATCTATTAGCAATAATAGAATATTCTCGGAATTCCTTAGCCACAATGAAATTATACTTTTTAATAAGATACTCTATTTCCTATCTGACACAAGAAAAAATTTTCAAGCAAAACCATGAAGAATTAGGGGCGCCTGGGTGGCGCAGTCGGTTAAGCGTCCGACTTCAGCCAGGTCACGATTTCGCGGTCCGTGAGTTCGAGCCCCGCGTCAGGCTCTGGGCTGATGGCTCAGAGCCTGGAGCCTGTTTCCGATTCTGTGTCTCCCTCTCTCTCTGCCCCTCCCCCGTTCATGCTCTGTCTCTCTCTGTCCCAAAAATAAAATAATCGTTGAAAAAAAAAATTAAAAAAAAAAAACAAAAAAACCATGAAGAATTATATAACAAATGTGCAGTTGTAGAACAATGAAAATATGAACATGTAATTTCACAGGATGTTCAACTGGATAAAAACACTGAGACTTGCAGGTATATGTTACTAAATAGAGGTGCATTAATCTATGCTGCTTTGGACTGAACAACTAGCAACAGGTAAAGCAACATTTTAAAGACAGTTAAGTAAAACTATAAATAACTAGCATATCATAAACACTCAAAGACAGTAGCTATTATTATCATTACATGTGTTTTTATTCAAACTCTCCTAAACCCTGTAAGCTAGAGATAATCAGTATTTCAATTCTACAAATAAAGGCATTTGTGCTCAAAGAAGTCAAACTCCTGAAAATAAAGGAGCCACAAATGACAGAGCAAAATTTTAAAATGCGTCTTCAAGGGGTGCCTAGCTGGCTCAGTTGGTAGAGCAGGCAACTCTCAATCTCAGGGTTGTGAGTTCAAGCCCCACGTTGGGCATGGAGTCTACTTAAAAAAAGCGGGGGGGGGGGGTCTTCAAGTCCTTAAATTCATGGGTTTTCTCTCATAAGCATCCTATCTTACCTATTCTCTCAAGTACATAATATACTATCATGGTGTTCTTAATACAGGGAAAGAAGCAATTCAATAGGGAAATGGAATATTTTTCAACCAAATTGCTGAAAAAACTGGATATCTATATTGGGGGGAATGAATCTCCATCCTTACATCACAATATATTCAAACTGAGATGGATCATAGACATAAATATAAACACTAAAACCATAAAACTGCTAGAAGGAAACATAGGAGAACATCTTCATGATTTGGGAGTAAGCAAAAGTGTCTTAGACATGACATAGAAATAATCATAAAAGAAAAATCTTATATATCTAAAGACAGTTAAGAAAATGAACAGACAAGCCCCACTGAGAGAAAATATTCACAAAACATATTTAACAAGAGATTGGTGTCTAGAATATATGAAGAAGTCCTACATCTCGGGGCGCCTGGGTGGCTCAGTTGGTTGAGCTTCCGACTTCGGCTCAGGTCATGATCTCACAGTTTGTGAGTTCGGCCCCATGTCGGGCTCTGTGCTAACAGATCGGAGCCTGGAGACTGCTTCGGATTCTGTATCTCCCTCTCTCTCTGACCCTCCCCTGTTCATGCTCTGTCTCTCTCTCTCTCTCTCTCAAAAATAAACATCAAAAAAAAATTTTTTTTAGTATAAAAAAAAAAAAGTCCTACATCTCAATAATAACAGAACAAACCACCTCTCAAATGGGGGAGAAAAGCTGATAAGACATTCACAAAGGAAGATAGAGGAATGGCCAGTTAGCACATAAAAAAGTGTTAAACACTCAAAGTCACAAAAGACACACTTCCACTTCCTGGCAGATGGAGTAGACATATTTTTCCCTACTCTTCCCACTAATTAAAACTACAAACCCTGGACAGTCTATATAAAATAAACATCAGAAGACTCCAAGGGCAGCTGGCTGGCTCAGTCAGTTACACGTCGGACTCCTGGTTTCGGCTCAGGTCATAATCTCACCGTTTCATGAGTCTGAGCCCAGTGTTGGTCTCTGTGCTGGCAGTGCGGAGCCTGCTTGGGATTCTCTCTCTTTCCCTCTCTCTCTGCCCCTCCCCTATTCATGCACAGTCTCTGTCTATCTCGGAATAAATAAACTGAAAAAAAAAAAGACTGTATGGGGCCCCTGAGTGGCTCAGTTGGTTAAAAGCTTCTGACTTCAGCTCAGGTCATGATCTCATGGTTCATGGGTTCGAGCCCCACATTAGACTCTGTGCTGACAGCTCAGAGCCGGGAGCCTGCTTCAGCTTCTGTGTCTCCCTCTCACTTTTTTCTCCTCCCCTGCTCACACCCTGTCTGTCTGTCTCTTTTTCTCTTTCTAAAATAAACATTTTTTTCAAGACTCTAAAAGGTAGAGAAAAAGGCAAATCAGCAGGGATCTTGGAATGCAAGGAATGGCACAACAGTGGGTTACCTAAAATTTCTTTTTGCCTTATGTACTCCAGAATTGTAGCTAGAAAAGCTCACAAACCAGAAACACCAAAAAAGATGATGCAAGCTGGGGTTAGCGGAAGCCCCAACAAAATCCTGTTCTTCCCAGCCAAAGGACCAAGAAAGGGGCAACAAAGCAAAAAAGAAAAGTTTTAGACAATAATCACTCTACTGCAGCCAAACACAATGTGAAAAACTGTGGACCCACCCTATCTACACAAGCAAGGCCAAGTGGAAAGCTAGACTTCACCCTCACAAAGCTGTAACAAGGCATCCAACACTCCTCACCAAGCACGGTATCACAGAAATCAGAGGAGGGAACTAAGATTTTCATACCTCCTGGGAGGTATGAGCCTTCCACCCCCACAGTGTCAGTGGAGACCACATAGGGACTACTCATATGCAGTAATAACAAGGCACTTCTTCCTCTTACAAGGCACTTCTTCCTCTTATTGCTTATCTAAGGAGGTCTACATATAGTACAATAAAGGTAAAGGGATGGAAAGGTACATAAAATTTCTAGACTTCACCTAAATTGGTAAAATGTCAATACCAGTTTTGTGATTAAATTATGTGCATATAATATCTTAAGCAACCATTAAAAAGGCTATACAAAGATACGCAATCAATAACACTATAGATAAATCAAAATGGAATTATAAAAAATGTTCAGGTAACCCACAGGAAGATTAAAAAAAAAACAGAAAAACAAAAAACAGAGAGAACAAACAAAAGTTAAAATGGCAGACTAAAGCCCTAGCAGAATAATAACATTAAATGTAAATGATCTACATACACCAATCAAAAGAGAATGACAGAATGAATTTTAAAATATGACCCACCTGTATGGTGTACAAAATATTCACTTCAAATAAGACAATATAAGGAAGTTAAAATAGGGGAATGGAAAAAAATATACCATACAGACATTAGTCAAAAGAAAGCAGAAGTCACTGTATTAGCATCAGTTAAGTAGACTTCAAAGCAAAGCAAAGTAGTATATAAAAAGGGCCATTACCAGTGTACCTGGGTAGCCCAGTCAGTTAGGCGTCTCTTGATCTCAGCTCAGGTCATGATCTCACAGTTTGCAGAATGGAGCACAGAGCCTGCTTGGGATTCTTTCTCTCCCTCTCCCTCTCTCTCTCTCTGACCCTCCCTTCCTTGTGCACGCTCTCTTTCTCTCTTTCTCAAAATAAATAAATAAACTTTAAAAAGGGGGGGAGGACATTATCTGATGATAATAGCTATGATCCAACATGAAGACACAGCAATCTTAAAGGTGTATGTACTAAATAACTATAAATTATGTGAAACAAAAACTAACAGAACTGAAAGGAAAAATAAGACATATCTACAATTATAACTGGAAACTTCAAGACATCTCTCTCTCGACAACTGATAGACAACCAAAGAGAAAACCAACAAGGATATGGTAAAACTCAACAGCAACATCAACTAACAGGATTTAACTGACATTTATAGAACAGTCTACCCAATAACAACAGAATAAACACTCTTTTCAAAACCCCAAAAAGCATAGAGGTGCCTGCATGGCTCAGTCAGTTAAGTGTCTGACTCTTGATTTCAGCTCAGGTCCTGATCTCAAGGTCATGAGATTGAGCCCCAGGAGAGATTCTCCTATCCCTCTCCCTCAGCCCCTCCCCTACTTGCTGTCTCTCTCACAGAATAAATAAACATTAAAAAAAAAAAAAAGCCCAAAAAAGCATATACCAAGACAGACCATATCCTGAGGCATAAAACCAACCTCAACAAATTTAAAAGACCTGAAATCAGAGTGTATTCTCTGACCATAACATAATCAAATTAGAAATTAGCAAAAGAAAGATAACAGGAAAATCTCCAAACACTTAGAAACTAAATAATGCACTTCCAAATAACCTATGAGTCACAGAAGTCTGAAAAGTGAAATTTAAAAAATATACCGAACTAAATGAAAATACATAATACAATTTGTGGAATCAGGGAAATGCAACCAAAAACACAAGATACTAGTTCATATCCATCATTGGAAAACAAGTGCAGGAGAGGATATAAAGAAATTGGAAATCTTTTGAATGTTCCCAAAATATCATACCAAAAAAGAGAATTACCATATGATCTACTAATTCCATGTCTATGTACTCCACCCAAAAATTGCAAATCAAGACTCAGATTACTTGTATGCTCGTATTCATAGCAGCAATACTACCAACAGCCAAAAGGTGCAAACAACCCAATGTTCATCAACAGATGAATGGATAAACAAATGTGATATACACATAAAATGGTATATTCTTCAGTCTTAACATGGATGAAACTTTGAAGCATTGCTGAGTGAAATACACCAGAGACAAAAAGACAAATATCATATGATGGTACTTTACGTGGTACATAGAGGAGACAAATTTATAGAGACAGAAATAGAATAAATATAACTGGGGACTGGAAAGAGAGGGAAGCAGGGAGTTATCATTTCATGAGTACGAGGTGTCAGCTTGGGATAATGAAAAATTTCTGGCAATGGATAGTAGTAATAGTGGTGATAATTGCACAACATTGTGAATGTGCTTAATGCCACTGAATTGTATACCTAGAAATGGTTAAAATGATCAATTTTATGTTATGTATAGTTTACCACAATACAAATAGATACTATACAAAAAGATAGATAGATAGATGATAGATAGATAGACAGATATAAAGACACACAGACAGACAGATTTAAGTGAACCTTTTTTTTAATCTTTTTAAGTCAATGCTTCTCTGCCCAGGTATTACTTGCAGGGCAGCACACCTTTCAGGATTCAAAGTGTCACAAATGACTATTCATTGAAAATAAAGACAAAATTTGGGAGTCCTTGTATATGTCTAATTCAGAATTAATCTTCCCTCAAAGAATGACCAGCCATATCAAAAGTAAGTCTTAGGGTAGGAAAGGAAGCTATGACACTCTCTTTAAAACACTAAATATAGGATAAATGATCTTGTTTCCCAAACTCACACAGGTCACTGGCTTTCAAGGTACGGTTTTAGTTAGACTTGGATCATAGAAACAAATTTATTTTTGATACAACTATCTCTCTTCTTTCTGATGCCCAGCAGAGACAGATGCTTGGGTTAGTCTTGGAATATGGTGATGAACTGATTACAATTATAAATTATTTTGCAAGGCTCCAAGGAAAGATCCTGTATTCACTGACCCAAGGCAAGAGACTGCAACATGATTTTATAAAAGAAAGTGGCTGGGCAATACCTAGGGTTATGAGGGTGATGAGAAGCAATAGTGAAAACACTACAAAACCTCTCACAGGCAATGTTAAGATATTGTCTTATTTCAACAATCATTGTGTTGGAATTTGACATATTTAGTGCTAAGATCTCTTTCAATCCTTTCTGGTACACCATCAAAAATTCTGGTATTTGATCAGAGATTGTTTTGGGCTGGGGCAGAGGAGGATACAAGGGTGATAAGCTGAAGAGTTTCTTTTTGAGGTGATGAAAATGTTCTGAATTGACTGTGGAGACTGTTGCACATTTCTGTGAACATATTAAATCCACTGATTTTGTCAATTAAATGGGTGAATTGTTTGGTATGTGAATTAAAACTCAATAAGGCTGTTAAAAAAAACAGAATCTAATCAGTTATAGGAAATACAGAAGATAGAAGAACGAATCTATAAGGGAAGAAATTCAAAAAGGTTGAACCAGAATCTAATCAGTTACAGGAAATGATACAGAAACAAGTCTACAAAAAAGCAAACATAAAATCCAAAAGGCAGGCAATTCTATAAGACAACTAATTTGATTTTCTCAACAAGTCAATGGCATAAAATCAAACAAAGTTAGAAGCTGGGGGAGGCAGGGGCGCCTGAGTGTCTCAGTCAGTCAAGGATCTGACTCTTGGTTTTGGCTGAGGTCAACATCTCACAGTTCATGAGTTCGAGTCCCACAAAAGGCTCTACACTGACACTCCAGAGCCTGCTTGGGATTTCTCTCTACCTCTCTCTCTGACCCTCCCCACTTTGCTCTCTCTCTTTCTCACTCTCAAAAAAATAAATAAATAAAAATTAAAAAGTTGAAGAAGAAGAAGAAGAAGAAGAAGAAGAAGAAGAAGAAGAAGAAGAAGGAGGAGGAGGAGGAGGAGGAGGAGGAGGAGAAGGAGAAGGAGTAGTAGTAGTACTAGTTGGGGGAGGGAGAAAATGCTTTGTTTTTGGTTTGGTTTTAACACAAGTGATCTAAGACTAAATCCCATCTATAAATTTTATTTGGATCTCCATTTGAATAAACCAACTATGAAGATATTTATGAGATAATCAAAGAAATCTAGCATGTACTGTATATAAGATGATACCAAGGAATTACTGTTAATTTTGTTAAGTGTGATAACAGCATTGTGGTTAAGTAAGAAAATAACATTGTCTACACTAGTCTATTTCTGTGTATGTTTAAAGATTCTCATAGTTTAAAAAAGTACTTTACCAGTGAGAATGCAAGGAGAAAAATTGCAGTCATCAAGCTCTGACAACCCTTTGAAGGAACTGTGTTGCAAAGAAGAGCAAAGATATACTGGAGGCTGGGGACAGGTAGAAATGTAGGGCAAAAAAGCAGGATTTTTTTCCATGGGAAAAATAATAGTATGTTTGTATACTGATGGGAATGATCAGGAAAATAAAGAGCAAAGGTGATAAAAGAGAAG
>NW_024412388.1:51760001-51992501 GCF_014898765.1 Herpailurus yagouaroundi
CCCCCCACTTGTTCACTAGTGGTTCATCTAGAGTAACAAGTAAACAGATAGACTACATGGGTACAGATGACAATCGGTGAACACAAATGCTGGTAGGAGTATGTGGAAGTTCTTTTCTGACTGTTTCGATTTTCACAAGTGCAATACGAAGCCAAGTCATCCTAGGAGTGAAAATGGGAATCAGCAATTAGGGGCATGGGATAAGTCAACTAAAACAGTAGGAGAATGAATGGACTAGGAAAATATACTATTTGCCTGGAAATGTTAAAGCCAACGTAAGTGAGTGGTCATAAACTGAGACCAGTCAATGGGATTGTGTTTTCTCGAGCCACACTCAGCTAAGTGCAGGTATGAAACAAGCAGAGAGCTGGATTTGAAAAGCACTTCAGGGTGTGCTGATGACATGAGAAGTTAAGGAACCCAAGGGTATGTATATGCAAGAGAGTAATTATGACGATCAACAAATAATTTAAGTTTGGTAAGGAAAGAAAAGAAGACATTGAAAGGTGAGGGGCAGGAAAAAGTTAGTAGAATCATGGATTCTAGATTCTGGTGGGGGTGAAAGACAGCTGGGAGTCAGGATACCAAAACAAGAGAGCAAGAAAGATAAGATGTAGTAGCCAGAGAGTAAGAAGCATAAAACTGAGATTACAAAGGGGTTAAAATTATTTATAATGACCAAATCTAAGGTATGACTATGGAAGTGAGTAGCTGAGGTATGATACGAGACATAGGTTATCAGTACAGAAAAGGAGTTCAAGATTCTGAGAGGGTATTAAAAGAATCACCTCCATGTACATTGAAATCACCCAGAAATCCATATATTCTAAAGTTTCTCCAATCAGCATGTAACTGTTATTAAATTTCATCTTTAAAACTTTTAAAAACACAAACATTATAAACATGTCATTACAAGGCAATCAAACTGTTATATTCTGTCATACCATCTTTTTTCAATAATTGGTACCGTTTAGTACCTAAACGAAGTGTTAATAGGGCGCCTGGGTGGCTCAGTCGGTTAAGGCTCTGACTTCAGGTCAGGTCAGGTCAGGTCATGATCTCACGGTTTTGAGTTCCAGTCCCGCATAGGGCTCTGCTGTCAGCGCAGAGCGTGCGTTGGATCCTGTCTCCCTCTCTCTCTCTGCCCCTGCCCTGCTTGAACACGCATGCATGCACTCTCTTCCAAAGATAAATAAACTTTAAAAAAATAAGTGTAAATACATAATTCCACCAAAGTCACTTTTTTTTTTAAATGTTTTTATTTATTTTTGAGACAGAGAGAGACAGAGCATGAGCAGGGGAAGGGCAGAGAGAGAGACACAGAATCTGAAACAGGCTCCAGGCTCTGAGCTGTCAGCACAGAGCCTTATGTGGGCCTCAAACTCACAGACTGTGAGATCACGACCTGAGCTGAAGTCCGACGCTTAACCGACTGAGCCACTCAGGCACCCCCAAAATTTTTTTTGATGTTTATTTATTTTTGACAGAGAAAGAGAGAGAGAGAAAGAGAGAGAGAGACAGAGCATGAGCAGGAGAGGGGCAGAAAGAGAGGGAGACACAGAATCCAAAGCAGGCTCCAGGCTCTGAGCTGTCAGCACAGAGCCCGATGCGGGGCTCAAACTCGCGAACTGCGAGGTCATGACCTGAGCCGAAGTCAGATGCTCAACCGACTGAGCCACCCAGGTGCCCCCAAAAGTCACTCTTAACTGCTTTTTTAATTTTTGACAAATAGAGGCATAGTTTTAATTTATATTCTTACTCTAATAAGTATCCATTTTTTATCAAAATTGATTATCCTCATGCCAGTTTCCTTAATAAGAAAACCCACGTTTAGGGCCACCTGGGTGGCTCAGTGGGTTAAGCATCCAACTATTGATTCTGGCTCAGGTCATGATCTCAGTTTGTGAGACGGAGGCCATCAGGCTCTATACTGACAGCATAGAGACTGCTTGGGATTCTCTTTCTCCCTCTCTCCCTGCCCCTCTCCCCCTTTCACCCTCAAAATAAATAAATAAAACTTTAAAAAAAGAAAAAAACATGTTTATGTCTCTGACATAGCACCTGGTTAAGGCAATGATTCAATAATTGTATATTCCCTTCTATTAAAGGGGACATACAATACTACAAATCCACATATTTATCTAATGCTGCCTTCAGTAACTATTTCTAGAACAGATTCCTAAAGGTTCCTGTAATGAATCACCTTGGATCTGGGAAGTCTTACCTTTAAAGTTCCAGAGTTGATAAATCTTGAATGTAAAGTTTCAAAGTTGACTCAGAAATCAACACCTGTATCACACCTCCTAACATTATTCTCCAACTCAAATTTCAGGAAAGACAGGGGTAGCAACAAGTAAGTTTATGAGACTACTGATGGAACCCAAAATCCATTGGTCTTGTCTTTCCACTATTTTGTCATGGCCTCGTCAGTAACACACCAGTAACATCCCATATTTTAAATATGCTACTTACTGTGGTATGATGGGATATATTACCAACAATGTTGAGGTTTTTGAGCAGTTGGGGAGAACCACTGTATTGTCCAGAGATCTGCTTCCTGACTTCAGCAGCCACAGTTCTACAACAAAGAAAGCAAATATATTATTTTAAAAAGAAACAACCGGGGAGCCTGGGTGGCTCAGTCGGTTAAGCGTCCAACTTCAGTTCAGGTCATAATCTTGTGGTTCATGAGTTCGAGTCCTGCATAGGGCTCTGTGCTGACAGCTCAGAGCCTGGAGTCTGCTTCAGATTTTGTGTCTCCCTCTCTCTCTGCCCCTTGCCTGCTTGCATTCCGACTGTCTGTCTCTCTCTCCCTCAAAAAGAAATAAACATATAAAAAAATTAAAAAGAAAACAACTTAGTTTAAAATGGTAAGAAACTAAGTATATTAAATATCCATTTAAAAACCAACAAAATCTCAAGAGTATCAATAGGGTCATAAATTTGTAAGATATTTCAGTAAATACTGCCTATAATTACAGTACAACATCTTTATGCTGATGTAGGACACAAAAGTGAAAGCCAACTTACAGAAGGTTTTTTTTGTATATGGCATTTCAGGGAACATATTTTGGCTTACGACAGAGCAAGAAGCTATAATAAGATATATATATTAAAATGTGCATATCTTAAAGATATAAAATTCTAAAATATTTTATAAACAAAGAATTAGGAAGAAAAAAACTCTTCTTTCCTATCTAATATTGTTAGCTCTTCATTCATGCCCCAGAAAACTATTCCCTATTTTTACTTAAGTAAGAGAAAATCACCTTAATACTATGGCATTAATGGCTTTCCACGATCTGACCCTAATCACCTGGTTCCAGCCTTGCATGTCCTTTCCCAAATTCTTGTCAGTGAACATAAATTGTTTTCCACAATGTTGTTTCTGTCCTGTATCCACAAATTCAATTCTTAACTAGTTCTAAGGGTAAAACCTAAATGACAGGAACTGTATACAAACTTATGATAGCTCACCCCAAACAAAAATAATTCCACCTTTCATTAAGACTTTCATTTATAATCTAATGCATTTTCCTCCTTCCTAGTTATTTTTTCCACATTTTATATACACTCTATATAAAAAGAGGCAGTGTTTAATTCACCATTGTTTTCCCTAAAATATTTAGCATGTGGCACTCAAAACAGGTGACTGGTTAGCCCGATGAAATATACAATATTACTGAACTTTTTGACAAATGAAGTAAATCACAAAAGAATTACCATAATACAACAGATAAATCTTTATTTGAATTAGGATTAGAGTTTAAAAGTTCCACAATTTCAAGCTGGTTAGTGACCCTTGGGGGCATACTAGTATTTCAAATTTACTGAAATAGCATTTCTGAAACAGAAATATTTTAGAAATTCAAATGACTTTTGGGGCACCTGGGTGGCTCAGTTAGTTAAGCATCCAACTTCAGCTCAGGTCATGATCTCACATTCCGTGGGTTCAAGCTCCAGGTCGGGCTCTGTGCTGACACCTCAGAGCCTGGAGCCTGCTTCGGATTCTGTGTCTCCCTTTCTCTCTGCTCCTCCCTGCTCATTCTCTCTCTTTCTCTCTCTCAAAAATAAATAAATATTAAAAAAAGAAAAAAGAAATTCAAATGACTTTATACCTCATTAGTCTCCCATTTTCCTTACATTTTCCAAAACTATAAAGCAAAATATTCAGTGAGTCCCAAATCCAATAAATAACATCCCCACATTAGTAACATTTTTATTAAATAGAAATTATAACCCCCAAAAAAGAAATTATAACACAACATAAAATAAACACCACTATCCATAGATTTTGTGCAATTAACTTTCTGTAGTCACTAATTAACTTCTACACTACGATCACCAACTGGCCACTTCCTTATTTTACAAAACTAGCCTTCTGGGTTTTGCTTTTATTTTTTACTCTTTTCCAAAATCTAAACCCTACTTTCTCCTACCATTTTACTGCAAATCAGCTGAAACAGGTCTAATGACCTGGTTTCTGGGCCAGCTTGATGATACTTGCGTCCTGCAGTGTTCTAATGCTCTGAATTCAGAGCCCTTTGCATCTTGGTCCCCGTTCAAATTTCCAGCTGAATTTCTACAAAATCTCATTTTTCAAAAATTATCCAAATTTATGATACAATCTTTCCCCTCTTTCTTCTCTTCCATACCCCTTTCCTTTTTTCATATTCAATCATTCCACACATTTGTCAAGCACTGTTTTGAGCCTACTACTCAATTAGAAACTTTTCATACAAAGGTGAAAAAGTTTTTCTTTCAATCTCAAGATACTGAATTACCTCAGTGATCTGAGGTACTTTAGAACATTTTTGTGTGTTATAAAAAAACTAATTCGTTATTCATATCTGCTGGAACCTAGAAGTTTATCCTTCAGTAGGTAAATGGATATACAAAGTGTGGTACATCCATACAATGCAATATTATTCAACAACAAGAAGAAATACGATATCAAGTGACAAAAGACATGGAAGAACCTTAAAAAAATACTGCAAGTGAAACAATCCAGTCTGAAAAGTCTACTTACTGTAGGACTTGAACTGTGTGACATTCTGGAGAAGGCAAAACTATGGAGACATTAAAAAACATAGGGGTTGCCCAGGTTGGAATGGGGAGGAAAAGGAAGAGACAAATAAATAGTGCATAGGGAATTTTTAGGGCAGCAAAACTATTCTGTATTATTCTACAATGGTAGATAGATTCCTTATACATCTGTTAAAACCTGCAGAATGTACAACACAAAGAGTAAACCCAATGTAATCTAAGGACTGTAGTTAATAATAATGTATCCATATTGGCTCATCAATTAAAACAAATGTACCACACTAACTCAGGATGTTAATAACAAGGGAAACTTGCTGGGGAAATATAGAAGGGAATTCTCTGTACTTTCCACCAGATGTGAGAAGACAAGAAAGTTCACTTCAGTTTAGAATTTCCCTTAGTCCTCTTAATGAAGCCTATATTATGGGTGCTCACTATTGTGTTTAGTTTAAAGGCCTTAAAATCTCCTGATTCTTTTAAGACTTAGATGAGAATATGAAAAAGTTTTTCATAGGGCAACATAGAACAAATATTCTGTGTCTCCCTTCCTCAGAGCTGTTCAACTCGGTCTACCAATCTCAGCACTACCTCACTGTTTCTGGGGCTAAACCATGAGTAATCTGAATTTTATCAAACACAGGATGTCATTAGTTGTTAAGACCTGCTACTACTTCATGTACAGCTAAGAAAAAAAAATTGCCAATTAACCACCATACCATCAATTAAGTGGAAGACATATCCTGTTTTCAGAAGATGTTAAGCAGTGAAACTTAAGTGAAATATGGTTTCCTCAAAAAGAGATGATCTTTTCTTTATTAAAAGAGACATACAACAAAAGATAATCTCCATGCTACAAATATTTGTCTTATTTCTATATGACAAAATTTCCCCCAAAAACAAAATTAGTAGTAACTTGAAAATAAAAACCATTTCCATATGGGCTATGATAGCAATAAAAATATTGCCCAAACAAGGGATGTATTCATACTGAGACCCTCTGCATGAAAAGATTTCATGGAATGGTACTGAGAAAATTTTCCCAAGAAATAAAATCTCTTAACCACACTATGGCCCGAAGTATTCAAGACAAAAAAAAATGCTAGATAAATATAGTTCCTATATCAGTTAAAGTCCTTTATCATAAAAGAGTCCTTACTTACCCATAGGGAATAGTTCTGAGACCCCCAGTGGATGCCTGAAACTCTGGATTATACTGAACCCTATCTATATGTTTTTTCCTATACATACTTACCTATGAAAAAGTTTAATTTACAAATGATGAGTATTAAGGAGGGCAGTTGTTGGGATGAGCAATGGGTGTTATATGTAAGTACTACACTGTATGTTAACTAACTTGAATTTAAATAATTTTTTTAGAAGTGAGGCAAAGATGGGGCGCCTGGGTGGCGCAGTCAGTTAAGCGTCCGACTTCAGCCAGGTCACGATCTCGCGGTCCGTGAGTTCGAGCCCCGCGTCGGGCTCTGGGCTGATGGCTCAGAGCCTGGAGCCTGTTTCCGATTCTGTGTCTCCCTCTCTCTCTGCCCCTCCCCCGTTCATGCTCTGTCTCTCTCTGTCCCAAAAATAAATAAACGTTGAAAAAAAAAATTTTTTTAAAAAAAAAGTGAGGCAAAGAGATTAACAATAACTAATAAAATAGAGCAATTAAACAATATACTGTAATAAAAGTTATATAAATTTGTTCTCTCAAAATATCGTATTGTACTGTATTCTTTTTTCTTGTGATGTGAAATGATAAATGCCTACATAATGAGACGAAGTGAGGTGAATGCTGTAGGCACTACAACGTGACATTAGGCTACTACTAAAATGAGACATGCTGGATGGTCAGAAGGAGAATCATCTGCTCTCTGAGGTTGACAACGGAAAGTAAAACTGTGGATAATGGAAGACTACTGTAGATTGCTTTTTCCAATAATTATTTTTCCTACTCCTAGTGATAGCTCTATAGCAGGCAAATACAGGGAAGCCTTTTTTACTTCTAATAAGCTATTAATATTAACTGCAAAGTGGAAAGAATAAATCAAAAATTCCATAGGTACTCATGCTCCTAAATTATGAGAGAATACCGTCTTCCCCACCCAAAAGAACATGATGGAATACTTGACCTATTTGCCTTCTTATCAATTCTCTCCATTTCCACAAGCTCCCTCATTATGTCAACAGGCATTATAATTTTCACAAGAGAAAGCACTCACTAAGGTCATTCACCATAGGATATTGGAAATAACCAACAAGGACTCACATCCTGAAGGAAATTATGTTGCATTTAATCTTTCTTCTAATCTCCTCCCACTTTCAGATGCCCCAAAGAAGAAAATAAGATCTCTTGGAACTGGCACTGTTTATACATAACATAAAAGTCCGAGAAGAAGGGAAGGGTAGAAGGATACACCAGGCAATATATCAGGTAAAAGAATACATCAGAGACAAGGCAAAAAAGGACTAGCTAAAAATCCCCAAAAGAAAATGGAAAAGAGCAGCTGATAGATACTCCAGTGTTATGACTATCCAAACCCAAGATTGGTGACTGACGGGTTGAATCATAGTTGTACCACTGTGTATAGTTGGCATTAAAGACAATGAAGAGCAAAATAAAAAAAACAATCGATTAGATCTAGGCCACCTCTGACCTGGTAAGGATGTGGAAAGAGGGGCCGTGAGCCTCACAGTTAGCAATCTTTGGGGGTTGCGGTGGGTCAGTGACAGGTATGCACCTGGCCAGCATTTCTGCCGCTTTGCCTGGGAGGACTCAAACTGGCACCTGGAAACTTTAGGAAGACGTGATTTTCAAAAGTAATTATGAAAACATTTGTCATTGGAATTAGTGGTATGACAAATGGCAGGAAGATAACACTGGCTAAGAAACATCTCCCAAACTGCAGGATCATATCTCAGGATGATTTCTTTAAGCCACAGTCTGAGATAGAGACAAATACAAATGGATTTCTGCAGTATGACATGCTTGAAGCACTTAATGTGGAAAAAATGATGTCCACCATTTCCTGCTGGATGAAAAGCCCAAGACACTCATTGGTATCAACAGACTGTGGAAATGCTAAGGGATTTCCCATATTAATCACTGAAGGCTTCCTTCTCTTTAATTATAAGCCCCTGACACTCTATGGAACATAGGAGCTACTTTCTGACCACTCCATATGAAGAACGTTAAGGGGAGGAAGAGTACAAAGGTCTACGAGCCTCCAAACCCTTCCAGGGTACTTGGATGGCCACATGTGGCCCATCTATCTAAAGCACAGACAAGAAATGGAGACATCAGGTGGGAAATGGTTTACCTAGGCAGAACAAAATCTGAAGAGGACTTCTTTCCACAAATGTATGAAGATCTACTATAAGAACTAGCAAAGCAAAAGTGTTTGCAAGTAGCAACATAAAGATGGAGTGGACTAAATCCTTCCTGAAATGAATTAGGAAACTCAAAGGAGTATGTTTAAGAACTTTTAACAATACATAATATGTAGTTTGGTTGATGACAGCCGTTGGTTCATTTGTATTATCACACATGGTTTCCCCAATATGTGGAACAGTAAATAGTGGTCTATACCTTTGGTATAGGAATTTACCTTGATAAGCTGTTCTCACTCCAAGGGGTGCAGAGATACAGCATAGCTCACAAACAATGAGTCAGTTCCTCTAATGATTGTCAAACTTTTCTGAATGGGACCCAGAGTACAAAATAAGGCTTACATCACAATCCAGTATATATGCAATCTATCATGTCTGTATGTGTCGATGTGTTTGTGTATATATGTGTCTCTGTACATACAAATACAAACGTGTATGATGTGTGTGTATATATACACACATATCAAGTAACACAAAGCATTTACCTTAGATATAATGCACGGTGATATTTTTCTACTTGTAATTTTTTTTAATATTCGTTACCATCCAATGCCACTGCCTACCTCCTGCAAATAAAGGCTTTTTTAGGAGTAGCAGTCACATTGGATAAATCAAAATTTACTAGAAAAAAAAAGAAAACAATAGATTAAAGAAATGCAACATTGTGTTACCTCCTAAGTATCTGTGCCAAAAAAATGTTTAACCTGAATTAAATCAAACCTATACATCTAACACCCAGTTTACAGGAAATACAGAGAACACTAAAACAAACTAGTGCCAAAGGAAGCAATCAGACAAAAACCAGAAGGCAGGTCATTCTGTACCACAAGTCTCTTCAACAAATTAGCATGATGAGTATCTAAAGACAGAGTAACGTTTAGCATAAAAAAGACATCATATGAAAAAAGTAAAGTCTACTTAAAAGAAGAAAAAAAGACTGAGAGATAAAACTAAAGGTAATGAATGGTTCCTAACTGGATCCTGATTTGAACAAACTAGCTACAAAACACATTGTTGGGGATAATGAGAAATGTGAATATGGACAAGGTATAACACAATGAAGAATTATTTTTTTTAATGTGTGTAACGGTATTATTATAGTAATCCAAGAAATGTCCCTATATTTCAAAGATACAAATGATGTCAGCAATTTAGCTTTAAATTCTTCAGTTATTATCAATCTACCCTAATGGACAAAACTAACTAACTATGGAGTACAGATGAGGCAAATACCCTTCGAGAAGCATATCATGTTCTCTATAAAGCCCTGCCTGATTATTTCTGTTCTGTTCCACTCAGATTAGATACTCCTCCTCTGTCCTTTCCAAGTACTCTGTGTTCATCCATATACATTCAAGGAAACAGCTTCCAGGAGGCTAATTCAGACAGGCAGCAGACCAGCCACACTGCTTTTCACCATGGACTAAGAACCTGGCCTTGCTGATAACGTTTGATTTCAAGAGTAGGAAAGCCCAAAAGTTTGTAAACATTCTCTTTGATAGAAGCACATAAATTGCAAGGCAGGTTCTTCTGGAATACTAATGCAACCCTCCAATATAAAAGTATGGTTGAAGAAAAAAAGGTACAGTGAAGGATTTGAGAACTTGGCTTCTCAGGCTTGGCACATTCTCACTCTTCAGAGGCACCTTTGCAATTTCTTGAGGAATTAGGGAGGACAAGGAAACTTTACTTCTGATTGGAGTATGCTATTCTGGCTCTTATTTTGTACAAATGTCTCAAAGCATGTTAATTTCTGCCATTAAAGAAAATGTATATTCTTTAATTTTGTCTGGTGGCACTTTTCTATCAAAAACTATCTCCTTGTGATAACCAAACAATATCGCAGACATAGCATCTATCATATTGTTTTGAAATCTATTTACCAATCTCCTTGCAAGAAACCAAGCAGTAAAAGGTGGGACTTCATTTACCTTTGCACCCTCTAGCAGAGTGCCTGGCATATCCTGAGTACTTAATAAATGTTTAAGCTGAAGTGAAAAAATGGGAATAGAGAGAAATTTTCATAGTTCTTTCCCCACAGGAAAGTAGTTAGGTAAGAATGCTAGAATGGAACAACAGATGTGAGCTTCTTGAAGACAGGGACTATATCCTATTAATCTTTACAACCCCATATTTGAGACAATGGAGAGAGAAAGAGAGAAATGGAGGCATGGGTATAAGAGTACAAACAGAGAAAAGGAGATAGGGAGTAAGAATGAATTTTGAGACTACTCAGTTTATGAAACTTCCAAATACCTTTTAGAGAAGACTAATTTGTAAGTATGGTTGGTTTTTAATTGATTGGGAAAGGACAAGGAATTATGACTTTTTATCTATTACTGACAAACAGGTAAATATTTGCTGGGGGACAGGGGGGTGAAATCTGAATCCACAGAAGAATTCTAAATATATAACCTTTTCTTTAAGAACCTTCCTGACATCATTACTGTCCCATTTGCTAAGCGAAACACGGAAACACAATGTTCTATTCCATGTGAAACTCTTCTTTTTAAACAAGATATATGATATTTTCACTTATCTCAAAACAGTCTCTAATATGTCTTTAGCATATCTGCAAAGGTCTGGTTCCAGAACTATGTTCAAACCCTACAATTATGTAAATAAAGTTACTATGAGAAGCAGAGGAAATACGATTTTCCAACCTGGAGAAAAAAAAAAGAAACAACTCTATAAAAGAAGGCATGTTTTGAAGTAGGTTCCACACCCACCCAAAGTGGGTCTTGAACTCATGACCCTGAGATGAAGAGTCACATACTCTACTGACTGAGCCAGCCAGGCAGCCCAGAAAGACATCTTTTAAGACAGAAAACAGGGGCGCCTGGGTGGCTCAGTCGGTTAAGCGGCCGACTTCGGCTCAGGTCATGATCTCACGGTCCGTGAGTTCGAGCCCCGTATCAGGCTCTGTGCTGACAGCTCAGAGCCTGGAGCCTGTTTCGGATTCTGTGTCTCCCTCTCTCTCTGACCCTCCCCTGTTCATGCTCTGTCTCTCTCTGTCTCAAAAAAATAAATAAACATTAAAAAAAATACTATCTCCAACTAAAGACAAAAAAAAAATTAAAAAAAAAAAGACAGTAAACAAAAGGAGTATGTACCTGGCATTAAAAAATTCAAATTTCACAAAGAGATAAAAACAAAAGGTACATCTCTCTACCATCTCCAATCCCCAGTTCTATTCCCCAAATGTAACCACTTAATATTTTATCAGGTATCCTTCAAGAAAAAGATGTGACGGGGCACCTGGGTGGCTCAGTCAGTTAATCGTCTGACTCTTGCTATCAGCTCAGGTCATGATCTCAAGGTGCATGAGTTTGAGTACCACACTGGGCTCCCTGCTGATAGCGCAGAACTTGCTTGGGATTCTGTCTCTGCCCCTCCCCTGCACGCTCTCTTTCTCTCTCTCTCTCTCAAATAAATACATAAACTTTACAAGAAAAAAAAAAGATGCATCTACTTTTTAATGTCCACATATGACATCGTACAATAAAAAACCTTTTTTGATACCTTATATTATACACTTAATATATCTTGGGAATCTTTCCATATCAGCACATAAAATTAGTAATGGTCTAACACTAGTTATCAAGCATGTACAACTTGTGTGCCAGATACTGTGTAAAGGGTTAGATTTGCTATACCTCATTTAATCCTCAGAAAAACTCTATGAAGTAGGCATTATATCAGGATACTTAAGCATCAAGAGGTTAAGGTCACATAACTAATAAGGAATAAAACCAAGATCTGAACATGGAGCCCCACTCTTAAACACTGCTTTCCTAATTTTTATCTGCTACAGAGGTCAAGATATGGGTAAACCAGAACATATTTAGCCAGCAGTCTCTTTTGGTAAACATTTAGGCTATTTCTAGTTTTTGCAAAGATTATCACTGGAATCCAAGCTCCATTAGAGATTTTTGTCTAAATCTAAAATTATGAATGATCCTTATTTTCTCTTTTGGGCCTTTTGTATTTCCAAATTTTCTGCAGCACCATATATTATTTTATAGTCAGAAAAAAAGATATTTTTAGATAAACGTCAAAAATAAAGGAACTTCCCAAGCTTATTAAAGGTAGAGAGGCAGGGTTTGTATTCAGATCCACAAAGCTCCTAAGGCCTATTTCCTTGAAAGTAAGTTTCCAAAAGTCGATGATTCTAGCTGCAGTTCATATTAATGAGTTCTCTAGTCTCAAAAACCTAGCCTATGACGTCAGCTAAAGATACTCAGTGAAAATGTCTAGTGTATACACTAACATATTAATAGGAGCACTGTAATTACAACCACCACCACTGTTATGATCTGCTTCCTATCTTTCATGGCTGGCCAAATAAAACTCCTGTCTGAGGCCCTGTCACTTATCAGTTAGCCTGTGTTGAACTCTTCGGGAATTTAGGTTCACAGTGGACCAGTAAACCACTAAAGGTCTAAGAAAACAAAAACAGATAGAGATTGATTTGTTAAAACCAAAGAACAGAAATCCTTCTATATAATACACTTAACATTTAAGACATAGTTCCTTTTGGGGGGAGGATAAGGAAAAAAAGATGTCTATGACTCATGTATCCCATCTGACACAATTTTGGAATAGCATATAAGTCAAAGATTTAGAAAGCACTGTTTGAAAGGGACGTGGATGTCTCCATCACTCTGATCTAGAATATTCCACCATAACTCAATTTCCTCAACTAAAAACATGGTGATAACATTGTTGCCTACCTCATAGAACATACCAGCTTATAACTACACACAAAAAGAATTTCAAAATTTACCATTTGAAAAAATTAACACTGATCTGAAATTGGCAACTAAAAAAAAACTGAGGTGGGGGGGGAGATAACCTCTACTGTAAAAAGTCAATCTTCCCAAAAGGAGATAAATGTATCTTCAATTCCACCCTACTTCATAAAAATAAAGCCAGAATCTCCCACAAACATATAAACTATATCCTGTATACAATTAGTTGCTAAGACCTATTCATGCTCTTAAATACTTCTCAAATCTTTTCTTCTCCTTCCCTTTTCTACAGTATCTGCCTACAAATAGTATCATACTTAATGGTGAAAGTCTGAATGCTTTCCTCCTTAGACTGGGGAGAAAGCAAGGATATCTGCTCTCACTATTCAACATTGTACTAGAGGTTCTAGCCAGTGTAGCAGGGGAAGGAAAGAAAGAGACGGAAACAAATCAAGGGCGTTCATATTGAAAAGGAAGAAATAAAACTCTTTACTCACAGCCAACATAATCCTATATGCAGAAAATCTAAGGAACTCGCAAAAAAACTACTAGAAATGGGGCGCCTGGGTGGTTCAGTCAGTTGGGCATTGGATTCTTAATCTTGGCTCAAGTCATGATCTCACAGTTTGTGAGTTCGAGCCCCACACTGGGCTCTGAGCTGACAGGGAGGAGTCTGCTTGGAATTCTCTCTCCCTCTCTCTCTCTCTGCCCGTTCCCCACTCATGCTATATCTCTCTCCCAAAATTAAACAACAACAACAACAAAAAACCCACAAAAAAAAACAAACAAAAAAACACTACTAGAACTAACGAGTTCAGCAAAGTCAGAGAATACAAGTTCAATATTCAAAAATCAACTGTATCCCGATATACTACAATGAACACACCAAAAACAAGTTTTTAATTCCATCATGGTAACATCAGAAGCAATACTTAGAAACAGATTTAGCAAAAGAAGGACAAGACTTACATACTGAAAACTTTAAAACTTTGCTGAGAGAAATCAAATAATACCTCAATAAATGAAGACACAGTCTGTTTGTGGATCTGAAGACTCAATATGGTTCAAATGGAAATTCTCCCCAAACTAATTTACAGATTCAGCATAATCCCTATCAAAATCCCAAAAGGATTTTTGCAGAAATTGGCAAACTTTATACTGATGTTGATCCTGAAATGTTTATGGAAATGCAAAAAGTCCAGAATGAGTAATACAATTTTGAAAAAGAAGTAAAAAGTTGGAGGACTCACACTTCTGGATTTCAAAATTTACTATAAAGTAATACTATTCAGAACACTGGTACTAGTCTAAGAATAGACATACAGATCAATGAAACAGAACTGAATGTCAAGAAATAACCACATTTACGGTCAACTGATTTTTGAAAAAGGTACCAAGGCAATTCAATGAGACAAAAAATAGTCTTTGCAACAAACAGTGTTGCAAAAGAACATTCACACACAAAAGATGAATTTAGACCCTTATCTCACACCATGCACAAAAATTAATGCAAATGGATCATAAACCTAAAGTAAGAGCTGAAACTATAAAAACTTGCAGAAGAGAGAAGGAAATCTTGACCATGAATTAAGGAGAGTCTTAGAGAATGACACCAAAATCATGATCTTGATTTTGATTTTGATACTAGAAAAAAAAAATTTGACGCATTGGACTTCATCAAAATTTAATATCTCTGCTTCAAAATTCACCATTTAGAAAATAAGAAACTAAGCAGACAGGGAGAAAATATTTGTAAATCATGTACCTAATAAAAGACTTGTATTCTGAACATATAAAAAAACTCCTACAATTCAAAAACAAGATTAAATAACCAAATTAAAAATGAGAAAAAGACAGGAATAGATATTTCACCAAAGAAGATATGTGAATGGCCAATAAGCACAAGAAAACATCACAAAATCATTAGGGAAATGCAAATCAAAACCACAATGAAACGCCACTTCACACTCATTAGAATGCCTACAATCAAAAAGAAAACACCAGTGTTAGCCAGGATGTGGAAAAATCTGAACCCTCACATATTGCTAACAAAAATGTAAAATGGTGCAGTTGCTATGGGAGAGTTTGGCAGTCCTTAAAAATTAAACATAAAATACCAGATGACCCAGAAATTCCATTCCTAGGAACATACTCACAAGAATGGACAATAGGTGTTCAAAAGAAGCTCATACATGAATGTTTGCACAAGCACTATTCACCATCGCCAAAAGGTAGAAACAAGCTAAACGTCCATCAACTGATGAAAAGGTAAACAAAATGTATGACAGACATATAATGGATTATTCAACTATAAAAGGGAATGAAGTACTCATACATGCTGAATCATGAAAATATTATGCTAAGTGAAGGAAACCAGGCACAAAGAGCTACATATGTAGAGGAAAAGCAAATCTAGAGAGAGAGGCAGGCAGAAAATGGGTTAGTGGTTGCCTGGGACTTGGAATGGGAATAGGAAGTAAATGGGCACAAGGGGTTTTAGGGGGTGATGTAAATGCTCTGAAAGTAGATTGTGGGTGATGGTTTCTCATAACTCTATCAATTTATTAAAAATCACTGAATGGTACACTTAAAGTGAATTAATTTATGGTATGTAAAGTATACCACACAGATTCTGTGTCTCCCTCTCTCTCTGCCCCACCATTGCTTGCACTCTCTCTCTCTTAAATATAAATAAACATTGAGAAAGAGAGAGAGAGAGAGAGAGAAAGAAAGAAAGAAAGAAAGAAAGAAAGAAAGAAAGAAAGAAAGAGCCGGGGTACCTGGATGGCTCAGTCAGTTGAGCAGCCGACTTCAGCTCAGGTCATGATCTCATGGTTTGTGAGTTCTAGACCCACATCAGGCTCTGCACTGACAGTAAGGAGCCTGCCTGGTATTCTCTCTCCCTCTCTCTGCCCCTTCCCCATTTGCGCTCTCTCTGTCTCTCTCTCTCTTTCAAAATAAATAAATAAACTAAAAAAAAAAAAGAGCCTAGGAATGACTGGAATTGCTCTGTGAAGGTAAGAGGAAGAAATTACTTCCCAGTCAGAGAAACAATGATAAAGGGAGGAAAAAGAAGAGGAAGAGTGGAGTCTCTAAGAAAGTCTTGCACCCTTCAGCTCCTTCCCACAATCCCTGTATCTTCAGCAAAGTTTATGAAAATCATTAAATGGCTGATATGATTGCAGCTTTTGGTGTCAGAGGACAAATGAGATGCAGGAGTGCAGATGCAGAAAGAGGCAAGGGAAGTCCAAAACACAAAATCGAAGCAGACCTCCTTGTGAGGGCTAGGGATTGGCATTAAAGTCAGAGCTACACTTAAAGTTTTAAGGAACAGGGATCCACGGCTGCATCAGGCTACAACGCTTTTCTTTAGATTTTTGTATTTACCAGTTACATTTAAATTTTAGCAGGTAGCACAATTGACTATATTGCTATATGTTTAGATAATTTTAGTGATCTCAACAAGTTACAATGACCAATTTGAAGGAATATCAGTTGTTTTGGTGTGACCAGCACTCTAACCCTCCTCCTTCTTTTGGTTAGGAACCCCCTTCTTTTTGGTAAGGAACTCCTTACTTAGGATTGGGTGGGGCTGACACCATCACCTCTCTCCTCCAAGCTGAGGTGAACAGGTGACCAGGAATGGCCAGCAACCCCTATATCCCTAAACACAGTAATTTGTTCAAGGAAGGACATGTGATACAAGCCAGACCAATAATTGAGTTCCTGAATGTTTTCTGCCAAAACTAAATGGTAGGATTTGCGCCTAGGGCTGTCAACAATCATTGTAACCATTCAGTGGAAAATCTATCAAAGATGCGAAGATGAGAGGCTGCTGACATCATCTGTATCCCTGGACCTGACATACTCAGTTATATGCAAATTAATCTGACTGGAGATTCTGTCAAATGCAACCAAAATGTCTCCTCTGTAAAAAGCCACTGAAAAATTAGCGACACATCTACACTGGTTGCCAAAGGGGTCGAAATGACGCAACCCAGAAGTGAAGGGGAGTTCACTCTCTGAGGAGATTGAATTGACTAACGGAAAACAGGATGCAAGAGAAGAGCAGGGAGATAAATTTCTTCTTCTAGACTCCCATCTACTGATGTGAGAAACTGTTCCTCTGTCCAAAGATACCCTGTGTGACCAAGCAAGCACACCTGCCAAACAATGTCTCTCCAGTCCTTTGTGAAGCAGAGGCCAATGAGATAAGGTATCACCTTACATTGTTTCCCATCTCTGCCTCCCTTCCCTTTTCTCAGGATCCCTGGGATTATGCCTCCCAGATAAACCCTCAACCTTAATCCTTGTATCGGTCTCAGTTGTCTAGGGAAGTCAGATTAAGAGTATCTACAAAAAAACCTACAGCAACCATTAGGCTTACTATTAAGTGAAACATAGAAAGCTCCCCTCCCTCTGAGATCATAAACAAAATGAGGACACTCAGTATGAATACAATGTTAAATAGAAAGGGTAATAATCTACATAGTAATGCAAGATAACCATCTATAGAGCAAGACAAAAAAGCAAATCAGCTATAAGGTTTGGAAAGGAAAAAACAAAAATTCATAATTTCCAAATGATATGGCTGTTTATACAGAAAATACAAAAGTCACAGATACATTTTTAGAGTTAACATGAGTTTAACAAGGTATGTAGCTAGATACAAAATGGTTATATACTTAGAAATAAATCTAACAAAAGATATGCAAAAACCTTACAGAGAAAATTATAAAATTTTGTTGTATGATATAAGGAAGACCTAAATAAATGAAGAGATACACCATAATCAGGGATTGGAAACTCAGTATTATAAGGACGTCATTTCTCTGTCAAATTGATGTTTAGATTCAATGTAATCCCAATCAAATTCTAATAGGACTTGGGGATTTTTGTTTGTTTTTTGGTGGATTCTAAAATATACAAGGCAATTCAAAAGACTAGGGGAAAGCAAGACACTTTTTTAAATGGTGGGGGGAGTTATTCTACCAAATTCTAAGCCTTATTATAATTAAGAGTATTTATAATTGGTGAAAATATGTATAACCAGCCCAAAAAAACAAAATAGAGAACCCAGACAAAGACCCACAAATAATAGAAGTGGCAGGGCAGGTCAATAGGGAAAGGATAATCTATTTGGAAAAAAATTAAAATTCTTATACACATATCAAGTCCAGGTGGAATATAAACCTAAATATAAAGGAGCCAACTAGAAGGTTTATGATAATATACATGAATATCATAATGACCACAGGTTTATAAAATATTTCTTTTTTTTTAAGTTTATTATTTATCTTGAGAGAGAGAGTGAGCGAGCAGAGGAGGAGAGAGGAAGAGAGAGAGAGTGAGAGAGAGAGAGAGAGAGAGAGAGAATCCCAAGCAGGCTTCATGTTGTCAGCACAGAGCCCTACCCTAGGCTCGATCCCACAACTATAAGATGACCTAAGTGGAAACCAACCAAGAATCAGATATTTAGCTGACTGAGCCACCCACAAGGTAATAAAATATTTCTTAAAGAAGACCTCAAAAGTACTAACCATTAGAAAAGAGAGAGAGAGAGAGAGAGATAAACTGATCAATTATATTAAAACTGAGAACTTAGTTTTCAAAAGACTCCATAAAAATAATTTCTTGAAGAGAGAGAGCATGCACGAGACAGAGCAAGGGAGAAGGGTAGAGGGAGAGAGAGAAAGAGACACTTTTTTTTTAATGTTTTCATTTATTTTTGAGAGAGAGAGAGAGAGAGAGAGAGCAAGTGGGGATGGGGCAAAGAGAGAGGGGGACAGAGGCTCTGAAGCGGGTTCTGCACTAATAGCAGTGAGCCCGATGTAGGGCCTGAACTCATGAACCCAGAGATATTACCCGAGCCAAAGTTGGGCACTCAACCAACTGAGCCACCCAAGCGCCCAGAGAAAGAGACTCTTAAGCAGGTTCCACATTCAACCCGGAGTCCAATGTGGGGCTCAATCTCATGACCCTGGGATCATGACCAGAGCAAAAATCAAGAGTCAAATGCTCAACTCACTGAGTCACCAAGATGCCCCTCCATAAAAAGAATTTTTATTTTTTTTCAACGTTTATTTATTTTTGGGACAGAGAGAGACAGAACATGAACGGGGGAGGGGCAGAGAGAGAGGGAGACACAGAATCGGAAACAGGCTCCAGGCTCCGACCCATCAGCCCAGAGCCTGACGCGGGGCTCGAACTCACGGACCGCGAGATCGTGACCTGGCTGAAGTCGGACGCTTAACCGACTGCGCCACCCAGGCGCCCCAAGATGCCCCTCCATAAAAAGAATTTTTAAAAACCACAGGGTGGGAAAAGATATTTGCAAAACGTATAATCAATAAGTGGGTTAATACATTGAATATGTACAAAGTACTCACACAAATCAATAAGAAAAAGAATAATACAAAGGGAAAAAACAAAGGGGGAGAATGGCAAAAAATTCAAATAGGCAATTTACAAAAGAGTAAATTCAAATAGTCAATACGCATACAAAACAGAGCTCAATCTCATTAGTAATCAAGCAAATACAAATTAAAACTTTTACAGTAAGACAGCATCATGCATGCATCCACCAGACTGGTAAAAATGAGAAAGCTGGCAGGACCAAGTGATGGCAACTATGTAAAATAACACTGTTGTGGGAGTGTGTATTTCTTCAGGTATCTTTGAAAACAGTTTGGCATTACCAGATAAACTTAATGATGAATAAAACTGCTAAGACAAGCAATAAAAAATACTTAAGGACCAGCAATCCCATACCTGAATATATACCCTAGAGAAACTCATGCACATGCATACCAAAATACATGTATAGGAATGTTCACAGGAACATTGTTTGTTTTTAAAGGTTTTATTTATTTCTGAGAGAGAGAAACAGAGGGTGAGCGGGGAGGGACAGAGAGAGAGGGAAACACAGAATCCGAAGCAGGCTCAAGGCTCTGAGCTGTCAGCACAGAGCCTAACGCCAGGCTCGAACTCATGAACTGCGAGATCAGGACCTGAGTCCCAAGTCGGAAGCCCAAATGACTGAGCTACCCAGGCGCCCCCGGAACATTGTTTGTAATAGCCACAAACAGGAAACAATCCAAATGCCCATCTACTGTAGAATGAAAAACTGTGGTATATCTATACAATGAAATAATATAAAGCAATAAAAATGAACTCCAACTATCTATAACATAAATTAATCTCACAGATAGAATTTGAACAAAAGAAGCATCACAAAAAAAGACAATATACAATATGATTGTATTCAAATGTATTCAAAAACATAAAAAAATATATTGTTTAGAAATGCATTTATAGGGGACATCTGGGTGGCTCGGTCAGTTAAGCATCCGACTCTTGATTTCAGCTCAGGATATGATCTCACAGTTCATGAGTTAAAGCCCCACATAGGGCTCTGCAGTGACAGCTCAGAGCCTGCTTAGGATTCTGTCTCCTTCTCTCTGCCCTTCCCCCCGCTTGCTCTCTATCTCTCTCTCAAAATAAATAAAAATAAACTTAAAAAAAAGAATGAAAGAAAGAAAGAAATGCATTCACAGGTGGAAAGAATAAAGAAAAGCGAGGAAATGGTCATCCCAAAAGTAAGGATAATGAATGGGAGTGGTCTGCAGCAAAGTGTAAGATTGAGAAGAGAAAGGATATATCAGAAAGAAAAAACAACAGAACAGTTACAGAGATGGGACTGAGCAGAGCATTTGTGGGGGGTACAAGTAAACTAGAGAGTAAGTCAACAAGAGAAGGACCAGATTATAGATGACTTTAAAATTCAGGCAAGAGAGGCACCTGGGTGGCTCAGTCGGTTAAGCGGCTGACTTCAGCTCAGGTAATGATCTCACGGTCCGTGAGTGTGAGTTTGAATCTCACATCAGGCTCTGTGCTGACAGCTCTGAGCCTGGAGGCTGCTTCAGATTCTGTGTCTCCCTCTCTCTCTGCCCCTCCCCTGTTCACGCTCTGTCTCTCTATCAAAAATAAATAAACATTAAAAAAAATTTTTTAATAAGATAAAATGCAAGCAAGAGTTTGGGTTTAACACTTTAACAAGCCACTCTATATTCTTGAACAAAAGAATGCCATGATAAAAGCTGTATTTTAGGGAGACTTCATTTGCAACACATTTGAATTACAGGAGGTAAGAGATTAGATCAGCTCTAGCCCCAATGAAGTCATCAGGAAGTGAGGTAATGAAAGATGCTCCAAGGTGGCAGAGCGACATTCACTGAAACACTTCTTACGTGTCCAGTTTACACAAGATTCTGTGTTCAACTCTAGAGATAAAAAGACACAGACCAGCCATCAAAGAGCTCTGAAAAGCAGTATAAAGTAGGGGGAAAGGGGGAATGTGGGGAATTGAAGGGGGGGCCAGAAATATTACAAAGACAAACCCAAAAAACAAGAGGTCATGAAATCAGTGATGAAGAAAAAAGCCAAAGACCCCTAATCCTCAAGCGTTCTCTAATTCCAGTACACGTAAAAGTCCCAGGGGAAGCACAGTAATATGGCCCAAGGGACAATGAGAACAAGCAGGAAGGGGCTGTGACTGTACCACATACATGTGACAAATGTGACCAGAAAAAAGGAATGACTGGTTGGCAGCTAGAAATGCCAGAAGATTCAATGTTTCTTCGTTTTATGAGAAAAGCGTAGTAAGTCTTACGGTTTAAGGGAAACATACATGAAAAGAAACAGACGGAAGATGATAGAAAGGAAAGGAAAAAATTATGAGAGCAAGATTCTGAGAGAGGGGTGCTTTGGTGGCTCAGTTGGTTAAGTGTTCAACTTCAGCTCAGGTCACAATCTTGTGGTTCGTGAGTTCGAGCCCTGCATAGGGCTCTGTGCTGACAGCTCAGAACCTGGAGCCTGCTTCCATTGTATGTGTGCGTGTGTGTGTGCGCGTGTGTGCGCGCGCGCCCCTCCCCCACTCGCATTCGGTCTCTGTCTCTCAAAAATGAATAAACATTAAAAAAAATTGTTTTTAAGATTCTGAGAGAGGTGGCAAGTGTGGGGTTCTAAGGACAAAACACTAGGTAAACTTTAGGGAAGGCACACCTTCAAGCTCATAAGAAAGATGGTTTAATGACATATAGGAACAGTAGCATGCTGAGGTTATAACAGACTCATGTTAGATGGTCTTGAACTTTTCAGCAAGAGATGGGGGTAGGGAAACAGACATTAATAAGAGAAAGGATTTAGAGTAAACCTCATTTCAAATGAGAAGACATTCATTAATAAAAGATCAACTCTGCACTGTTCTGCTCTGCCTCTAACACTAATATGCAACTAAGGGGCAAGAAAGAGGTTAGACACTGAGAGGTGCCTGCATGGCTCAGTCAGTTACGGTTACATGTCCAACTTCGGTTCAGGTCATGATCTTACGGTTCCTGGGTTTGAGTCCCACGTGGGGCTCTGTGCTGACAGCTCAGAGCCTGGAGCCTGCTTAGGATTCTGTGTCTCCCTCTCTCTCTGCCCCTCCCCCACTCATGCTCTGTCTCTCAAAAAATAAACATTAAAAAAATATATATTTAAAAAAAGAAAGAGGTTAGACATTCAGCATTAAGATTTTGTAAGATGAGTACAACAAAAGGCCAGGGAGGTATACATGTCCAAAGTGATAAAAAAAAAAAAAGGCAGCATTGAAGTAGTTGGTATTATGTGGAAAGAATTTCTTTGATCAGGACTGTGAGAATGAACTGAACAAAGTAGACTGAAAGATTGGGCCTATACAGCCAAAGTTATGAACAGATTCAAAACAAAAAACAAACCAAAAAAAATGAGGTTATAAATAAGCCTATATTCAGGAAATACTACTCCTGTAGGATTTTCCTCAAAAATAAAGATCTGATGAAAGCCTTTCAAAGTCTGCTTCTTAGGCAGCAAAATGATAACAAATTAGCAAAGGAAAGATGAACTAGGTAAGGGTAACTTTGGGGATGCTAACTGTAGCACTGTATGAAAATCTGTAAGTATCATAGAAAACATTTTGCAGAAAGAAAATACAGTCAATTAAAAAAAATGTAATCTGAAATCAGAGGATTACGGTTTGAATCCCAATTCAGGCAAATACTTTCATGCTATGTAGGCCTCAATTCTTTGTCTGGATTATGGGAATCATAATAACTGTAAATGATATAGGAATAACAATAGCAGCAGCTAACATTTTTTTTTTTTTTTAACGTTTATTTTTGAGACTGAGAGAGGCAGAGCATGAACGGGGGAGGGTCAGAGAGAGAGGGAGACACAGAATCGGAAGCAGGCTCCAGGCTCTGGGCCATCATCAGCCCAGAGCCCGACACGGGGCTCGAACTCACGGACTGTGAGATCGTGACCTGAGCTGAAGTCGGACGCTTAACCGACTGAGCCACCCAGGCGCCCCGAGCAGCTAACATTTTTTTTTTAACTTTTTTATTTATTTTTGGGACAGAGAGAGACAGAGCATGAACGGGGGAGGGGCAGAGAGAGAGGGAGACACAGAATTGGAAACAGGCTCCAGGCTCTGAGCCATCAGCCCAGAGCCCGACGCGGGGCTCGAACTCACGGACCGCGAGATCGTGACCTGGCTGAAGTCGGACGCTTAACCGACTGCGCCACCCAGGCGCCCCAACAGCTAACATTTTTTAATGCTTATAATGTTTCAGTCACAGTTCTAAGTGTTTTGTATGTATTAACTCATTTAATCTTCATGATAACCCCATGGAGGCTTTTATCCCCATTTTACTGGAAAGAAAACCAAGACAAGGAAGTTAGATCAACTGCCCAGAATTACATAGCTATTCTGTGGTATATGCAGAATTTGAACCTGTACAATGTGACTGACCTGCTATGTTCTTCACTATGTTCTTTCCCCTTCTCTGGGTAATAAAGATGAGAATATAGTAATAAGTGCTTTAAGTATATACAAATGTTCATTATTACTGCTGAGTATCAAGTAACAGAACAAAATAATCCAAACAAAAGCCTAGATCATTAATCTACAGTCAACGTTCCACAAAATTATATGCTAGGGGGTGATTATAAGGGGAGTAATGAACAATGTATATGCCTTGTCCTCCAAAAGCAGGGAGAACAGACAAGAGGCAATAATTGATATGAACAAAATATACATGCTGCTTTTCTATAATGAGCTGAGTAAAGTAGTACAATCAGTGATAAAGAATAAGAGCTTTCAGAAATCACAAAATCACAGCCTCAAGAAATAACAGCACTAAATGCAAAGGGTTAGGAAATGACTGAACCAGAAAAGAAATCAGTATAATTCTTTTTAAAGTAAAGATTTTGGAACAATCATAAAGCTTTAAACAGAAGAAAAAGAAGGCTTCGAATAGCAACAGGCTTTTCACAGAGCAACAAATTTTATATATGCACATCACAAAATGACTTATCACTCCCAAGAAAAGGTCCAACATCACATTATGAATATTATAATAATAAAAAATAATTGATGCTGGGCACTTATTATGTAGAAAGCTGTGTTCTAAGCACTGTACAGGTACTGATCTGTTTAATTTTTTTTTTTAACGTTTATTCATTTTTGAGAGACAGAGAGAGACAGAGCATGAGCAGGGAAGGGGCAGAGATAGAGGGAGACGCAGAATCCGAAGCAGGCTGCAGGCTCTGAGCTGTCAGCACAGAGCCCAACGCGGAGCTCGAACTCATGAACTGAGAGATCATGACCTGAGCTGAAGTCGGATGCTCAACCGGCTTGAGTCACCCAGGTGCCCCTGATTTATTTAATTCTTACAACAACCCTATAAGGTAGGTCCTACTATTATCCCCAGTTTATAGGTAGGGAAAATGAAGAAGTAAGGTGAAGTAACTTGCCCAAGTTTATTCAATGCAGGCCAGTGCTGGGATGTCAAACCTAGGAAGTTTATCTCCAGAGTATGTGCTATATATACTTCCTCTAGTAGGAAACTAATCAACAGAACAAGAATTTATTCAGAAGTGTTATTTGACCATATTTAATAACAAGAATGAAAGTACCTTTCAGTCACAATAAGCAGATAATAATTCATCATCTATAACAGTTCTGTCCTCAGTCTTCCCTTCAAATTAATCTGCACATTCCTCCAATACTATCTCATCTACTCCTCTGGCTTCAATTACAATGTATTTGCTGATTCCCAAATCTAGATATCTAGCCCAATCTCCTGCATCTTCAACATCACCAACAACCTAATAAATCTCTCTCCTTAAATGCTCCATGAGCACCTCAAAATCAGTAGGTCCAAAACTGAATCATCATCTCTTCCCATCTTGTTTCCCACCCTCAAATCCCATCTTCCTCTTGTACTCCCTTACCTCAATGACTGCCTCCATCATCCACCTGACTGCCCAAGTCAGAAACTTGTATGTTATCTCAGACTCGTCAGTCATCCTCATCTTCGGTACCCAATCAATAACCAATCACCTAAGTATCTCTCCAATCAATGAATGTCTCATTTCCACTGCCTTGCTTAATGTGACAACTCTACAAGGCTACGTTAATTTGAATTTTTGTTGTTTTGTGAAACTTCCTTTTTTTCTTGTATTTTGTCCTCTCATCTCAGCACAAACTCCATGAATGGAGAACAGATATTGTATATATTTCATATCTAACTCCCTAGTGCGCAATTTCCTGATCAATAAATATTCTCGTTGAAACTTGGTTCTATTAAAGAGAAATGAATACTAAGCATATATGTCAAGCAATACATTTTTAGTGATATTGCCTTCACAAACAAGACCCAGTTATTTCACAAAAAAATTAAAAAGAACAAAAGTAATAATTTCCTATTAACTCTAAGGATATACTAATTATTGTTCAGTGTTCAATGACAGTTACTAAAGGCCATGCACCATGCTAAAGACTTTACACAAAGTATGCCACTTAATATTCACAGTGCTATGAGCTGGGTACTGTTACTGTACCCATTTTCCAGATGCCAAAACTGTAACTTAAAAGAGCTTAAACAATTTGATTAGAGTGCCAAGTTAGAATGTAAGTCAGGATTTGAACCCATGGCATAACAGTCCGACACCTGAGCACATGTTCTTACACACTTTTTATTTTGCCTCTTAAAATGAAATGTCTTAAAGCGCAAAAGAAAAGAATACGCACAAAGCTTAAATCAAAAAGATGTTAGTTTTAAATGAAAAACGTGCCAAAACAGAGTAACCCTATGGAAGTTCAGGCAGTTAAGAAAAGACCTGTCTGGTCGGTCCAAAAATCGTTAAGATCAGCAAACTAAAAAGATCCAGAACCACAGAAATAAAATTGTCAAAAAAAAGTAATGCATTCGAATGTTTCTTTCTTTTCTTGGGACATCATAATAAAACTAACACTGTCTAGTGTTTTACACATTAGTATATTTCACAATGAAATTCTACAGATATTAAAATCCCCCGCCGTATTTCAATTTTTGGTTCTGGCATCCTACCCGCCACAGGCTGGTAAAAGGTTCGGAAACCTCAACCATGATCACATGCTTACTTCCAGACTCCTAAAATATGAGCCAAACGGCCAGTGTAAAAAGAACACTGCCTATCATCCATCTTCGTCTGGTGCCATGAGAAACAGGCACACATTTAAATTCACATGCTACTAAGATCAAGCTTCAGCCTACAATTCGCCCAAGATTCGGCAGCTGCACACCCGAGGTGCAGACCACAAGCTCTCAACTTTTCATTTTGCCTATACGTTTTAGATTCTGGGTGCACAAGCCCACTTTGAATTGTCCCTAGGTTGCAAAGAGGAATCCTGTCAGATTTCTCCGGAAGGGTGGGAGGCGTAAGAAGGGGCGGCCTCCCACCGGCCCCGAGCCCGCCGCGCACGGAACCTTTTGTTGGGGTGGAGAAGAGGGCGGACCCCCGCACCCTCCTGCGGGCAAAAGGGGGTGGGCGGGAGAGAGGGGGAGTTAGACGCCGCGGCGGCCCCAGGCAGCTCGGGGGTGGGGACACAAAGAATTTGGGGAGCGCTGATCGGCCGGCCGGCGAGCTCCCCCACCCGCCCTGCAGTAAGCCGCCGCGAAAACTCCAGGCCCGGGCCGCCGAGGAGCTGGCAGAGGCGGGCGCGCCGGCGTGCGGGGCTCCCCGCGCCCCGAGGCGAGGATCGGCGGCGGGTGCGGGCTGAGAGCCCGGGTTGGAGGGCGGCGCGAGGCCTCGGCGGCGCCCGCGACAGCCGCGACCCCCCTCCGCCCAGCCGCGGACCAGGCCGCCGGATCCCCGCGCCCGCGTCGCCACACCCACCCGTCTCCTAGGCCGGGCCCGGGAGGACTCCCGGCTCTTCCTCCCGCTGAGGCGGAGCGCCCCGCGCCTGAGATTTACCTGCTGATCTTCTGGGCAAAGGCGCGGCGCTCGGCCATGGCTGCTAAGGCGGCGGCGGCGGCGGCGGCGGCGGTCTGGGCGCGGACGGGCGGGCGCGTGCCTCCTCGCTCACGCTCCCTCCCTCGCGGCCTCCGCCAGTCCCAGCTCCGGACCGGGGAGGCTGGGGCTGGCGGCCGGAGAGCCGGGAACGAGCCCTGCCGTAATGCTCCTGAGAGGCGCGCAGCAAGAAACCGCTCCTCCCCCAGCGCGTCAATGCCCGCGGGAGCCCGGGCTTCAGAACGCAGCTGCGGCCGGTTGGAACCAGAGGGAAGAATGGGGCGTGGAGGGAGCGACAAGCCAGTCCCGGCCGCCTCGCTGCCGCGGGGCCCGCACGACCGAGAGAACACACAGAGCAGCCAGAGAGGGGCCAGCGACTTGGTGAGGCAGGAAAAGATTACAGAACGCGTGGGGGGAGCTTGGTTTTCCCGAAAAGGAAGGAGAGGAAATGGAAGATGGGTTTTGCCGAGGGGGGCTGTGCTCTGCCGCCCAGGATGGCTGGGTTCTTGCTCCTCAGCGCCCATCTCCGAGCAGTTGAAAGCACTTTCTGTCCTACTTCGACCTTGTGAATGGGGTCTCACCAGAGAAAGAACAGTTTTTCTTGTAGAAAGAGAGCCAAAAAAGATCTTTCTCCTACAGAGGTAACAATAATAATAGTTGACTTGTGATGCTTAGCAAGGCACAGGTTCAAGTTTTACATGCATGATCTTAACTTAATCGTCACAACAGCCCCTTAAAGTAAGTTTTATCAACATTTTAGACAGAAGGAAATTATTCCAGAGAAGCTAAGAGTCTAGCCCCAGGTCACACAGATGGGAACCTCTTCAACTAAGATGTTCAAACCCAGACTCCAGGCCTTTTCTTTGAAGATAAGTGTTTCTCTTCCTGAGACTTACTTCCCCTTTTGGATCTCTTTTTCTATTTACAAATGTTGGACCATATGAACTCTAATGTACTTTACCATTTTGACGTTCTATTAAATAATCTCTGTTTACCACTCAAAATGATCTTGCCTGTTAAATCCTATAAAACAAGGACTAGCAGAAATCATGTCTTACTCTGTTGTGATCCCATAGTGTCTAGAATGTTTGGCTCCTAATGCATATTTGCTGATTACTGATGTTATCGTGAAGCTAAGAAAAATATCTTGGTTTCTCATGGTACCTTTACTCAAGTATTGCAAGGATTTATGTGTATTTTTTTATTCTATTCTGTCTGTGTCCCTCTGAGGTATGTTGGATACTTGCTTTCCTCTCTTACAGTTGGAAAATATGTAGCATAGAGCCATTTGCCCAGTCACACACGAGTCAGGGGGTGAGAGCCTCAGTTAGTCAGATCCATAACTTCCTGTTCAGTGCTGTAACCACTGTGGAAGACTTCATTTTTGTATAACAATGCACGTTCCAGTAAAAATAGTCTGTTCAAAGAGGATTTTTGTGTAGCTTCTATTTAAATGTATAGCCTACCTAGACATTCTAGAGAAGACAGAGCTGAACTAGACTCAGTCCTGTTCTCAGGAAGTTTGGTTCCATGGGGAAGGATGAAACACCCACTCAAAGAACTATAAGTCAAGTCTAACACAGTATCCTGGCCTTTAAGACACTGCATGATAGGGACCTAGTTATATTCTGTCACTTTCTTACTATGTGACCTTGGGCAAGTTCCTTAAACTTGACTCTCAAATGGGGGGAATAATTGTACCTATTTGAAAGAGTATTGTGCAGATTCCTTGAGTTAAGTCATATAAAATTCTTAGAGGAGGGCCTGGCATATGGTAAGTACTATATGTACTCGCTGCTGTTTTATTATCACTGTTATTACTATCATTCAACTTACACTTAAACTTGTCTTGGGTGCTTGATAGTCCCTGAAGCATTTGTCTGCTCTCATGCTCCCAGCCAGATGTTGTATGCCTTTATCTCTGCTCTCCAAACATCTTTTCACTACTCTCTTAGAGAACTGACCACACTCTGCATTTCAATGGTTCTTTGTATATATGACTCACTAGTTGCCAAAGTGTCTGAAAGGACATTGCATGCACTGTGCAGTTTGCTGGGAACATTTAGAGCAAGAAGAGGACAAACAGGACCAAGCTGTAAGCTGGGTAGACAAAGTCTGGGAAATACTCCAAGCTAGAGTGGTGGCCCCCACCTCTGGGGAAGAGCTGGCAGTCACAGGCAAGTCCAGTGTGGGCAGATATCCATGTGCCACAAGGGTCCAAATCCAGGGTAGTGCATGGAGCCTAACAAAGGGAGTGAGAATGGAATCGCTTTAGCTTATCAGCATCCATACTCCCCATATTATCCCTGCACATACACACACACACACACACACACACACACACACACACACACACACACCAGTTTCAATCCATCATACTTACGTGGAGCTGATTCCCTCACCACCAGTTTCAAGGATGAACATGTGGCCTAAGTCTGACCAAGCAGAGCAGTGCACTCCCCTGGCTTCTGGGACTGGTTTAGGAATAGGCACATGAATCAAACCAAGACATTGGGGCTCAATCAGAACTAAAAATTGCATTTGCTGTACCAGGTGCCTCCCATCTACAGAAGAACTGCCTGAGAGTGAAGCCAAACACAGCAGAGAAGAGAGTAAAAATGGAAAAAAGATGAGCTCCTTACAACATTACTTGAAGCTTGAACTTTGCAGTTACATGAACTAATAATGTGCTGGGGTTTGTTTTGGTTTGGTTTTTGCATAAGCTAATTTGAGTTGGGTGTTCTGTCATTAGCAACTGAAGAGTCTACCTAATACAAGCCTTCATTTAGTCAGCTAATACCACTAGGCCCTGGAGAGACAATGGTAAATAAGACACTGTGTCCTCAAAGAATTTAGAGTCTGGCTGAAAAGATAAGGGAGTAAACAGTACGTTTAAGTGCTAGATGAAAATTTCAGGAAGTTCCATATAAATTCTGGATTAGCATCAGTTTTCAGCATCAAGTGAAGCCTAGATTATCAGCAAGATGTTCATTTAACATGAGGTGGTAAAAACTGGATGGAGTTTAACCCTATTAGAACTGGAAAGCCTGAGTGAACCCTGGAAGTATCAGTGGCCCTGCCATTTACTGGAATTCAGAACCCCAATTCCCCACTAATGGGAAGGTACTTACAAATAAACTACAGATCAAGGGCTAGGACTAATTTAGCAGAGTAACCTAAAAATAGTGACTTTTAGGTAAGAATGCCTCAGGGCAGTTTTCTCATTAAATATACATACCGTTCTAAAGTCCTTCAAACAGAAGACTTAGGAAGATGGCAGGAAAAAAGGGGGGGGGGGGAGTTGTGTAATTATATTACCTTCACCTTCCAACTGATACTGAGCTTAACTTTCCCCCTTTAATAAAGCACTAAAAAGGCTTATGGTTGTAGCAAGGTCAAGATTCTAAGGCCACAGTACAGGGAGGCAAAGTTTTTTAGGTTTTGGTTTGGTGTTTTTTGTTTTTGTTGTTTTTGTTTTTGTCAGGAGGGATAAAGTTCTGGCTTTGCAGACAGAATGTGTTCTCTGTGGGGATTTTGAGGGGTATAGGGAGTGGTTCCCTTTCTAAGATTTGGACTTTTTGGAAGCAGCACTGGATTCATGCAGTGAGATTTAAATGGGACTCCCTCTTAGAAGGCCTCCCTCTAGGAAGGCCAAATGAGTGTGCCCTAGAGGAAAGGAGAACTGAGGCATGCCACTTGGATTTACCTCAGCCCCAAACTAAAGCCTAGGAGTTGGGTACAAAGTCCAGGCTATGGATACTTCTGTCTGCTTTGTCTTCTGTTACTCACTCTCTCTTAATACCTAGCAAAAGGGACAATTAATCCTGTATTTCAAGGTAATCATATTTGATATAGGAAAGTTCTTCTCTTAGAAAAATGTGAGCTAATATGCAGAAGTAATGCAGACTCTGGTGAAATGACAAATCTACACTTGTACTGTTTATTACAGTAACCACTTGCCACGTATGACCATTTAAATTTAAATTAACTAAATTTTAAAATTCATTTTTCACTTGTATTAGACATATTTCAAGTATTCAATAGCCACATGTGGTTAGAGGCTACCATACTGGACAATGTGCAGATAGAACATTTCCATCAATATAGAAAGTTCTATTGGACAGGACTGACCCAAAGATTATAGGTGATAAGTCATTTAAAAAGAACCTGTTGGGGGGCGCCTGGGTGGCGCAGTCGGTTAAGCATCTGACTTCAACCAGGTCACGATCTCACGGTCCGTGAGTTCGAGCCCCGCGTCGGGCTCTGGGCTGATGGCTCAGAACCTGGAGCCTGTTTCCGATTCTGTGTCAACCTCTCTCTCTGCCCCTCCCCCGTTCATGCTCTGTCTCTCTCCCAAAAATAAATAAACGTTGAAAAAAAAAAATTAAAAAAAAAAAATCTAAAAAGAACCTGTTGGGGAATTTTAAATGGCTGGGTCAGGTTGATAAGAACACAACTTACTGATCAATCTTAACACACACACACACACACACACACACACACAGTCAACCAGCCATTTTATTCCTCCTCATGTGATGTAAAGAGAAGATATTTAGGATAGATACTGTACCTCCTATGAAATTCCTTCTGGAAATTTTAATTCAAATCTGATCAAACCTAGATCTAATTATCAGTTTACAGAAAATGTTGGGGATGGAGGAACATGTTCAGCAACACGCAAGGGTTACACTTAGCAAAACTAAGAATATGGTAAATTATATAGGTTATAATGACCTAGTTCCTTCAACAAATAAATGACAAGGACTTAAAAAAAAAGATTAAAAATATAATAAAAATACAAGCAACAAAAGGTAACTTCGACATCACCAAAATTAAAAACTTGTATACATCAAAAGACACAACCAAGAAAGTGAAAAAGCAAGCCAAAGAATGGGAGAAAACTTTTGCAAATCATTTATCTAATAAGAAATTTATATCTAGGGGCACCTGAGTGGCTCAGTCGGTTAAGCGTCAGACTTCAGCTCAGGTCATGATATCACAGTTCAAGTCATGATTTCACAGTTCGTGAGTTAAAGCCCTGCTTCGGGCTCTGTACTGACGGCTCAGAGCCTGGAGCCTACTTCAGATTCTGTGTCTCCCTCTCTTTCTGCCCCTCCCCTGCTCAAGTTCTGTCTCTTTCTCTCTCTCAAATATAAACATTAAAAAAAATTAAAGAAATTTATATCTAGAAGATATCAATAACTTATAAGTCAATAATAAAATGAGAATTCGGTTTTAAAATGGACAGTTTCAATAGGCATTTCTCCAAAAAAACATGCAAATGGCCAATACACATATAAAAAGATGTTCAACATCATTGGACATCAGGGAAATGCAAATCAAAACTACAGAATGCAAACTGGTGCAGCCGCTCTGGAAAACAGTGTGGAGGTTCCTGAAAAAATTAAAAATAGATCTACCCTATGACCCAGAAATAGCACTGCTAGGAATTTACCCAAGGGATACAGGAGTGCTGATACATAGGGGCACTTGTACCCCAATGTTTATAGCAGCAGTTTCAACAATAGCCAAATTATGGAAAGAGCCTAAATGTCCATCAGCTGATGAATGGATAAAGAAATTGTGGTTTATATACACAATGGAATACTACTTGGCAATGAGAAAGAAAGAAATATGGCCTTTTGTAGCAACGTGGATGGAACTGGAGAGTGTGATGCTAAGTGAAATAAGTCATACAGAGAAAGACAGATACCATATGTTTTCACTCATATGTGGATCCTGAGAAACTTAACAGAAGACCATGGGGGAGGGGAAGGAAAAAAAAAAAGAGAGGGAGGGAGGCAAACCATAAGAGACTCTTAAAAACTGAGAATAAAGGGTTAATGGGGGTGGGAGGGAGGGAAAAGTGGGAGATGGGCATTGAGGAGGGCACCTGTTGGGATGAGCACTGGGTGTTGTATGGAAACCAATTTGACAATAAATTTCATATTAAAAAAAAAAAAACCACAGTGAAATACCACTTCAATCCTCTAAGATGATTAGAATCAAAAGGGGCAGATATTAATAAGTGTTGATGAGGATATGGAGAAATTGGCACCTTCATATACTGCTGGTGGGAATATAAAATGGTTCAGCCATTTTAGAAAACAGTCCAGCAGGTCCTCAAAATGTTAAATGTAGAGTTACCATGTGACCCAGTTTATTTATTTATTTTGAGAGAGAGAGAGAGCACAAGCTGCGGAGGGGCATAGAGGGAGGGAGACAGAATTCCAAAAAGGCTCTGCACTATCAGCACAGAGCCAGACACAGCTCAATCTCATAAACCATGAGATCATGACCTGAGCTGAAATTAAGAGTCAGATGCTTAACCGTCTGAGACACCCAGGAAACCCCAACAATTCAATTCCTGGGTATATACCCAAGATAAATGAAGACTATGTCTATGCAAAACTTGCACATGAATATTATAGCAGCATTATTCATAATAGTCAAAAAATGGAAACATCCCAAATGCCTATCAACCAATGAATGGATAAAATGTCATGCATCTATTTAATGGAATATTATTTGGCAATAAGAAGAAATAAAGTACTGACACAGGCTACAACATGGATGGACCTTGAAAACATTATGCTAAGTGAAAGGAGCCAGACACAAAGGCCACAAGTTGTATGATTCCATTTATATGAATGTCAATAAATGTCCAAATCCATGGAGACAGAAAGTAGATTAGTACTTTTCAGGGGCAGAGAGAAAAGGAGAATGGGAAATGAGTATAAGCATAATGAGTATGCTAATGAGTATAAGGCTTCTTTGGGAGATGATGAAAATGTTCTAATATTAATTGTCATGGTTGTACAACCTGTGAGTATCCTAAAAGTTATAAATTATACACTTTAAATGGGTGAGTTGTATGAAATGTGAACTATATCTTGAACTGTTTTTACTCACAATGCTCTGACACCAAATGTATGGTGTTTTTCCCCCACACCAACCAATTCTCCAACTCTCCAGATACCAGCTGCGTGTCTTAAAGTTCATTTAAATTCTGACACTACCCAGAGTTTGCAGAGACCCCACAGGTTATGGGCGCAATCCCACAAGACAGTCCCCACCTCAGATGCCAGTTGCAAATCACAGACTGCCACCTGCACTTCTATCCAACCAGCTATAAATTTAGTGTTCGTACAACATCCTCCCCAAGTTCAGTAATTTGCTAGAATTGCTCACAAAGTTCAAGAAGACACTTTACTTACTATCATTAGTTATTATAAAGGATACAAATAAACAGCTAAATGAAGAGGTACTAAGGACAAGGTCCAGAAGAGTCTCGTCACAGGAGTTTTTTGTGGAGTTGGGGTGCACTAGTCTCCTAATACATGAATGTTTCTGTCAACTCAAAAGCTCTCCAAATCCCATCATGTGGGGCTTTTTATGGATGTTCCATTACGTAGGCATGGTTGATTAAATCGTTGGCTGTTGTTGACTAAATTCAATATCCAGCCCTTCCCCTTCCCAGAGGTCTATGGGTGGGCCTAAAAGTTCCAACCCTCTATACACCTGGTTGGTTCCTCTAGAAACAAGTCCCAAGCAGTAGTCATCTAGGGGCCCACAGAGTCACCTCATTAGCATAAACTCAGACCTGATTGAAAGCAGCTTTTTATGAATAACAAAAGATTCTCCTATTACCTCTATCACTCAGAAAATTCTGAAGATTTTAGGGCTACCGGGTGGCTCAGTCAGTTAAGTATATGACTTTTTTTCTCTTAATTTTTAACGTTTATTTATTTTTGAGAGACAGAGACAGAGCACGAGTGGAGAAAAGGCAGAGAGAGAGAGAGGGAGACACAAAATCTGAAGTAGGCTCCAGGCTCTGAGCTGTCTCAGCACAGAGCCTGACACAGGGCTCAAATCCACAAACCACTTGAGATCATGACCTGGGCAGAAGTCAGATGCTTAACCGACTGAACCACCCAGGCGCCCCAACTATTTTTTTTAATGTTTATTTATTTTTGAGACAGAGAGACAAAGCGTGAGTGGGGGAGGGGCAGAGAGAGAGGGAGACAGAATCCAAAACAGGCTGCAGGCTCTGAGCTGTCAGCACACAGCCTGTCTCAGGGCTCAAACTAGGAGGTTCGTGACCTGAGCTGAAGTCAGACGTGTAACCGACTGAGCCACCCGAGGCATCCCAAACGTCGACTCTTAGCTCAGGTCTTGATCTCAGGGTTGTGAGTCCAAGCCCTGCATTGGACTCTGGGCTGGGCATGAAGGCTACTTAAAAAGAAAAAAAAAAAAAGAAAAGAAAATTCCAAGGATTTTAGAAACACTGTGTTAGGAACCAGGGACAAAGCCCAAATATATATTTCTTATTATATCACATATCTCAATAGAGCTGTCATTAAAAAATGGAATAAAGGGGGCGCCTGGGTGACGCCAGTCGGTTAAGCGTCCGACTTCAGCCAGGTCACGATCTCGCGGTCCGTGAGTTCGAGCCCCACGCCGGGCTCTGGGCTGATGGCTCAGAGCCTGGAGCCTGTTTCCGATTCTGTGTCTCCCTCTCTCTCTGCCCCTCCCCCGTTCATGCTCTGTCTCTCTCTGTCCCAAAAATAAATAAACGTTGAAAAAAAAAATTTAAAAAAAAAAATGGAATAAGGGACACCAACCTGGCTCACTCAGAAGGGCATGTGACTCTTCATCTTGAGGTCATGGGTTTGAGCCCCATGCTGGGTGTAGAGATTACTTAAATAAATAAATAAACTTTTTAAAAAATGGACTAAAATAGACTTAAGAAGCATACTATATTGGTCACAATTCTCCACAAAAACAGAATAGGAGAGGGAGAGAGATTTATTATAAAGAATTGGTTCATATGTTATAGAGACTGACACATCCCAAGATGCACAATTGGCAAACTGCAGACCCAGGAGAGCCAATGATGTAGTTCCAGTCTAAGTCAGAAGGCCTCAGAACCAAGAAAGCTGATTGTATAGTTCCATTCTGAAGGGCTGCAAATTCAAGATACAAAAGAGCCAATATTTCATTTTGAGTTGTCTGAAAGTAGGAAACTACTTCTATTCCAAGTCAAAGACCATTCAACAGAAGGAATTCTCTCTTATTCAGAGGGTAAGTCAGCCTTTTGTTCTATTCAGGCCTTAAACTGATAGGATGAGGCCCACCCATGTTAGGAAGGGAAATCTGTTTTACTCAGTCTATTGATTTAAACATTAAACCCATCCAGAAACATCCAGAAGACTGTTTGATCAAATATCTGGGCACCATCTGGCCCAGGGAAATTGACACATAAAATTAACTGTCACACGTTCCAACCCAAATACAATGTGCGGAGGAACATTTGGGGAGTTAAAGAAAATAAACTAACAGTAAAATAAAAGACATGAGAAGACAACAAATTCCAATCACTGGCTGGGAATTAAATGACATTAAGAATTATTATTTTCTTTCTTTTTTTTAAGTTTTATTTATTTATTTTGAGAGAGACAGAGACAGCCCAAGCAGGGGAGGGGCAGAGAGAGAGAGAGAGAGAGAGAGAGAGAGAATCCCAAGCAGACTTGGGGCTCAAACCCACTAACCATGAGATTATGACCAGAGCTGAAACCAACAGTCGGTCGCTCAATCAACTAAGCCATCCAGGCACCCCAAGAATTATTATTTTCTGGATAGCTCCCATTTGTTCCTCCAGATCCACTCCCTACCCTGCTCTCTGCTCCAGAAGGGTGATCCTGTATGGACTATATTGGCAGAGCACCCATGCCTTTAACTATTAGATGTACTTGACCAATGAGAAATGATGATAAGACAAACAGGGAGGGAGGAGAGTCATATCAGGGTATTATTCCCCTGCATCCCTCCTTACAAGATCACCTCTTACTGTGTCTCTTGGACAATTATTTGTTTCTCCCAGAGCAGCCCAACTCTATAGACTCTTAGATTCTGGTAACCACTCCCTGCCCTTATCCCTATGGCCCTGTAGGTAGTACCAATTTAGCCACTTATTCTAGGTTACTGCACCATACTTGTGGTTCCCCTATACAAACAACCTTTAAATAAACCCTCCTAACTTTATCTTATTTTGAATGTGTCAAATGTTTCCTTTTGAAACCTTGATTTAAGTGTGATAAAGGTTTTGGGGCACCTGGGTGGCTCAGTTGGTTAAGCTTCCGACTTCGGCTCAGATCATGATCTTGTGGTTCACAAGTTCAAACTCTGTGTTGGGCTCTGTGCTGACAGCTCAGAGCCTGGAGCCTGCCTCCGATTCTGTGGTTCCTTTTCTCTCTCTCTGCCCCTTCTCTGCTAGCACTGTCTCTTTCTCTCTCTCTAAAAAATAAATAAACATTAAAAAAAATTTTTTAATTAAAAAAAGTGTGATAAAGGTTTTGTGGTCATACAAAAAAGAGAGAAAGTCCTTTATTCCTTGAAAATACATACTGGAGTGTTTATGAATGAAATGATATAAGGTCTGGGATTTGCTTTAAAAAATAATTCAATATGATTAATGTTTAGTGAATACAGAGTGTCAATATTACAAGATGAAAAAGTTCCAGGGGCGCCTGGGTGGTTCAATCGATTGAACGTCTGACCCTTCATTTCGGCTCAGGTAATGATCTCATGGTTTGTGGATTCAAACCCCGCATCTGAGCTGTCACTGTGAAGTCTGCTTAGGATTCTGTCTCTGCCCGTCCCTGCTCCTGCTCGCTCGCTCTCGCGCTCTCTCTCTCTCTCTCTCTCAAAATAAATAAATGAACTTAAAAAAAAATAAAAGATGAGAAAGTTCCAGGGGTCTGTTGCACAACGATGTGAATATATTTAACACCGACAAACTTTACACTTAAAAATGGTTAAGATGGTAAAAAAAAAATTCTTTAATAATGGTTAAGATGGTAGATTTAATGTTATAAACAAAACACACACACACAAAATCATAATACAACATGGGCTTATGTTGGTAATTTTTGAAGTTCGGTGATAGGGACATGGGGGTTCGTTGCATCATTCTTCTTAAGTTGGAAAAAAAGAAAAGAAAGTCTCATATTAGCATGATGTCAGAGGGGAGAAGACAGCCTGCTGATTAGAGAAAAAAGAAAGAGTTGAAAGCTCAGAGAATGAGTCTATCATGTAGCTAGACTGGAAGGTTTAAGCAGCCAGGTTAAGAAAAGAAACCAAACAGAGGAAATGTTGGATCAAGGGCCAGGTCAGAACCAATGTCTGTGGTGCCCTACTGTGTCATTCTAATTTCACTTCAGTGAGCTAGGATCTGAAACCTGCTGGTTATTTGTTCTGGATCAGCGCCCAGCCCAGCCCAGTGTTCTTTAGGAACAGTAGGGAAGATCTGGAACAAGCAGGTCTGACACGTGACACACAGAAAGGAAGAAGAAACACCAAAGTTAAAAAGGGTTGCAGTCATGGAAAGGTTATGCTGGGGGGTGGGGCACCTGGCTGGCTCAGTGGGCGGAACATATGACTCTTGATCTCAAGGTTGTAAGTTCAAACCCCATGTTGGATGTAGAAATTACTTAAAAATAAAATATTAAAAAAAAAAATGAAAGGTTATGCTGAATAGGAAACCCTACAGGTTTGCTGGTTGTGGGGAATGACTACAAGGAGAGAGAAAAATCGGCGATATGAGAGACACTATTGTTTTTTAAGTAGGCTGCACACCCAGCGTGGAGCTCAACGCAGGGCTTGAACTCACAACACTGAGATCAAGACCTGAACTGAGATCAAGAGTCAGATGCTTAACCAACTGAGCCACCAAGCCACGCCTTAGAGACACTTTTAATAACATTGAGAGAGAGAGGTATCTTTCATCTGCTCCCTCAGGAGGAAAGAAAAGGATAGAAAACCATGTAGCAGAGAGGTAGAAATAAGAGAAATTGAGGGAGTTACATTCCAATAGCATTCCATTTTCTTACTAAATATAACCCTGTGATGCTGGTATGTTTGTTTCCTATCATTACATAACCAAAGGTGACCATCATCATACATTTGTCATATTATGTAACCTGTCAAAGGGGCAACTACCTCATTGTATCCATAGGTCCTGCCCACACATTTCGGGGTGGTGGGCTTAAACAGAACGTGTACACCAGAGGCAGGGATTTGGAAGGCCATCTTAGAATCCTGCCTACCACAACTAGGAAACTAAGAGATAGGCCTTAGCTGGGGAGCCAGGGAGTATATTAAAATTTTACCAAGAGACACAGAGAGTGAAATGGGGAAGGTGTTGAAAGTCACAGCCACACTTGATACAGTTGGAGCAGGGGGCTGGAAATCAGAAAGACTGGAGATTAGTTCCTGTTCTGCCATAATCTTACTATGTGACTTTGACCACATTATAACCATTTGGGGCCTCATTTTCTTCAGCTATAGAACACAAGTGATGAAACCAGATGAGTGTTAAGGCAAATAAAAATTCTTTGTTATCAGCATCATGTGACGCTGGGACAAGTATGAAAAAGAGTTGTAGAATAGTCTTTTTCAAAACATTTTAAAGAATTGCATAACTTGCTCTGTTTGGGCACTACTAGGAGTAGCTTTGCTTAATGGTAGGGGAAGAGAAAATGGTAACTCCCCCTTAAAAATGCTGCCAAACCCCATAATTATATGATTCAAAAAATAGAATGTTATCTCAAACCTTAGTTCTGGTATTTGCTATTTTCACCTACCTGCAATTTGTTTTAAAGTTCATTGCTTTCTTTACTGGTTTAGCTTCAGAATAATACTAGTTTGTTTTACAATAGGTAGGTATCCTATCAAGACAATTCTGAATCTTTGCTTTGTCTCTGAGACTTTGTCTTTGCTTTGTCTTTGAGACTTTGCTTCTGTCTCTGCTGTGGGCTTTTTAATAAATTACCTAATATCACTGGATTTATTTTTTTTAACATTTACTTGTTTAAGTAATCTCTACATCCAACAATGGGTTCCAACTCATGATCCCGAGATCACGGGTCACATGCTCTTCCAATTGAGCTAGACAGCCACCCCCTAGTATCAGTAAATGTAATATTCTCTACTTCTCAAACAGAGATTATGACAGATATTTTTGAAAGATTTCATGAGGGGTGCCTGGGTGGTTCAGTCGGTTAAGCGTCCGACTTCAGCTCAGGTCACGATCTCACGGTCCATGAGTTCGAGCCCCATGCCGGGCTCTGGGCTGATGGCTCAGAGCCTGGAGCCTGATTCTGATTCTGTGTCTCCCTCTCTCTCTGCCCCTCCCCCGTTCATGCTCTGTCTCTCTCTGTCTCAAAAATAAATAAACGTAAAAAAAAAATTAAAAAAAAAAGATTTCATGAAAATAATTGATTCTACAAAAATAGCTTAAAATCTATAAGTAGAAAGCACTTAAATATGGCTATAAAAGTTGGATTTTATTTGGCATGTTTCTTCAAAGTACATTTTTTATTACAAGAATAATTTAGGCAGCTGGTTATGGTTGTCAGCTCTATACATTTGCATACTGTTGCTTTTCCCTATATAATGTGTTTGTAAATCATAGACCTGGAAGGAACCTGAGAATTTATCCGGCTCAGCTGAAGTGGAATGAAATGATTTCAACTAAAACCATCCAAGAAGTGTCATAACGAGATACAAAACTCAGGTCTGTATATTCCATTCAAATATTATTTTCATGACTCCATGGTTCCATTCATTCATTGACCTATTCGCTCACTGAATAAGTATCTTTTGAGTGCTGCTCTGTGCCAAGGTTTGTGCCTGGGCATAGTGATACACTATTAATGAGAAAATAACCCTTGCTCTCCAGGAAGTTGATAGGGGAGTGGTGGGGAGGGAAGCAGACAAGTAAACAGGAAATTCTTTGACAAAAGTATGCACAGAATACTTTAGGAATACATAAGAGAGGACCATACCCAATTCTTGGGTGGGCAAGAAAGGCTTCCAGGAAGAGGTGACCTGATCCTAAAGGGCAAGGAGAAACTAGCCAGACAGAGAAACTAGTGAGTGTGTGGAATAAGTGTTCCAGGCAGAATAAACAGTATGTTTATGCACTGAGGTAGGTATGAAAGCTTCACTTATTCTATGAAACTGCAAATGTTTCTATGTGATTTGAGCTTGGCATACAAGGTAGGGAATGATAAGAAGTGAGGCTGGAGAGATAAAGCAGAGGCTGGTTCATGAAGGGTTTGGTATGCTAGGCTGAGGACTATAAAGTATACACTGAAAGAATGGCATGGAAAGTGGAGGAAAGGGAATAATCTGATCAAATGTGAATTCTACAATGATTACTCCAACTTTAATGAAGAAAACAGATTGAAGAGAAGTTAAAAGTGGGGACAGAAAGACTAATCAAAAGGTTGTGTTAATCTAAGGTATTACTCTATAGATATGGTTACTGTAATAGAAACCCAAATAAAAGCAGTATGCATGATTCTGTTTACTTATTTGCTTATTTATTTATTTGTTTATTTATTTATTTTGAGAGAGAGAGAGAGAGCGAGCGCATGTGCACATGAGTGAGTGCCAGTGGGGGAAGGGCAGAGGGAAAGGGAGAATCTTTTTTTTTTTTTTTCCTTTCTTTTTGAGAGAGAGAGAGAGAGAGAGAGAGAGAGAATCTTAAGCAGGCTCCATGCTTAGAGCCCCATGCAGGGCTCAATCTCACGAATCTGGAATCATGACCTGAGACAAAAATCAAGAGTCAGATGCTACCCAGGTGCCCCAAAAGCAGTGTGCATGATATTAAAGTTTTTTACTCACTTAGTTTGGGCATAAGCAATCCAGAGCTGGATGAGCAGCAGTTCCACGCCATGCATTCTCAGTTGTTGCCCTCATCTCTATGAGTTAGATATGGTTCACCTTTACCACGTATGCATTACAGCCTGAGATACAGAAAAATTAAGTGTATGACCTGGAATTTCCACATCATGTCAGCGTGTATCCCATTAGCCAGAATTTAGACACTTGACCATTGCCTAATCCAAGGATAACTAAGAAATGCAGTTCTTATTCTGTAAGGCCATGTGCCCAGTTGAAAAACAGGGGCTTATTACCTTACCATAAATAAAGGGGAGAATAAATTTTCCAGGAAACAACACGCAGTTTCTATCATGCTAAGTAAGAAATATAAAGGACCCCAAACCATCTGTAGATTCAACACAATCACCATCAAAATACCAATGGCATTCTTCATAGAAATGAAGAAAAAAAAAAAAATCTTAAAATGTGTATGAAACCACAAAAGACCCAGAATAGCCAAAGCAATCCTGAGGAAAAAGAACAAAGCTGGAGGTATCACACTTCTTGGTTTTAAACTCTACGATGAAGGTACAGTAATAAAAATAGTATGGTACTGGCACAAAAATGGGCACATAGCCCAATGGAACAGAATAGAGAGCCCAGAATTAAACCCTTGCTTATAGGGTCAACTAATATTTGACAAGGTAGCCAATGAGGAAAAGATAGTTGCTTCAACAAATGGTGTAGGGAAAACTAGATAAGCCTATACACAGCAATGAAATTGGAACCGTAGTTCACAGCACTCACAAAATTAACTCAAAATGAATCAAGGACTGAAACATAAGACCAGATACTATAAAACTCCTAGCAGAAAATGTAGGGAAGAACCTCCTTGACATTGCTTTTGGCAATGATTTTTTGGATATGACACCAAAAGCACAAAAAGCAAAAAGCAACAGTCAACAAATGGGGCTACTTCCTTTTGTATAGCAAAAGAAACAATTAACAAAATGAAAAAGCAACCTAAAGAATGTGAGAAAATTTTTCTAAGCCATATAATGGATAAGCAGTTAATAACCAAAATACATAAAGAACTCAGACAACCTAGTAACAAAAAGACAACCCAATTAAAAAATGGGTAGAAGAGGGGTGCCTGGATGGCTCCGTCGGTTAAGCATCTGACTTCACTCGGGTCGTGATCTCATAGTTTGTGGGTTCAAGCCCTGCGTCAGGCTCTGTGCTGGCAGCTTGGAGCCTAGAGCCTGCTTTAGATTCTGTCTCCCTCTTTCTCTGCCCCTCGCCCACTCACACTCTGTTTCGTGCTCTCTCTCTCTCTCTCTCAAAGATAAATAAACATTAAAAAATATTTTTTTTAATGGGTAGAAGAACTAAATGGACATTTTTCCAAATAAGTCATCCAAATGTCCAACAGGTACAGGAAAAGGCACTCAGCATCACTAATAATCAGGGGAGCACAGTTTGAAACCACACTGAGATATTATCTCACAACTGTTAGAATGGCTATAATCAAGAAGACAAGCGATAACAAGTGTTGGTGATGATGTGGAGAAAGGGGAACACTTGTGCACTGTTGGTGGGAATGTAAAGTGCTGCAGCCACTATGAAAAACAGTATGGGGTTCCTCAAAAAATTAAAAATAAAACTACCATTTCACTTCTGGGTATTTATCCAAAGAAAATGAAAACACTAACTCGAAGAGATGTCTGAACCACCGTGTTCATTGTAGCATTATTTACAATAGCCAAGATATGGAAACAACTTAAATGTCCACTGATAGATGTATAGATGAAGAAAATGCAATAAACATTTACAATGGAATATTATTCAACCATGCGAAATATGGACATTTTGTCATTTGCAACAACATTGATGGAATTTGAGCACATTATGCTAAGTGAAATAAGTCAGAGAAAGACAAGTACTCTATGATATCACTTATATGTGGAATTTTAGAAAGCCAAATATGTAAAAACAGAGAGTAAAATGATTAACAGAGGATGGGGGGTGAGGGGACAGGACAGATGTTGTTTAAGGGTATATTTATCATTTAATAGTACAATAAGTAGTAAATAAGCCCCAGGGATATAATTAATGCACAGTACAATTAATATAAACAATAGTATTGTTTTATAATCATCAAACTTGCCAAAAGACTAGAACTTCATTATTCTAGCTACTAAAAAGAAAATTATGTAGTAGGATAGAGGTGTTAATTATTGCTACAACGGCAATCATATTACAATATATAAATGTATTGAAAACATGTTGTACACCTTACATCGATACAATATTATGTGTCAAATATATTCCAATAAAAAAGAAAAGGACCTGAACTAAGGTAGTGGCAGTGAAAATGAGAAGAAGTGGACCAGTCTGAGAGGTAATTAGGAGGTAGAGTTGACTCAGATTGGCTGTGGAAGGCAAGAGACAGGATGATGCCAGAAATGATACCCAGGTTTCTGACTTGGGTACCTGGGTGGATGATGGTGAGTAACCTTTACTGAGTAAGAGCACAAAAGAAGAGAGTTAGTGGGGAAATAAAGAATTCAGTGGCACCTAGGTAGTTCAGTTGGTTAGTGTCTGACTCTTGATCCCTATGCACTTCTTGATCTTAGGGTCATTAGTAGAAGCCCTGCACTGGGCTCCACGCTGGGCATGAAGCCCACTTAAAAAAAAAAAATCAGGGGCGCCTAGGTGGCTCAGTCAGTTGAGCGTCTGACTTCGCTCAGGTCACGATCTCACCCGTGAGTTCGAGCCCCGCATCGGGCTCTGTGCTGACAGCTCAGAGCCTGGAGCCTGCTTCAGATTCTGTGTCTCCCTCTCTCTCTGGCCCTCCCCCCGTTCATGCTCTGTCTCTCTCTGTCTCAAAAATAAATAAATGTTAAAAAAAAAATTTTTTTTTTTTTTTTAAATCAGTTTTGCACAAATGCAAGGGACAGAGCAGTCTGAAAACTTAATTCCCTAAGAGCCAATAGGAGAGCATTTTATTTAGGCAATACTGCTTAAGAGTAGAAAAACAAATCACTTGATGTTATTGTGTCAGTGCCAAAACTCAAACCATGCAGTAATTAAGGAATTCCTGATTGTTTGGATTGACCAGATCCAGATCTTCAGCCATTTATTTATTTATTTTTTTTAATTTTTTTTTTCAACGTTTATTTATTTTTGGGACAGAGAGAGACAGAGCATGAACGGGGGAAGGGCAGAGAGAGAGGGAGACACAGAATCGGAAACAGGATCCAGGCTCTGAGCCATCAGCCCAGAGCCTGACGCGGGGCTCGAACCCACAGACCGCGAGATCGTGACCTGGCTGAAGTCGGACGCTTAACCAACTGCGCCACCCAGGCGCCCCTCTTCAGCCATTTAGATGATGCACTTGATGTGTTCTCATGGCTTCCATTGTGGGTGAACACTCCAGTCCAAAAGAACTCCCATCTCTGCTCAGACTGGCTCCTTGTATGAACTTTCCATAATAGAATGCTGAAGCAAGGAGTTCTTAAAATCTACAAACTGCTCATTAGGGCTTTGCAAAAACACATTGTTTCCACTTATCAGCACAAAAGAATTGTTTTGGTTTTCATTCTTTAATTCTAGTTTTATTTGTGTTGTTGCTGTTAGGTAGGTTTTCTTTAAGAATGGTATAAACCATGAAAGCACTGAGAGACAAAAGGAAGAGTCTAACCTGATTTGCACTAAAAAGTCTGTTTGCAAATAAATAAAATAAATAAATAGTCTGTTTGCAAAGAAAAATCACCTTTATTACAGATCAAGGTTAGGTTGGAAGGGCTGATGTCTGAGCAGGTGGGCTTCCTAATACCCAATCCAGAATTGCAGTTGCAGGCAGTGTAGAAACCGGCAAGACGCCTCCTCTACCCCCAGCATGGACAGGGCCTGTCCCTGGAGGAGCAGAGAGATCATACATGCTCCTCTTTTCAGCTATATTCCAAGAAGAAGAAGCTGAGCTGTCCATGCCCAATTTCTTTTTTCCAACGTCACCCTCCAGGTGGAATGAGTGCAGAGTTGGCAGAAAATCAGAAGCATTATATTAATATATACACCAATGGGTTCCTGTCAAGTGGAAGACACATCGGAAGAAGGAAAGAAGTATCTTCAACAACACTGATAGCATACTCACAGGTTAAATACATCTATTTGTCTACCTAGAAGGCCCCCATTGTTTGATTTACAGCTCTTTCTAGTATTCTTGATAAAAATTTATTTTTTCCTTTGCCTTATGAAGTTCAAGACATTACCCTGATTCTACTTAGAGTTTTAATAGTATCATCACTTTATCATTACAAAGCAATTATACTAAGCACCTACCTGTATGTAACCTTGGGATAGATACTTTAATCTCATATTTTATCACTGCTATGATTTTAAGAGAGGACATTTATTTTAACCGATTATGAAAGATGAGGGTATAAATGAGCTCAGTGCTAATGAAAGCTCCCAAAGGCCTTTATCTGTCTTATTCAGCACTGCTTCCTAGCTTAGTGCCTGGCACATAAATGGTCTCAAAAAATATTTATTAGAGAACTGAATATACTTCCCCAAATCTCACTTCTATTTGGATCGTCCGTGTCTAAGTTAGTGTTTATAGGAAAACCTTCATATTTGCAAAGAAGTATGTTTTGGAAGACTTTGCAACTGGGAAAATCCTCAGTACTGTTGGATGTTTTATAGGGAGAGGAAAGTCAAGAAGAGAAGAGGTAGTTAAAAAAATAAGTGTGATGCTCCTTTTCCTAATGGGCTTTTGCTTTTATTCTCTCTCCAGCATTTTCTCCTCTCAACATACTTTCCCCCTCCTCCTCTTTCCTTTCTTTGTACTCTTCTGCTGCAGCTTCTCCTAGGCCCTCCTATCCTTCTCTTCCTCTTCTTCCTCATGGAAAGAGGAGCAGGTGGCATGCAGGACAGAGGTATACCAATTTAGAGAGCCTGGTCTGCACTAGAGGAGTCTGGGATACTCTGGACTGGGAGGATGGAGCACATTGGAGAAATCGAAAGTCTGCAGCTTTCTATACCAACCGTGATATTGATATTTCTCAGCACATACCTCGCTCGTTAAAGATAGAATAAGAATCACTTTTTTAATTAAAAAAAAAAAAGAATTCAAGCAAGAGATAAGCTGATCAAATTAGTATTTTAAATAAACTCTGGCTGGTAGATGAAAGACAGATTTGAAGGGGTGCAATACTGGAGACCAGGAGAATATAGATTGTTGGCAGTCATCCAGCCAAGAAATTTTGAGGGCCTGAGCTGTGCTAGTAGTGATTTTAGAAATGGGAAGGAGGAGACCTGGCTAATTAATGATGTAAACTGGGTCTTTAAGAATGACTAGAGTTGACCTGGCAGAGAAGTGAAAAAAGACATTCCTAGGGAAGTGGAGAGGCAGGGAGGTGTGGAAAAGCTAGAAATGTTCTAAGAAGTAATTAATAAATAATTCAGTGTGACAGGAACACAGTATCACTATGAGAGTGTGTCAAACAAAAACAAGAGCTGGACAGTAGTTAAACTGGTAAAAACAGATTTTACTTAGGAACTATTACAATAGGAGAAAAGAGACCTTAGTATAGAATTGGGCTCAAGTTAGAATAGAAAGAGGGGCACCTGGGTGGCTCAGTTGGTTAAGCGTCCAACTCTTCTTGATTTTGGCTCAGGTCATGATCTCCTAGTTCTAGAGGTCAAGCCCTAGGTCGGACACTGCACTGACAGAACGGATCCTGCTTGGGATTCTCAGTATCCCTCTCTCTCTCTCTCTGCCCTTATCCTGCTGGTTTACATGCATTCTCTCTCTCTCTCTCTCTCTCTGCCTCAGAATAAATAAATAAACTTTAAAAAAGTAGAACATAAAAGTGGGGATTTATAGACAAGGATGGGGTGAGGGGTGGGGATGTCAGTCAGTAGATGGAAAATTACTAAGAGGGTAGAATAATCTTGCTAAAGTGACCTAATAGGGTTCTTGCTGAAAGTAGGCCAGAATGATCAGGTTAACACCTGGGTGGGCGGTGGTGAATTTGACCAGATATCAACAGTGATCAGATATCTAGGGTAGGGGATTCCCTCTAAACTGACTTAGCAGGATTCTTGCTAAAACTGGGCCATGTGAGCCCAACAAAAGTGGATGCTGAAGCCCAAGGTCAAAGCCTAGTTGAGAAGAGAGCTTAGAGGAATCTGAATAAAGGTTGGTCAAGGAGAGCATCTTTGTCAGGTAGAAGCAGAAGAAAGAGATGTTTGGGTAGTCAAAACCCAGTTCATGAAGTGTCTCCTGTGTTATCCTTAGGAGTTTGGTCTCCTCAACAGCTTATACTTGCATACTACCCACATCCACCTTTCTCTCCTTTTGCAAGAAAGAGGCTCTGAACTCCAAGGGATGCAAAATGAAGGTCCTTGGTAGGAGGGCCAGAGCTCCTCCAGAAATACTCAGAACTATAATCAAGAATCCTTATACTGGGAGGGCCTATAGTTCCTTTCTGAATGCCTTTCAATCCTGCAAACCTCAAAGCCTAAATTACCACTGAGTGTTATCTGAATATAGGCTGCCCTTTTAGTCTCTAATTTCATTGCACTGACTGAGGCTTTAGCGAGTCTATTGTTGAAAAAGGAAGCATTTGTGCCTCAAGTACAGGAAATCACCAAACAATTAACTTCCATGGACTCGTGCAGCCTGGGTCAAATGCCTCAGTGGGATTGTCTTTGTTTCATGTCAAGCTATTGAGGAAATGTTTTGCAGGTCAGAATCTTGGCTTTCTGTGTTGTTTTGAGTCAATGGGGTCAGCTGTGAGACCTCAAACAGTGATAATTATCTATAGTAAAATGTGAATATAGCCACCAGAGGTCTGCCTGGAGGAAGGGAAGACTTCAGAGGGGCAGAGAGTTTTCTCTAAAATACACTGTAATTAAGGTATTCAGAGGTGGGAAGGGCCACTTTTATAGACCAGGGAGAAACTAGCGTGGGAAGAAAGGGAAAGGAAAATAGTTATTACATTTTGTGGGCAGGGAACATTAACCCCTCAGAGGCAAAGTAAATTGGTGTGTGGGGGACACAAGGACAGAGGCAGAGGCAGTTGAGGGGGCACTAGAAAGACTTCTCCAACCAAGAATACGCTTCACAGAGAAGTGCCAGAGAAGCTCCTCAGAGAGAAAACAGCACAAAACAAAGTGAGATGACAGCAAGGATGAGCTTCCACAATGTCAAAATATTTTCCAGGAAACCATTTACGATGGATCATTTTGCTAGTTGAAGAAAACTGTATACATACTCTGAGACAACATCACTCTTTTTTTTAAGTTTATTTATTTTGAGAGAGACAGAGAGTGCGAGCAGGGGAAGGGCAGAAAAAGAAGGAGAATCTCAAGCAGGCTCCACTCCATCAACCCAGAGCCAGACACTGGGCTCGAACTCACGAAACTGTGAGATCACGACCTGAGCTGAAATCAAGAGTCAGATGCTTAGCCAACTGAGCCACCCAGGCATCCCACTATTATTATTTTTTTTAATGAAGAAGGCAATAGGAGCTAAGGGCACAGGATTGAAATTAGTCAGAACTGGGTATAAATCTTGGCTCTATTATGTACTGTGTCTCTTTGCATAAGTTTCTTAACTTCTCTGGTATCACTTTCCTCATCTGAAAAATGGAAATAATGACTCATTCATTTTTCAAAATATTTGGTGAGCAGTGAGCGGGGAGGAAAATCTTTTTCTCTCTATCTATCTTAGGTTCTTTGGCTGGGGCTCTATAAATTAGAATGCCAAAAGACAGATTAACAGAAGAAAAACAAGCAGAAGTTTATTAACATGTGAATTGTGCATATGTGGGAACACTCAGAGATGAGCAACTTAAAGAGATGTTTAGAACTTGGGCTTATCTAGCATCTTAACAAAAGATAAATAAAATTTTAGAGAAGTGACAAGACAAAGGAAAAAGGCTTTGAATTTCAATTTTGTGGCAAACTGTGGAAAGGCAAACATATGGGGGAGCTAATGGAAGGTAAGGGCTACTTAGTAGAGTTTTTTATATGGATTCCTCTGGGCTAATACAGATCTAGAGTTTTCTCCCATGATTAACTTTTGTCCTGCCAGGCAAAGAAAGGAGGGGAAATACCTTTACAAATTTAGGTCTGACTTTTATGCAAATAAGGGGAGGACAAAGAGTTTTTTGTTTTGTATTTTTTAGCAGGCTAGCTCAGGGGCCCAACATGGGGTTTGAACTCTTGACCCTGAGATCAAGACCTGAGCTGAGATGGAGTCAGATGCTTAACCAATTGAGCTACCCAGGCACCCCAAAGAGTTTTCCTTATATCTGCTTCCTGTCAATTGCCTTCAGTTCAAAATAAGTGGCTTATTCTGGGGTGGTATGTTCTGCCACTCTTCAGCAGGTACTATGTGAACAGGACAAATAAGATCTCTACTTTTGAGATGCTTACATGCTAGGCGGGAGTGTAGAAGGAAAGAGAAACAATAAATAAGTAAACAAAAAATGAGATGACTTTATCTTTTTTTTAATGTTTATTTATTTTCAGAGGGAGAGAAAGAGTGTGAGTGCAAGTGGGAGAGAGGCAGGGAGAGAGGGAGAGAAAGAATCTCAAGCATGTTCTAGGCCCAGCACAGAGCCTAACATGGGGCTCTATCTCACAACCATGAGATGAGCTGACCCAAAATCAAGAGTTGGACACTGAACCGACTGAGCTACCCAGGTGCCCCCAAAATGAGATGATTTTAGAATGTGATAAATACTGTAGAGGAAATACAGTTTTAAGTGTGTGGACTCTGGGATTAGTCTGTCTGAGTTCAAATATTGGCTCTGCTATTTACGACCTATGTGACCTTGGCAAATTACTCAGTCTCTGTGTTTCCATTTCTTCATTTGTAAATGGAGATAGGAATAGTATCTACTTCATAACCTAATGGGGTTATTGGGTGTGTTGTCTAAATAGGATGTCTACCAATCAGTTGGAGGGGCCCTCAAATGTGGGGCAATGATGGGGTGGGAACTGGTGGTGCAGGAGGTGAAAGAACTCACCGGAGGCAGAACAAGAGATGGAAGTTTATTGAAAACACTGCAAGCGATTGGTGGACAGGACAGCAGGGGATTCGCTGTTGGCAATGAGGCAGTGGGTGGGGCTGTTTTTTAAAATTTTTTAATTTTACTTATTTTATTTTTATTTAAAAAATTTCTAAGTTTATTTACTTATATTGAGAGAGAGAGAGAATGTGTGCACACGTGTGCACACACACACACACACACCCCACACACGAGCAGGGGCGGGGGAGAGACAGAATCCCAAGCAGGCTACGACTCGGGGCTGATCTCATGGTTTGGTGGGTAGGTGACCTGAACTGAAATCAAGAGTTGGATGCTTAACCAACTGAGGCACCCAGGCGCCCCAGTGGGGGCTGTTTGTAAAGGGGAAGATGAGGAAGTATGATAGCATATGGAATTCTCCCTTTTTTTGGTAACTGTGCCTGGTTGTAAGTAGCCCATTGGTCACTTAGGGCCTATGGGTCTTTTGAGGTGGGTTGCCTAATGGACCTGTCTGTATTCAGCCAGGTAGTCACCGTGGGCCCTTTCTGCCTTCCATTGCTCAAGCCTGTCTACCTAAATGTGGCCTCTACTTTGGGGAGATTAAATGAACTAAATGAATTAAATAAATGAATGAATCCGTGTGAAGTGCTTAGATCTGTGTATGCCCCATAGCAAGTGCATACTAAGCTAGTACTATGAAGAAAATAGTGATATAGGACAATAAATGGGCCAAGTGCTGCTTAAGATAGTGAAGGACTCACCGAAATTGTGGCGATTAAGTTGTCACCCCAAAGTACGAGAAGGAGCATGTCATGATTAGAGTATTTCAGGAGCAGGGAAATCTAAATGTAAAGATCCTACAGCAGGAAGAAGCTTAGCACATTTGAAGAAAAATGTGGCCTGTGTGGTAAAACATGGTGAGCAAGAGAGAAAGTTGAATTCTATTAGTTTCCTATTGCCGTGTGACAAATTACAACAAATTCAATGTCCATTTATTAGCTCTAGCTTCTGTAGGTTAGAAGCCTGGCGGGGGCGGGGGGGGGGGGCCTCTCCTACACTCTCTGCTGAGTCTCATGAGGCTGAAATCAAAGTGTTGGCCAAACCGGACTCTTCTACGGAGGTTCTGGAGGAGAATTCACTTTCACATCCATGCAGGTTATTGGCAGAGTTCAGTTCCTGGTGGTTGCAGGACTATAGGACTGGGGTCCCTATCAACTTGGCTGTTGGCTGGGGGGTGGGGGGTGGGGGGGTGGCTACTCTCAGCTTTTAGAAACTGCCTGCACTCCTTGGCTCATGGCTTCCTCCATCTTCAAAGCCAAGAAAGGTGAGTCAAGTCTTTCTCATGTATAGAATTTCTCTGACTGCTGCTTCTGCCTCTGCTTGTACAGGCTCAGGTAATCTCCCCTTTACCTTACAACATAACATAATCATAGGAATAGTGCCAGGGGATGGAGATCATGGGGGCCAAAATTCTGCCCACCATATGCACAAAATGAATTGGAGATGTAGCCTTAAACCAGCTCATGAAAAGGACTGATAGGGAGTGCAGATACTTTTCTGAATGCTAAAAGAAACCCTTAAGGTTTCAAGCTGACAAGTGTCATGATCTGATTTATATTTTCCAAATATCATTCTGGCTGCATGTGAAGAATAGATTGTAGAGGTTGAAAGCAGAGGCAGAGAGGATATGGCTGTCCAGATGAGAGATGAAAATACGTGGAACCGAGAGTGACAGCGTACATGGAAAGAGCATATGGATATTGGCGTTTTTTTTTAAGATACCGTCAGAGGAACTTATGGATCAAAGCAGATGTAAGAGATGTGGGAAAAGAAGTGATCAACTTGGAGGATAGCAGTGCCATTACTGAAATGGGAAAGAATGGGGAATGGTGGGGTAAGAGTGGGGGATGGGCTTGGGAATCAAGAGTTCTGTTTCACATGCATAATAGGAACCAAGTCTTTTCACTGGTTTCTGTTTCCACTGTTGCCCAGTTCCTACCCTTCACCCACTCCCCTTAGCAACCACAGTGATTGTTTTAAAACTTCAGTCCTACAATATCCCTTTCCTGATCTCAACCCCCAAATGACCTCGGCTCACAGAGTGAAACAGAAAGTTTTTACCATAGTCTACAGAGCCTGACCCAGTCTGACCCCTGGCTACCCCTGCAACTTCGTTGTCCATCACTCTCCTCCTTGCTCACTGTGCTTCAGCCGCCCTGGCTTTCTTCCAGTTCCTCAAACTTTGCAAACCTGTTCCCATTTCTGAGCTTTTGAAATTGCATATTTCTGTTGATCCTGGAAGGTCCACTTCTTCACTTCATACCAATGTCTGCCCAAATGTCTCCTTTTCAGACCCGCCGTCTTGACCAATCTATAGAAAATAGCAACACTGTTGCTCTCTTTTTTCTACTTTAATTTTCTTCCTAGCACCTATCAACATCTAACATTGTGATTTAAGTTTGTTTCTTATCTGTTTCTCCCACAAGCATCATCAACACTGTTCACATTTTTGCCAGCCTGACCTATAGAAATTTGTAGAACAGTGGGTTTTAATATGCCTTTCTCTTACTATGAATGAAGTTGAAAAGTTTTTCATATCTATTTTAGGAAAACATGTCCTCATTTTAGTAATTTTAAAATATTATGTATTTTAGGACCTACCTCCCCTTTTAATAAAGAGGTTACTTTTGTTTTTTTCTTAAATTTTAGAGAGAAGAGGAGAGAGAGAGAATCTAAAGCAGGCTCTATGCTTAGTGTGGAGCCTGATGAGGGGCTTGATCCCATGACCCTGGGACCACGAACCAAACTGAAATCAAGTGTCAGATGCTTAACCGACTGAGCCACTCAGGCAACCCCAAAATGGATACTTAAAAAAATTTTTTTTAATGTTTATTATTTATTTTTGAGAGAGAGAGAGAGAGAGAGAGAGACAGAGTGCAAGCAGGGGAGGGGCAGAGGAAGAGGGAAACACAGAATCTGAAGCAAGCTCTAGGCTCTGAGCTGTCAGCACAGAGCCTGATATGGGGCTTGAACCCACAAACCATGAGATCATGACCTGAGAGGAAGTTGGCCACTTAACTGACTGAGTCACCCAGAAGCCCCCCAAAATGGCTACTTTTATATTTAGTATGTGTCCTGGTCTATTTGGGCTGCTAAAACAAAAATACCATCGAGTGTGTAGCTCAAACAACAAACACTTATTTCTCAAAGTTCTTGAGACTGGGAAGTCCAAGGTCAAGGCATTGGGAGATTCAGTGTCTAATGAGAGCTGCTTCCTGGTTCATAGACAGCTAGCTGTCTTCTTTCTGAGTTCTCACATGCAGAAGGGATGAGGAAGTCTCTGTAAGGCGACTAATCCCATTCCTGAAGTCTCTGTCCTCATGATTTAACACCTCCCAAAGGCCCAAACTCCAAATACTATCACATTTGAGTTTAGGTTTCAACATATGAGTTTTGAGGGGTAGTTAGTCTATATTACCCTATTTTAACATTTATTTATTTTTGAGACAGAGAGACACAGAGCATGAACGGGGGAGGGGCAGAGAGAGAGGGAGACACAGAATCGGAAGCAGGCTCCAGGCTCTGAGCCGTCAGCCCAGAGCCCGATGCGGGGCTCGAACTCACGGACCGCGAGATCGTGACCTGAGCCGAAGTCGGACGCTCAACCGACTGAGCCACCCAGGCGCCCCTATATTACCCTATTTTAGTATGTTAAGTATGTTTATTTATATATGCCCCTTTCCACAAAATATTTGAGAAAGTTTTTTAAAGGCACATGTAGTAAAGTAGTGAATTATATATAAAAGAAGAAAATAAAGACTAGGAAAAAGAAGAATGCTAATATGACAACCCTTGGGGTAAATGTAAATTACTGTGTTTAAATCACAGATTTTCCATGAACATCTTAGTGTTAACAAGTATAAAATTGTTCTATAATTTATGTTATAGACGCAAAGATGGCCCCAAATTATCCTCACTTCATGGTGTTTGTGCCCTTGTGTAAATCCTTCTCCTTGAGTATAGGCAGGACCTGTGACTTGCTTTTTGCCAATGGAATATGGCAAAGGTGAGGCGGTGTAACCTCTGTCGTTGCATTCCATAAGACTGTAACTTTGATCTTGCTAGCAGATTCTTTCTATGGACTCTCTCACTTATTGGCTTCCATGAAGTAAGTCACCTTATAGAAAGACCCATGTGGCAAGGAACTGAGGACAGCCTCTCCTGAACAGCACAGGGACTGAGGCCCCCAGTCCAACAGCTTGCAAGGAGCGGAATGCTACCAACAGTGATGTGAACTTGGAAGATCCAAGATGAAAGCCCAGCCCAGCCCTGGCTGACACCTGACTGCAGTCTTGTGAGAGACCCTGAAGCAGAGGACTAAACTAAGCCATTCCGGATTCATAACCCAGAGACACTACAAGCTAATAGGTGAACAATGTTTCAAGTCTTTAACAAATGAGTGATATTTTAAGCCACTCAGGTTACGGTAATGTCGTTACACAGCAATAGATAACTAATAAAACTAAAGTGTAAGAAATATCACATTTCATTATTTTTCTCAATTAAATTAAATCCTTTGGGCTCTTATCTATCAGGGTTGGCAATTCAATCATAGTTATTTTTAGAGGGCCCTACCTCATTCTTTATCAAAGAACCCAAGGCTTATATAACTTAGGAAAACTGATGTGGAGGAGAGGTGTGTAGAGTCCTCAATCCGTCGATTTGAAACACACATTGTCCATCTATACACTTATTCAAAGTGGCTGCCTCTGCTGAAATAGCATCTACTCCCTCTGCCAAATTTGGCAACTGGAATCTTCACTATACGGAAGATTATAGCTTAGAGCTCAAAGCCACACTCATCAACATTCCTGATCCTTCCAGGCCACTGTGAGGAAGCAGCATGAAGGGCTGCTTAAAGTTTATTTGTTTATTTTGAGAGAGACAGAGAGCACAAGCAGGAGAGGGGTAAAAGAGAGAGGGAGAGGACCCTCTCTCACAGAGCAGACTCTGTGCTATCAGTGTGGAGCCTGACACGGCCTTAAACCCCGAACTGTGAGATCATAACCTAAGCCGAAATCAAGAGTCTGATGCTCAACTGACTAAGCCACCCAGATGCCCTGGGCCCCTTCTCTCTTAATACTGGAAGTTCTCCTCTTTTAGGCCAACTCAACAAGTATCCAAAAACACTGTTTTCTTAATGAGGTGAAGGAAGCCTAGAACTTACCAAATAGAACACAAAGTCCTGGCTACCCATCTACTCTCCTTCCCCCATACTTTCCCCCAGAAATGAAGGGAAAGTAACATCTCATTCTTTTGTGAAGATTCTAGAGCAACTGGAAATTATTTAATCTGTCATTTACGTTGCTAGCCACACCATCAGGGCAAGATGAAAACACTTAATCGTGAAGTTCTCATTATTGTGAAAGACTCTGTTTCCTCAAAACAAAAACAAAAAACAAAGCAGCATTCTTCCTGTCTCTAAATTCCACAGGGGATTTTCTTTTTACGAAATAACAAGAAAAAAAAAAAAAAAGAAATAAAAGAGACACAGTATTAAGATTTGTAAGTCCTGGTCTACTTAAAGTCCAGATGTGGGTGAAACCCTCCTGCCAGTGACTCTGGGCCTGGACTCAGTGAAGGCACAGGTATAGGACCCAAATATGTTTGAGGTAAGGAGAAGATTGAGTATGTGTTAGAAACCAGATTCTGGAGGGATTTGCAGGCACTATAAAGGAGATGGATTAAAACTGAATCAAAGGTAGACATTCATATTTCACAAGCTCTTAAAAAAAAAAAATCTGTACTATTTACCACTGTGGTCTTGGCTGCTCTAGTTTCTGATGCTTATAATTTTTTTTCTTTGAAATGCATTGGACAACATAACAAATTATCTACCACCAAACCTGGGTTCTTCCACAGAGATATGAATTTAGTTTTTCAGCAGTTCAAATATTTTTCTCCCTTTTCCTTTTGCCATTATCTCTGATAATTCTGTATTATTCCTCCCACTCAAAAGCCAAGAAAGACAATCCAACTACTTCCTCCTCCAACTTACTTACAGGAAAGAATAGAAACAATTCTATCAACTCCAGCTGGGGCAGCAAAATGCCAAGAAGCTTTTCTTAGATTTTTGAATCCTGCGTGACTGTCACTGTAGGTGCTTTCCAACAATTTGGTTTTATTTTTCTTGAATTCTGTTTTTGCTGCAGAAACCTTCAATTGTCTAACACTGGTGGCATTTAGTAATCTTTGCCAAGTTTAATTCCAATTCAGTGGCCTGGAAGGTTTCAGTGGCCCTGGAACAAGCTTTTGTAAAGCTTGTTTTGTGCAATGGGAAAATTGCTCAAGGAAGTATGAGTCAGGGTCCTCCCCCTCCCTTCCAGTGAAACAGATTGATTTATTTCTTTTTATTTCAAGAGCGTAACGGAAAGCAAACAATATGACCATCACCCTTGCTCCTACCCAAGTACAAGTTAAATCCTCAATGCTTCCCTCAAGGAAGTATATGTATCTCTGACAGTACCCAAGGGCATTTGAGGTGGTAAGCAGGAAAATGTTTTATTTTAATACTTATGTATTCATGTTAATATGTATTAGAAAAGTATGACAAGATATTAACCCATCATTTCATGGATACTATTATTTCAGATGAGGCTAAACAAAAAAGCTCCAAGAAAAATACGAAATAAGTGATAATGTGATTGGCATGCAAATCCTGGAAGTGGTACAGAACAATGGGGTACAAACAGTTGATGTTTAAGAAACATTGTCCAATTAAAATATACTGGGATTTATCTTAAGACAAAACTGTTTTAAATCCCAGTATTGCTACTGAGCAGCTGTGATCTTTAGACGAGCTCACAAACCTCTCTGAAACTCAGTGTCTTCATTTGGAATGTAAAGATAATTCCTACCATATAGTGTTATTGACAGAAGCCAGCTACTAGATTTAAAGCAGAGCTTTATAATGAGCGTAGTGTGTACTCATTAAATGGTAGACATCGTTATCTGATTTCTCCTGGCTCTGTTTACTGTCATTTATCTTGAGTAAAAATCTTGTATCCACAAAGCAAGTAATCAGCTCTCCTGTCCAACATTAGTGTCAGAAAATACTGGTGCTCCTGAGAAATAGGGAACCTAATGAATAGGGCACTGTTTCGGGAATCAGGAGATCTGGCTTTTATCCTGGACTTACTGCAGCAAGTGACTTAACTTACAAAGCAACTATGAAAACAAGCCTTGTGCCTGAAAAAATAAACCATCTCACTCTTTTTCTTGATATGTTAGATTGCCCTGGGACTGTTTTCAGAATTAGGAGAATATGACTCAAGTTCAGTTCAGGTCAGCAACATTTTTTTTTTTTCAGTATGTGACCTGTGTCAGGCACTGTGCTACTTCTTGGATATAAAAATGAATAAGGCAAGATTCTTGACCTTTCATCCATTCATTCAATAAATGTTTATGGAGTAAACTGTTTGGAACTGCACTGATGGAATTTATAGTATAGGGAAAGTTATAGATTAAAGTGATACATTAATACATGTTTAAGAGCTAGCCCTCTAGGGGCGCCTGGGTGGCTAAGTCAGTTGAGCTTCCGAACTCCCCAAACCCTTCTCGCTCCGCCCCTCCCCACTCTGCTCCGTCAGGCTCTGGAGCCTGGAGCCTGCTTTGGATTTTGTGTTTCCCTCTCTTTCTGCCCCCACCCCCTGCGTGTGCTCTATCTCTCAAAAATAAATAAACATTTAAAACATTTAAAAAAGTTAAAAAAAAAAAAAACTAGCTCTCTAAAAAATAAATTTAAAAAGTGTGTTAAATTTTATTAAGATGAAGAATGTGTGGCCAGAAGGTATAAATAATAATATACACCTTATTGTGAAGTCATTATAGCCAATTAATTCTTACTGAATGATTCTGTTGATTTTTTCAGACTTATGGTTATAGATGACAAATGAGTAGTTCCACCAGAATGTTGGTTGATATTTTAAGTTAAAGATTAAGATGAAGTGATGGGGCGCCTCGGTGGCACAGTCGGTTAAGCATTCGACTTTGGTTCAGGTAGTGATCTCACAATCCGTGAGTTCAAGCCCTGCATCAGCTCTGTGCTGAGAGCTCAGAGCCTGGAGCCTGCTTCAGATTCTGTGTCTCCCTCTCTCTGCCCCTTCCCTGCTCATGCTCTGTTTCTCTCTGTCTCTCAAAAATGAATAAACGTTAAAAAAATTTAAAAAAAAGATTAAGATGAAGTGAAAAGGAAGAAGAATGTTAGACATCAATGACTGAGTGATTTCTTCTCAAATGAGATAATAATTTTTGAATATTGGAAGAATACATACTCAATTGTTTTGTGCTATTCACAATCTAACTGCTACAGACAAAACACACTTTTCATTTTAATTTGTATTATTAATATTTTTCTTTATCACTTTCTTAAGTCTAGATAAGGAAAAGAGCAATATCATCCCTTATTGTATCATTTTCTTATTTCTGTGATATAAATACTGCCACTATTACTATTTTTAAGCCACTAATATGACTTCCCTAAATATGGCATTGGAAAGAGATTATGTATTATTTCCACCATATACATAGGATAAATGGAAATAACTTCAAAAACCTAAATAATAGCAAAATTCACTAAAATAGGAAGTTATGAGTTTTGAGCATTTGTTATCTTTGTGTATATATATATATATTTAAAGTTTATTTATTTATTTGGAGAGGTGTGGAGGGTCACAGAGAGAGAGGGAGGGAGAATCCCAAGCAGGTTCTGTGCTGCCAGCATGGAGCCCAACACAGGGCTTGAACCATGAACTATGAAAATATGACCCAAGTTGAAACCAAGAGTCTGACAGTCAACCAACTGAGCCATTCAGATGCCCCCAGATGCTTACATTCTTAAAGATTGTACCTAACATGTATCTTTTTCCAGGAATTACTGGAAAATGTGCTCCACAAAACAAGGAAGCAAAACAAAGAAGAAAGATACAGTATCCAAAAAATAGTAGATCTAAGACAGGGAGAAGAAGAGAATCCTTAGGATAAGCATGGAGATCCTAGAGCCATATTTAGACATTTCTAGAGAACAATCTATTCATGTTGGGGCAGGAGAGCACAGGGCTTCATGAGGGATATTGCCATGAGATAAATAAAATTTTTTTTAAAACCTGATGTAGGGGGCCCTGGATGGCTCAGTCAGTTAAGCATCTGACTCTTGATCTCCACTCAGGTTATGATCTCTCAGTTGGTGAGATTGAGCCCTAAGTCGGGCCCTGTGCTGACAATGCAGAGCCTGCTTGGTACTCTCTCTCTCCCTCTTTCTGTTCCTCCCCTGCATGCTCTCTCTCTCTCTCAAAAGAAATAAATAAACTTTAAAAAATAAATAAAATAAATAAAAACCTGATGTATCTGAACATTATGAGAGGAAATTTATAATTCTTTTTTTTTTTTAATGTTTATTTATTTGAGAGAGAGAGAGAAAGAGGGCACGACCAGGGGAGGGGCAGAGAGAGGGAGACACAGAATCTGAAGCAGTCTCCAGGCCCTGAGCTGTCAGCACAGAGCCCAATGCAGGGCTGGAACCCACACACCTCCAGATCATGACCTGAACCGAAGTTGGATGCTCAACCAACTGAGCCACCCAGGCGCCCCGGAAATTTATAATTCTTGAGGAATGCTTGAGGATGAAACAGTTCTATGAACATAGAAAACTGAGAAAACAATAAAGACAGTTATTAATTCCAGAAAAAAAGACATTGTACAAGAGAAGTATAATCATCATATATTGCAATGATCATGTTGAGGTAACCAAAAGTTATAATGTCATCATATGGGGTGAAACAAAGGAGGAAAAAAGTGTGTGTAAAGTGTGTGTGATGTGGCATGGGGTGGGCAGTATTGTAAGAAATTCTAATCTTCATCTCCTGTAGTAGAAAGCCAAAAGATATGAAACTAAGCAAACTCAAAATAGCAGTAATCACGGATATCATGTAGGAATATGGAAGCAAGTACCAGAAGAATTTTCAGTGGGTCCCCCCGGGGGGCTCATTCGGTTAAGCATCAGACTCTTGATTTTGGCTCAGGTCATGATCTCACAGTTGTGGGACTGAGCCCTGCATTAAGCTCTGCACTGAGAGCCTGAAGCCCGTTTGGGATTCTCTCTCCCTGTTTCTCTGCCCCTCCTCTGCTTACGTGCTCCCTCTTTCTCTCTCAAAGTAAAAAACAAACATTTTTTTTTTAAAATAATTTTCAGCTAACATAATGGGGAAAATGTTGCATTTGAGAAGTAGGAATTGGGAGTAGAGAAGGAGGAACGATGTAGTGCTTTTTTCATTGTAAGTACAATAGTAGTATTTGACTTTTAAAGGCCTGTACGAAAATAAACTCTTGTTTTAAATAAAAAACCAAGAAACACCTAACTTTTTTTTTTCTTTTTTAAATAATCTTTTGTAAATAGAATCCAGTGAAGAAAGTGATAGTAGTGTATAAGGGAAAGCTTCAACCATAATAGTTATGGAGTAGTGGACAGTGGTAATTACCATCCTTGTTACAAAAATAATCACACCCTTAAGTGTTATAAAGGAAAACCAGAGGGAATTGTGGACACTTATAATAGGAGTACTCAGTCTCCTCTGGGTTAGTGGAGGATTTCCATACAAACTTACAATTCAGCCAAAGGGACAATTATAAGCAGATAATTTCAACACAAGGTGGTGAGTAGAAATGATACAAGTATACATAAAGGGCCTTAGAGCATATACAAGGGCATTTAGTACAGTCTGTATAGGTCAGGAAGGACTTCCCAGAATAAATAATGGCTAAAAATGTGCAGGAGGGTAGTGAAAGATGTAGAACAATAATCAAATGTTTCAGAAAGGTTTTGAACTTTTGCATGCATAAGTTGGAAGGTTCTAGACAAATGTTTTAACCCTATAATCAATATCATATATGGTTTTAATATTTTAGTATCTCTTTATAGATTTGGTAAAGAGAGAAAAATAGATCAAATAATGTAATGTTTATCAACAACCGGTATAGAAAAGCTTTAATTTATTTGGGCATTACCATTAATTCTTTCAAGTTATATTCCTTGTCTTGCCCTGGGGTTGTAAGAAAGTAGGAGAAGGCAGGAGGTAACAGGAAATATTCACCCTAATCCTACTTTTTTTTTAACTTTAAAGGTTTATTTTAACCTCATTCATTTATTATATTTCTTGAATTGGGAATATATACATTATTTACCAATAAACTCTTAATGCCTTAATTTGCAATTACCATATTTGCAGAAACTTGAAAATCATTTCAATTAAGTGAAAAAACTTACAAAAAATTATCTTTCCTTTGCTCTTATGATTCAAAGTATATTCAAAATAACATTTTTGTAATGTTTACTTATTTATTTTGAGAGAGAGCATGCACACACATGCATGGGAGCAAGAGAGGGGCAGAGAGAGAGGGCACAGCCTGACTCGGGGCTGGAACCTGACCTGAGCTGAGATCAAGAGTTGGACGCTTAACCGACTAAGCCACCCGGGTGTCCCAAAATAACATTTAAAAAAAAATTTTTTTTTTCAACATTTATTTATTTTTGGGACAGAGAGAGACAGAGCATGAATGGGGGAGGGGCAGAGAGAGAGGGAGACACAGAATCAGAAACACGCTCCAGGCTCTGAGCCATCAGCCCAGAGCCTGACGCCAAAATAACATTTTTAAAAAAGATTTCATTTTTGGGGCGCCTGGGTGGCGCAGTCGGTTAAGCGTCCGACTTCAGCCAGGTCACGATCTCGCGGTCCGTGAGTTCGAGCCCCGCGTCGGGCTCTGGGCTGATGGCTCAGAGCCTGGAGCCTGTTTCCGATTCTGTGTCTCCCTCTCTCTCTGCCCCTCCCCCGTTCATGCTCTGTCTCTCTCTGTCCCAAAAATAAATAAACGTTGAAAAAAAAAATTAAAAAAAAAAATTTCATTTTTAAGAACTCTCTGCACCCAATGTGGGGCTTGAACTCACAACCCTGAGATCAAGAGTTGCATGCCTCACTAATTGAGCCAGCCAGGCGTGCCTCAAAATAGCATTTTTATAGCGACTAAAACTTTTAACCAAAAATTCAGTGGCAGTTTTGGAAGTTTAATGAAATGGTCACATTCTTAAGTTTAATTATGTTGATAACCCTGATTCTTTATAGTCTGATGGAATGAAGAATTCATAGCTGCTAGCCAATTAAAGGAACTCTAGTCCTGTTTCCAGCTATTATCCACAGCTCTCTAGGTTTACTTCAGTCTGGCTCCTCGTTCAGGTTTGTTATCCAGCAGCTTCTGGCTTTTGTCTCTCTCTCTGGACATGTGTTCATTGCCTCCTGAATTGGATGATGAAATCTGCCTTCCTTATTTTGACCCTCGGCCTAGAATTTCACTTACCTAGCCCCATGGAAGCAAGGGAAAAGATTTCATTCTGTTTAACCAATCACCTGATCAAGGTGTTTGAAGATATTCTTTAGGCCTGGAAAAATATAATCCATCAACAGTTCTCTATGTGGTGGAATTGTTAGTGATTTTTATTCTTTTTCATTATTGTTATTCTAATTTTTTCCCTAACAAATATGGGAAGGAGTGAGAGTAATATTTTAAATTTGTATGATGGGCTTCTGCCCTTCATGTCCTCTTCAACCAAAGCAACTCAACTTCTTTGTGTCTTATTTCTTTACATCTATAGTAGGATTTATCAAGGACTCCTTGGGAAAAACAAATAGTGCTTTTCAGATCACTAGTGCATTCAGTATTTCATTTAAACCTCAAAGCAACTCAGCAAGGCTTATAGTTCATTTTTTAAAATTCTATTTGAGAGATAAGAATATGAAAGCAATAAGATATTGACTGAGCCTTTTTTTATACAGCTAATTAGCTTTATATCTGGGACTAGAATTCAAGGGCAGAAGTAGTTAGGGTGTAAATTGGGAATTCATGGTGGTAGTTTCTTATGGTTACCAAAGTGTGAACGCCAAATTAGATTTTTAATATCTACATCATTCATATCTCTCCCTGATCCTTCTGGGGTCATCAACACCACATTACCCTACCTGAGGATCAACTGTTCCAACCCTGATGCTATGGAGATTTTTTTTTAAGTTTATTTATTTATTTTGAGAGACAGAAAACAAGCAGGCAAGGGGCAGAGAGAGGAAGAGACAGAATTGCAAGCAGGTTCTGTGCTGTCAGTGCAGAGCCTAATGTGGGGCTCCAACTCATGAACCATGAACTCACGACCTAAGCTGAGATCAAGAGTTGGACGCTCAACCAACTGAGTCACCCAGGAGCCCCTGGTGATTTTTAAAAATTAATTATTGGGATTTGTAATCTAGCAAAAGATTTTTATTTAAATGCATGAATTCATTTATAGGAAAAATCTTCCAGAGACATAAAAGTTAAAATTCAGTAAAGGAATGACCTTTGTTATGGAAAAACAAAAGAAAGAAAGAAATCAGGTCTTTTCTGGAAGATCTGGGACATCAAATTATTAGGCGTAATATGTTTCCCCCTAGGGACATAGGTCACTTTCTGTATTTGCCAAAGCATTAGATCAGCCAGGCACTGGGAAACATTTCTAAGCTTTAATAACTGAGCTGCTTCGGTGTATTTTGGTAGAAATTTAAAACCTCTCTGGCCCCATTTTATTAAACATATACCTTTGACTATACGACATCTCTCTCTTAGGATATCAGTGAGAGAACAACCATCTATAGAACAATTTTTATTGTACCTGCAGTATGTGTACGTTGTATATAGCTGTTATGTTGCAAAACTGCAATCATTAGAGCTCTGGAAGAGGGGTTGGGGAAAGAGGAAGAATTTGTAATTTGAACAGGAAATGACTTAATTATTTAACTGGCTAAAAGTGTGTCAATCTCCTTTGCTTTACAAATACACTGGAACTCAGAGGTAAATTTTAAATAAAAAACAGAAATTCGGGTCAACTAAGGAGACAGGTGTTCAAAACAAATAGTTGAAACAAATTTGTTGTAGAATAATCAGAAAATACAGATATTAAAAAAAAAAGTGGGGCGCCTGGGTGGCTCAGTCAGTTAAGCAGCCGACTTCGGGTCGGGTCATGATTTCGCGGTCTGTGAGTTCGAGCCCCGCGTCGGGCTCTGTGCTGACAGCTCAGAGCCTGGAGCCTGTTTCAGATTCTGTGTCTCCCTCTCTCTGACCCTCCCCCGTTCATGCTCTGTGTCTCTCTGTCTCAAAAATAAATAAACGTTAAAAAAAATAAAAAAATAAATAAATAAGGAATAAAAACCACTTGAAACTACCAGCCAGAGATAAGAATTATGAATATTTTAAGACATATCTTTCCACATTTTAATTTTTTTTAACGTTTATTTATTTTTGAGACAGAGAGACAGAGCATGAACGGGGGAGGGTCAGAGAGAAAGGGAGACACAGAATTGGAAGCAAGCTCCAGGCTCTGAGCCATCAGCCCAGAGCCAGATGCGGGGCTCGAACTCATGGACCATGAGATCGTGACCTGAGCTGAAGTCGGATGCTTAACCGACTGAGCCACCCAGGCGCCCCCACATTTTAATTTTTTTAATGTTTATTTATTTTTGAGAGAGAGACAGAGACAGAGCACGCATGGGGAAGGGACAGAGAGAGAGGGAGACACAGATTCTGAAGTAGGCTCCAGGCTCTGAACTGTCAGCACAGAGCCTGACACAGGGCTCTAACTCACAAACCCAGAGATCATGACCTGAACGGAAGTCGGATGCTTTACCGACTGAGCCACCCAGGCCCTCCTGATAGACATTCTTATAACCAAAATCTTTGGAATCCTTTGTTAGTTCTTGAAGATAAACTTTAGGAAGTGGGATTATAAGGTGTATCAGTGAAGATTCTTTGGTTGCAAGCAATAGAAATCTTACCGCAACCAGCTTAAGGGAAAAGGAAGAATTTACTGATACACATTCATTCAATAATTGTTTAAAGACAATTAGAGGGGCACCTGGGTGTCTCAGTCAGTTAAGTGTCCAACTCTTGGTTTCTGCTCAGGTCATGATCTCACTGTTTGTGAGATCCAGCCCTGTGTTGGGCTTTGTGCTGACAGCTCAGAGCCTGCTTGGGATTCTCTCTCTTTCTCGCTCTCTACCCCTCCCCTACTTGTGCTCTCACGTTCTCTCTCTCAAAATAAATAAACATCAAAAATAACATCAGAGATTTCGTTATTGGACTTATAAGGATACATTTATTTCCAAATTGGAACACAGATATGCTCAAAAAAAACTATATATTTTTTTTATCCACCTTAGCTCCTTATATCCATACTGTGATCAATACTCAGCTAAGCAATAGAGGCAGACCTTCTGCAGATCTTCAGAGCACTCTCTGTGCAGCAATCTCCTCTCTAGTATGCCACTTTGAAAACTCTAGCTGCTTCATCCCCACATGAGCCTAGCTCTTATCTTCTCAATTCAGAGAGTGTTCCCCCTCTTTGCAGTGCAGTATGGAAATGTTCCCCAGACAGTGAATGGGGGTATTCATAGGGTTCACTTTGTTTCCCCCACTCTTAGAAATCCACTGTTTTGTTTGTTTGTTTGTTTGTTTGTTTTAAGAAAGCTCTGCCCTCAACGTGGGGCTTGAACCAATGACCTGAGATCAAGAGTTGTATACTCTACCAACTGAGCCACCCAGATGCCCTGAAATCATACTGTTCTGTATTGCCCGATGTCCAATGTATAAAACCATTTTTTCATTATATTGTCTGCTTTTTTAATTGTTTTGGAAGTAAGGGTGAATGTGGCCCCTCTCATTCCATCTTGGTCCAAAGTAAAGTCTCTATCTCAACATTTTTCAAGTGCCTGTTATGTACCGGCACTTGGGATCCCTGCTAGAGCATATAACCAAACTACAGAAAGGTCAGAATTTGTGCTGACTCCAGGGATGGCAGCATCTAGGGATACATAAACGCTACTGGCTTTTGAAATCTCTGTCTCTCTATCTCTGTTTCTGTCTCCGTCTCTTTCAATATGTTGTGACTCTATCTTTTTGCACTTGTGTCAACTTTTCTTTCTTTAGATGAGCTGAATTCACAAAGAGAGCACAGGCAAAGCAACTTGAAACTGCATTCTTTCAAGCTTAGTTATTTTAGAAAAAGGTGAATCTCTTTTTCTCAGCTTCAGTTTGAAAAATCTCTAGGAAGGAATGATAAGCCCATCCCTTGGATGAATCACTGTGGCTAGGGAAGTGAGGAACTTAAACTGACCCAATCCAGATCATATGCCTTACATTTGTAACCAGAGATCTGGAAACCCTTACAAAATAGAGTCACAGGAGACTCATCAGATGAGCAGCCATCACAATTTATGTCTGCAATTCTGGGTGTACTATTTTTTTATATTTAGAAAAACTGAAATAATTTCAAACTTCAACACATTTGCCAATGGTTAGTATTAAGGGTTCAGAAGCTTGCCTATTATACCGCATAAAGAAGCTAAGGTAGAAGTAGGCTTAACCTTCGATTGGTGAATATGGTTCAGAAAAGTAATGCACTATAGAGAAAAGCATATAAGGGTTCAGAAGAACAACAGAACTCTAAAGGGTAAAGGAAACATTTATAAGGTTAGTTTAGGAAACATCCAAAAAGAACTTTATGATAAGGTGGGGAAATCATTTCTCATTCATGAGCCACAGCCAGGAAATTCTTAAAACATCTAGACTATTTCACAGCTGGGCAGGACATAGTTTAATCTTGGAGTCATCTTTTTTTTTTTTTAAGTTTATTTATTTTGAGAGAGAGAGGGAAAGAGAGAGAGAGAGAATGCAAGTGGAAGAGGAGTAGAAAGAGAGAAAATCAAGGAGGCTCTGCATCACCATCCCAGAGCCTGGTGTGGGGCTTGAACCCACAGACTGTGAGATCATGACCCCAAACCAAAGGCCAACACTTAACCAACTGAGCCACCCAGGCACCCTTTGGAGTCATCTTTGAATAGTCTTTCCACTTATTATTATTCTCTCAGCAAATTGATTATCAAATCCTGTCCATTCTCTCAACCTTCACTGGCTTCTCTTTATTTAAGTCATCTCTCGCTTGGATTACTGCACAGGTTTTCCAGCTGGCTTTCTGAACCAAGTCTTGCTCCTTGTGACGCAATGCTTATGTTTACTGTCCAGCATCCATTTCCACTTCTTCTCTGTAATTGTACCCAAAATCCTTTTTTGGGAAAAATTCGTCACTTACTCTCAATCATATAATTTTGGTGAGATTAGCCTCACCTCCAGTTCCAGAACTGGATTCTGGTTAGCTTAGCTGCTTAGTGAATTTCTATTGAATTAGTAAATCTACTGATTCACTCACTGAATTAGTGAATTCACTTATTCCTCTGATCATACTGATTACTTTGGGTCAATGAGACACAGTAAAATGTTTGTTGGGTGCTTCTGCGAGCTAATTTATATTCGTCCTTTGGATTTCTGTAGAAATGTCATTTTATCAGGGATAATTTCTTTTTTTTTTATTTTTTTATTTTTTTATTTTTTTTATTTATATATGAAATTTATTGTCAAATTGGTTTCCATACAACACCCAGTGCTCATCCCAAAAGGTGCCCTCCTCAATACCCATCACCCACCCTCTCCTCCCTCCCACCCCCCATCAACCCTTAGTTTGTTCTCAGTTCTCAACAGTCTCTTATGCTTTGGCTCTCTCCCACTCTAACCTCTTTTTTTTTTTTTTTTTTTCAGGGATAATTTCCCTAATCTCACAATTTAGGTTATCCTCTCTTGCTACACACTCCTATAACTGCCTTTTGTAATTCACATTGCATTTCTAATTGTTTAAAATCTGCCTTCCTTTTTAAGAATATACACTCCCTGGATAATGCATGGCTTTCTCTCATACTCATTGCTATATCTCCAGAGTCCAGCACAGGGCCTGGGACCAAATACAGAGTAAACAAATCAATAGACCAAGAATGAACTTGGAGTTCAGGATCATAGAGAAGGCAAGAAAGTGTAATGTAAGAAGGAATGAGCATTCTACCAAACTTAGTTTAAACATCAAGCTAAAGCTACCTGACATTAAAGAATCTGAATATTTTGAGCTAAAGTCCAATTTAGACAGAGCTAAGAGAGGAAATTTGAAATCAGAGAGGCCAAATACTGTTTCCAAGTAACCTTTTTAAAAAAAAGGTTTATTTATTTTTTAGTAATCTCTACACCCAATGTGAGGCTTGAACTCACAACGTTATAATCAAGAGTCACATGCTCTTGGGGCGCCTGGGTGGTTTCAGTTGGTTGAGCATGTGACTCTTGGTTTCATGATGACTCAGGGCATGATTTCATGGTCTATGGGTTCCAGCCCCTCCTCAGGCTGTGTACTGACTATGTAAAGCCTGCTTAGAATTCTCTTTGTCCTTCTCTCTCTGCCCCTCCTCTGTTCATGCTTTCTTTGCCTCTCTCAAAATAAATAAATAAACTAAAAAAAAACAACAACCAAAAAACAGGCATATGTTCTTCTGACTGTGCCAGCCAGGTGCCCCTCAAGTAAACTTTTTCTTTTTAATTTTTTAAAGTTTATTCATTTTTCAGAGACTGAGAGAGACAGAGCATGAGGCAGGGAGGGGCAGGGAGAGAGGGAGACATAGAATCTGAAGCAGGCTCCAGGCTCTGAGCTGTCAGCACAGAGTCCAACACAGGGCTCGAACCCACAGACTGTGAGATCATGACCTGAGTTGAAGTCGGACGCTTAACCAACTGAGCCACCCAGGTGGCTCTCAAGTAAACTTTTGGCTACACTTTCCTTAAGGATCTCTGTGAACTCATCCATGTCTGTGCTTGTGTGTTGTCTATCATTTTGGCATTATCTTATCCATTAATTCAACAAATATTTATTCACTATCTCCTTCATTTATGCACTGCTATAGATGCTAGAGATAGGATAAATAAAAATGTGATCCTATAAGAAATTTATAGTTTAATTAGAAAGATAATTTGTAAACAAATTATAATATAACATTGTGACATGTGCTGAAAGAAGAAATTAGTGATTATTTCTTTCTTTAAACATATGGTATTATTAGTCTGGGTCTTTCAGTTGCAGGTGACAGAAACCCAATATCAAATGGCCTAAGCAGAAAGTGGAATCTATTGACTCTTGTAACTAGGAATTCCAGGGATAGAGCTAGGCTAAGTGACTCAAATAATATTATTGGGTCTCTCTATTTCTTTCTAGATTTCTTTTTTTTTTTAATTTTTTATTTTTATTTATTTTTGAGAGGTGGGGGGGCGGTGGGGGCAGAAAGACGGACACATAGAATCCAAAGCAGCTCCAGGCTCTGAGCTGTCAGCACAGAGCCTGATGCAGGGCTCGAACTCATGAACCACAAGACCATGACCTAAGCCAAGGTCTGACGCTTAACAGATGGAACCACTCAGGTACCCCTCTGGATTTATTTCTTACTGTTTGGGCCTCATTTTCTGTTTCTGAAGATGGACTCTGAAGTAGATTCTGTGGTGCCCAGATGCCACCTTTAGGATGAAAGCACTGATTTCCCTCCACCAGCTTTTGGGAGTGTTGGCTGCTAATAGCTCAAAGCTGAGTCTCTCTCTGGGAATTGCCCTTAGACAAAAAGAGGCACCTCAATCAAGGTTATACCTATTCCCTGGGAGCAACTTGCTCCCACACTGATCAATGAGGGGTTCCAAGGCCTAGGCTCTTGCCTTGATTCAAGACATAATTGAAGGGCCATCTCAGCTTTAGAGCTACCCATGGTATCAGTTGAGTCTGAGGAACTTGAGAAGATCTGACATTTGGCAGATCTGTTCTATGAATAACAGGGTTGAATATATTTTTAAATTCTGGTTATACATGAAGAAATGGAGAGAAGAGGATGAAATATAAAGTAAAATCAAAAGACTGTTCTGATTAAAGACCAAGAGCCTTGCCCTGTGACTTCTCTTCAGGATTCTGCAGATCTTCATCAAGTGCTTCTGTGCAAGTGGGTCTTTTGTGAAAGCAGTGAAGAGACTGGGCTTCCCCCCCAACCTCCCCCTCTCCCCAGATAGCCTGGGATGGGATGGAACTGTGGAGCATAGGTGTATTTAAGAATTTAGAAACATAATCTGAGGAAATACATTCTAGAACTTTGCAGAGGCAGTAGATAGGGCTATAAACTCTATATGTTATAAGGTTTAACTGGTGAATATCTGGATATATTTTTCATAGCAACAAATATCACTTGAGGAACTAATAGCAAAACTAATAAATGCCAATAAATCACAGTATAATAAAAGAAAGGTAAAATGACATTGACATTGAAAGATCTTAAGCAACTGATATATTAAAAGATGGATATTTATAAGTCATCATTTAGCTTTCCAAGAAAAGTTAGAAGTTCATTCCAAGAAAAATTTTATTTTATTTCTTTTTTTTTTTTCAACGTTTATTTTTTATTTTTGGGACAGAGAGAGACAGAGCATGAATGGGCGAGGGGCAGAGAGAGAGGGAGACACAGAATCGGAAACAGGCTCCAGGCTCTGAGCCATCAGCCCAGAGCCCGACGCGGGGCTCGAACTCACGGACCATGAGATCGTGACCTGGTTGAAGTTGGACGCTTAACCGACTGCGCCACCCAGGCACCCCTTATTTATTTTTTTTCAATATATGAAGTTTATTGTCAAATTGGTTTCCATACAACACCCAGTGCTCATCCCAAAAGGTGCCCTCCTCATTACCCATCACCCACCCTCCCCTCCCTCCATTCCCCATCAACCTTCAGTTTGTTCTCAGTTTTTAAGAGTCTCTTATGCTTTGGCTCTCTCCCACTCTAACCTCTTTTTTTTTTCCTTCCCCTCCCCCATGGGTTTCTGTTAAGTTTTTCAGGATCCACATAAGAGTGAAACTATATGGTATCTGTCTTTCACTGTATGGCTTATTTCACTTAGCATAACACTCTCCAGTTCCATCCATGTTGTTACAAAGGGCCATATTTCATTCTTTCTCATTGCCATGTGGTACTCCATTGTGTATATAAACCACAAACTTTGTATCCATTCATCAGTTGCTGGACATTTAGGCTCTTTCCATAATTTGGCTATTGTTGAGAGTGCTGCTATAAACATTGGGGTACAAGTGCCCCTATGCATCAGTACTCCTGTATCCCTTGGGTAAATCCAAGAAAAATTTTAAAAATAAATTATGTTCATCCATCTATCATGACAGGTAAAAAATAATCAACATTCTTGTTTCTGACTAAAACATTACCCAAAGTGTTCCCTTAGGTGTTATTCATTAAACAACAACAAACCCTCACAACTATCCTCCAAAGAGAGACCTCTGCAAATGAATTTACAATTGTAGATTTTAAGTCCTTCTAGAAAATAGACAGATGAATTAGTTTCTGGGGAACCATTTCTATCTACCCTGTTACCGAGGTTTTTTGATGGTTTTGACTCCACTGGTGGGGGGGGGGGGGGGAGAAGCACTGAGAATAAAACAGCAAATTAAGAGAGCCATCTACTGGCAGCTCACTGAAATCTGTTTAATTCGTTAGGCTTTTATGCCGAATATACTTCCATAAATAATACTATGATCAACTTTCCGGATAAAGTTAATCTCATGCTATACTTTGTATGAAGGAGGATAATAGTTATAACTTGAAACACAGATACCCATATAGAAGTTATTCTTTGAAATTTATCCAATTTGGCTATTACACTAAGAATGATGATGACAGGGTAGATGATGTTTATTTAGTAAAGTGAATATAGTAAGAGCAGACAATGTATGTCCAGCACTGGTCCATGTACTTTCTTTATAGTAATTCTTATAATCCTCACAACAATCTTATAAAGTAGGTGCTATTATATTCTCATCTCACAGATGAGAAAACTGAGCACAAAGAAGTTAGTGCCTGCCCAAAAGTCAAGCAGCTAATAAGTGTCAACACTTGGATTAGGACTCAAATAATTTGGCTGTACAGTCTATACTCTTAACTATAATATGATTCAAAAATTTGTTGAGTTCATATTATGTGATCAGCACTGGTATAACTTATTGAGAGACTCCTGAAATTAAGCTACAGATCTGGTGCAATTCCTATAAAAATTCTGACTTTTTTTTTTTTTTTTTTTTCAGAAATTGACAAGATGGTCCGAAAATTCTTAAGGAAATGCAAGTGACCCACACTAGCCAAAACAATTTTGAAAAAGAAGAACAAAATTGGAGGACTCACATTTCCCAATTTCAAAACTTAATGCAATGTTACAGTAATGAAAGTGTGGCACTAGCATAAGGATAGGCGTATATATCAAAAGAATAGAGAGGCGCCTGGCTGGCTCAGTTGGTGGAGCTTTTGACTCTTGATCTCTGGGTTGTGGGTTCGAACCTCATGTTGGGTTTGAAGATTAAAATCCAGAAATACTCCTATATAGTTTTGGGTAATTGATTCTCAACAGGAATGTCAATGCAATTTAATGGTTAAGGAATAGTCCTTTCAACAAAAGGCATTAGGACAACTGGAAATCCACATACAAAAGAATGAAGTTTTACTTTCTTTTTTTATTTTTATTTTTTAAAGTCTATTTATTTATTTTGAGAGACACAGAGAGAGTATGTGAGCAGGGGAGAGGCAGGAGAGAGTGAGGATCCCAAGCAGGCTTGGCACTGTCTGAGCTGACAGTGCAGAGCCTGAAGTGGGGCTCCATCCTTCAGACCGTGAGGTCATGACTGAGCCGAAATCAAGAGTTGGACGCTTAACTGACTGAGCCACCCAGGTGCTCCTGAAGCTTTATCTTCTATCATTTACCAAAAGGAAATCAAAATGGATCAAAAACCTAAACATAAAGAGAGAGAGAGAGAGAGAGAGAGAGAGAGAGAGAGAGACCTAAATGTAAGAGCTAAAACTTTCATGTCCTATCATCCTACCTTGCCAAAAAGAAAAAAAAAAATGCTTTTATAACAACAAACTGAAAATTTTGCTTAAATTTATGGTTTTATGTAACTGAATGTCATCCAAATATCACAGATGATTGATTTTACTATTGTACATGTTTGTGCATCCTGTTGATGAGCTGGCGATGTTTGAATTAGTAATAAAAGAAATATATACCTAATTCATAAATTGTTGCATGCTGTATTAGCTTGCTAGGGCTGCCATAATAAAGTACCACAAATTTAGTGGTTTAAAGAACAGAAATCTCTTGTTTCACACTTCTGGAGGGCAAAAGTCTGTAATTATTTGAATTCCAGGTAAACTACACAATTTTTTTCCTGAAATGCCCTTTTTACATGAAAAAGTAAGTGGCAAACTATGTTTATTCAGACTTTGGCATCTGACAGAATTTTTTTCAAAAACGAATGAAGTGAACCTGTTACTTACTTCAAGGAAAACTATGCAGTATTTTTTGCTGATAATAAAATTTGAGATTTTAAGTGAAAATTAGAATGCAGGAGAACTAGTTAGTATCTGCCATGGTGAGCTTGTCAGCTCCCAAATACTTACAGACCTTTCTGACAAGAAAAGTGCACGGTAAGGCACATTCCCACCTTAAGGTTTTGTGCACAGCCTGTCTCCTGTGACCAGAATGCTCTTCCCTCAGATCTGCTTGCCTTTATCCTTCATCTCTCTTAAGTTTTCATTCACATGTTGCCTTCGAAATGACGTCTACCCTGAGTGTCATATTTAAAATTGTAATCCACACCTCAGGACTCTTGAGCCTCCTTCCTGTCCTCTATTTTTCTTCCTCCCTCCATCTCCAAAGGACTTATCACTTTCTAGCATTCTACATAATTCACTTACTTTATAATTTATTTATTATTATTATTTTTAAGTTTATTTATCTTGAGAGAGAGAACCAGTGGGGGAGGGGCAGGGAGAGGGGAGGACAGAAGATCAGAAGTGGGCTCTGTGCTGACAGCCCCAATTATGGGGCTCCAACCCATGAACTGCAAGATCATGCATGACCTGAGCCAAAGTCAGACGCTCAACTGACTGAGTCACCCAGACACCCCTATTTTTAATTTTTTTAAAGTTTATTATTTGTTTTAGTAATTTCTACACCCAGTGTGGGGTTTGAACTCACAACCTTAAGATCAAGAGTTGCATGCTTTTTCTACTGAGCCAACCAGGTGCCCCTATTTTATTTGTTGTATATTCTGTCTTAACCGACTAAAATATAACCTCCTTGAGAAGAGGAATCACTGTTTTTGTTCACTGATATAACCCAAGCCCCTAAAATAGTGCCTAGCACATTGTAGGCAATGCATACAGATTCATTAAATTAACAAATGTTTGTAATATTTTATGTTAATATATTCATAAAAAGTTAAAGATTATATATCATATTCTTAGGGTTCATTATCTTGATTGTATTATATATTTCCTCAATGCCTGAATTTTTATCAAAGACTTAGGTTATTTTAAAAATCAGAATATACATGTGCCTACACATGTACGTATATGTATACACATATCTACAAAAGTGCTTGTATATGTATATGTGCACACACACATGCACATATATATTTAGCCCAGCCCAAATTACCTTCTATTCCAAGATGGAATTAAAAAAAGTTTTTTAATCTTTATTTATTTTTGAAAGAGAGAGAGACAGAATATGAGCAGGGGAGGAACAGAGAGAGAGGGAGACATAGAATCCAAAACAGGCTCCAGGTTCTGAGCTGTCAGCACGGAGCCCGATGCGGGGCTCAAACTCATGAACCTCTAGTTCATGACCTGAGCTGAAGTCAGATGCTTAACAAATTGAGCCACTCAGGTGCCCCACCAAGATGGAATTTATTCTGAGGAATTTACTCCTCTTGTATGTCACGGTAAGACTTTGTGTCTTTATTTAAAGTCTTGTTCACACTCTGCTTTGTTTTATAATTCATCGTGTATATGTTTGTCTCCCTCAGTAGATTTCAAGCTCCTCAACAGCAAGAAAATGTCATGTTCACATAGGCACCTGGCCAACTCAATATTTAGCCATGACTCAAAGATTAAACATTTTCAAAACTAGAGTATATTTATTTTGAAACTGGCATTTGTCACTCAATAGTACAAACTTCGTGAATTTAAGTAAATAATAATTTTCAACTAAGCACTGGGACTTAATAAATATGATCCTTCCTAGCTTCTGTGTTTCTGTAGAGAAGTCAAAAAGAATAAATATCAGGAGGTGTTCTCTTGTGGCAGCCTTTTTTTTTTTTTTTTAAGTTTATTTACTTATCATCGAGAGAGACCGAGACAGCACAAATGGGGGAGGGGCAGAGAGAGAAAATCTCAAGCAGGCTCCGCACTGCCAGCTCAGAGCCCAACACTGGGCTTGAACTCAGAAACTGTGAGATCATGACCTGAGCCGAAGTCAAGAGTCAGACACTTAACCTAATGAGCCACTCAGGTGCCCCATTGTGGTTGCCTTTTTACTCTAAGATATATCAGTCTAAGGGCACCTGGGTGGCCCAGTTGTTAAGCATCCGACTTCGGCTCAGGTCATGATCTCATAGTTGGTGAGTTCAAGTCCTACATCAAATGAGCTTGAGCCCAGCTTTGGGTGAGCACGAACCCCGCTTTCGGTAAAAACACAAGCCCCGAGGGAGCCCCGCTTCTCTCTCTCTCTCTCTCTCTCTCTCTCTCTCTCTCTCTCTTTCTCTCTCTGTTCCTCATGGGATTCTCTCTCTCTCTTCTTCCCCTTGCTCACTTGTGCCCTCTCTCTTGAAAAAAAAAAGTGTGTGTGTGTCTCTCTCTATATATATAGTTTAATATAAACTACAGCTTTTGTGATACCAAGGTTTAATATTAATATCAACTTATTATTAAGTTAGTAATCCCTTTATATTTATAAAATAAAATACAGGTTGTAAATCATTTGTAAATGCAGCAGGAAGAAAAAACATCATTCAAAATTTCATCATCTAAAGGCAACTACTGTTGATATTTTTACCTGCATTTCTTGATATTTTTCTTCTAAGTGTTGTTTTTCATTTGTTTGTTTGTAAGAGTTGTGATTATTTTACCAACATAATTTTTTAGCCAGCTTTTTTTTTCACTTGCCATTAGTACATGAAGCACATTTCCATGTTATTATGAACTATTCATAAACATTATTATTTGAATCTTCTCCCAGTTCAAAGTTTGAGACCTGGATTTTGGTTCACGCGACAAACTGTCAGTATTAGACTCTTTCCTCTTTCTCCAGGTTCGCTGAATTCTCAGTGTCCTAGCAGCCAAAAAAGTTAACGATTTTCTGTTAACAGAGATAGAGATGGAGAAAGAGAGAGAGGGAGGGAGGGGAGATAGAGAGAGAGAGGCTTTATATACTTATTTATTTATTAAGTGTTTATTTATTTTGAAAGACCCACCAGGGGGGGGGGGGGGCCCCCCAGAGAAAGACATAGAATCCCAAGGAGACTCCATGCTGTCAGTGCAGAGCCCGATGCAGAGCTTGATCCTACGAACGGTGGGATCATGACCCAGGCCAAAATCAAGAGTCAGATGCTCAACTGACTGAGCCATCCAGACTCTCTGACAGAGGCTATATTTATTTATTTTTTTTTCAACGTTTATTTTTTTATTTTTGGGACAGAGAGAGACAGAGCATGAACGGGGGAGGGGCAGAGAGAGAGGGAGACACAGAATTGGAAACAGGCTCCAGGCTCTGAGCCATCAGCTATATTTAGATTCAGAAGAATCTGAAATTGGGTCTGGCTAAAATTTAAACTAACAGAAATAATGTTTATGAACAGTATTTAACTTGCTGTCTTCCTGGAAAGCAGTGTAAGGTAGAAAGAAGAGCATAGGTTTTTAAAAAAAAATAATTGGAAAAATAGTTAATTTTCACAAGAATGGAAAGAATAAAAAGGAGAAAGAAAAATGTGAATTTTGAGGTCATACTGACCAGAGTTCAAATCATCTAAAAGTTGAGTAATGTTAGAGAAGGCAAAGAGTATAATATTTACTGCCTAAGAGGTTCCAGGTACCTTAAACACATCAGTTATGCAACTAGCCCCAGGCAAGAGGAATCATTGTTCTATGTCCCCAAGCCTTAGAGGGCTGCATATATAATGTACCCACAAAAACCATACTAAATACACAAAAGTGTTTTTATCATTCTTTAACTGGTTCTCAGCACTAACTTAGTAGGATCTCTTACCCATAATATTTGTTCTCATGACTAATATTGTTTAGGCCCCAAGGAAATGATTCTCACATCCTTTGCCCTATATAATGCAACAGTGTTAAAATGCTGTAATGGTTTTGAACTTTGCTGGTGGCAACATCAAAGATAAACACTGTCTCAGGGTATGGAGAGGATGTGAGTGGTAAATGCTTAGGTAAGAAAAAAAAAGACAATTAACTTGTTAAATACTTTCTCTCAGAAAGCATGAATGCAATAGATTTTTTTTTTTTTTTTTGCAATAGATTCTTGAATAGCAAAGAACCATTTCACCATAAAGCTAGTCATTCACTTCCTTGCTTCAGTTCCTATTGCATTTTGTGGTTCCAAGGTACTTAAGAATTAGCATGATACTTGCAACAACTGTATAAGGTGACTATGGTAGGTATTTTTATTTTTTATTTAAAAATATTTTAACGTTTATTTATTATTGAGGGGCAGAGACAGAGCATGAGAGGGGCAGACACAGAATCCGAAGCAGGCTCCAGGATCCAGCTGTCAGCACAGAGCCCAATGTGGGGCTCAAACTCACAAACCAAGAGATCATGACCTGACCCGAAGTCAGACGCTTAACTGACTGAGCCACCCAGGCACCCCTATGATGGTAGGTGTTTTTAAAATGGCCTCCAATGATCCCTGCTTCCTTGTGTGTATGCCCTTTTGTAATCGTCTCTCCTTGAGTGTGGGCTAGATGGAGTGGATTGTTTCTAACATGTAGAATACAACAACAATAATGAGATGCTATCTGTATGACTTCCGCGGTGGCTCAGTGGGTTAAGTGTCTGACTCTGGATTTCGGCTCAGGTCATGATCTCACGATTTATGGGACTGAGCCCTGCATCAAGCCCTGCATCAGGCTCAGCACTGACAGTGGAGAGCTTGCTTGGCATTCTCTCTCTCTCTGTCCATCTCCCTTTGGTGCTCTCTCTCTCAAAATAAATAAATTAATTAAAAAAAAGATTCTCTCTCTCTCTCTGCCCCTCTCCCCTGCTCACACACACTCTCGATCTCAAATTAAAAAAAAAGAAAAAGAAAAAAAAAGATTATGACTTCTATTTTGCTAGCAAACTCTCTAGTGCTTCTTGGCTCACATGTTTTGAAGAAACAAGATGCTTTCTGGCAAAGAAATTAGAGTGACTATGACTAATAGCCAGTGAGGAACTAAGGCCCTTAGTCCAACAAAGAACTGAATCCTGTCAACAACCACTGAAATGAACTTGGAGGCACATTCTTCCCCAGTCATGCCTTCAGATGGGTCCATAGACCTTGGCCATCACCTTGATTACAACCTTGATGGACATCAGGAAGCAGAGAACCCAGCTAAGTTATGCCCAGATTACTAATCCCCCCAAATTGTGAAATAATAACTGTTGTTCTTTAAAACCACCAAGAAATGGGTAATTTTTAATACAGAATACATAAGTAACACAGTGGCTATTTAGCATTTTGTAATTTGAAACATTTTTTGTTACTCTTAAGTGTGTGTGTATATGTATATATATCTATATATGTAGGTCTAGACATAAAAATACATTTTAATTAGCATAAAATATGATTAGTGATGTTGAACATCTTTTCATGTGCTTATTGACTACCTGTACATATCCTTTGGAGAAGTATCTATTCAATTTCTTTGCCTAACTTTTAACTGGGTTGTTGTCTTTTTATTCCTGATCTGTAAATTCTTTACATATTCTGGATACTAGAACTTTATCAGATATATGACTTGCAAATATTTTTTCCATCCTGTGGACTGTCTTTTCACTTTCTTCAGAGAGTCCTTTGATGCATGAAAGGTTTTAATTTTGATGAAGTCCAACTTACTTATTTTTTTAATTAAAAAATGTGTATTTATCTTTGAGAGAGACAGAGACAGAGCATGAGTGGGGAGGGACAGAGAGAGGGGGAGACACAGCATCTGAAGCAGGTTCCAGGCTCTGAGCACAGAGCCCAATGAGGGGCTTGAACTCACAGAGAGATCATGACCTGAGCTACAGTCAGATGCTTAACTGACTGAGCCACACAGGCACCCCTCAATTTCATACTTTTAAAGGCTGAATAATATTGCATTGTATCTATATACATTTTGCTTATTCATTCACCTGTGTATGAACACTTGGGCTGCTTCCATCTTTTAGCTATTGTGAATAATACTGCTATGACCAGGATATACAGCATGAACTGCTTTTTGTTAGAGAGAAAAAAAACTTTCCCCAGAAGCTCTCTAGCAAATCTTCCCTCACATCTCATTGCCTGGAATTGTGTCACATATTCATGCCTAAACCAAGAGAAATGGGCCACAATCTTTAATTCGGGTCTAAACTTTAGGCAAATCATAATTTATGTCTTGTAGGGTTTGAGGAGGGAGTAGAACTCCCCAGAAGCTCTGGGCTGTAAGGAGGATGGTGGGTTCCATTATAAAAGAAGGATGTCAGGGCGCCTGGGTGGCTCAGTCGGCTAAGTGTCCGACTTCAGCTCAGGTCATGATCTCGCGGTCCGTGAGTTCAAGCCCCGCATCGGGCTCTGTGCTGACTGCTCAGAGCCTGGAGCCTGTTTCAGCTTCTGTGTCTCCTTCTTTCTCTGACCCTCCCCCGTTCATGCTCTGTCTCTCTGTGTCTCAAAAATAAATAAACGTTAAAAAAAAAATAAAAAAAAAAAGAAGGATGTCAGATGTACAGATGGCCAACAGGCACGTGAAATGATGCTCAACGTCGCTCCTCATCAGGGAAATACAAATCAAAACCACACTCAGATATCACCTCACGCCAGTCAGAGTGGCCAAAATGAACAAATCAGGAGACTATAGATGCTGGCGAGGATGTGGAGAAACGGGAACCCTCTTGCACTATTGGTGGGAATGCGAACTGGTGCAGCCGCTCAGGAAAACAGTGTGGAGGTTCCTCAGAAAATTAAAAATAGATCTACCCTATAATCCAGCAATAGCACTGCTAGGAATTTACCCAAGGGATACAGGAGTGCTGATGCATAGGGGCACTTGTACCCCAATGTTTATAGCAGCACTTTCAACAATAGACAAATTATGGAAGAGCCTAAAAGTCCATCAACTAATGAATGGATAAAGAAGTTGTGGTTTATATACACAATGGAATACTACTTGGCAATGAGAAAGAATGAAATCTGGCCTTTTGTAGCAACATGGATGGAACTGGAGAATGTTATTTTAAGTGAAATAAGTCATACAGAGAAAGACAGATACCATATGTTTTCACTCATATGTGGATCCTGAGAAACTCAACAGAAGACCAGGGGGGAGGAAAAAGACCAGGGGGGAGGAAAACAGAAGACCAGGGGGGGAGTTATAGAGAGGGAAAGAGGCAAACCATAAGAGACTCTTAAATACTGAGAATAAACTGAGGGTTGATGGGGGGTGGTGGGGAGGGGAAAGTGGGTGACGGGCATTGAGGAGGGCACCTGTTGGGATGAGCACTGGGCGTTGTATGGAAACCAAATTGACAATGAATTTCATATTAAAAAAAAAATAAAAGAAGGATGTAAGTGTAAGCAAGTCAGTTATACTCTCCACTGCCAAGAGCAGTGAAAGTGACACACACAGGTTAAGGTGAATCTCAGATTTATATAGAATTTCTGTTTTGAAACTTTGAGGCTGGTGAACATACCTCATATTCCTGTCATCCTTGGTCATCATCTTCCTTTTTGTGTTCTCAGCTGTGCTTCCTTTCCCCTAGCCCAATCCTCTACTTTTCTCCCTCTGAAATCTTTCCATTCCTTCTTTCATGCTCTAATTTGCTAAAACCTAGTTCTCCTCATAGAATTCTTTAAAAAAAATTTTTTTTTCAACGTTTATTTATTTTTGGGACAGAGAGAGACAGAGCATGAACGGGCGAGGGGCAGAGAGAGAGGGAGACACAGAATCGGAAACAGGCTCCAGGCTCCGAGCCATCCGCCCAGAGCCCGACGCGGGGCTCGAACTCACGGACCGCGAGATCGTGACCTGGCTGAAGTCAGACGCTTAACCGACTGCGCCACCCAGGTGCCCCACATCCTGGTTTTAATGAATGCTGACTTTTCTCTGAATTCGATCTCCCTGAAACTTTCTTGAATTTATGTGGGTTGGTTTTTTGTTTTTTTTTTTTTTGTTTTTTTTTTTGGTCTTTTTGTTCTCACTTATTCATGCACACCAGGTCCAGAGATGAATTCAGCTTTCTCCTCATTCTGTAATCCTCTGCTCTTATGTAAAAATCCTATTCCCTGAAGATATTCGAGACATTTGTATACACCATTCTCTACCCTACCTCACTTCTGGCTAGGAGCTTACATCTCTATCTACCTAGCTCACAATCTTATCCATGCCCATGTTTTTTTTTTTTTTTTTTTTTTTTTTTTTCAATTGTTATTTAAAGTTAATCACTCCTAAAGATATATATATTCAGCTCAAATCTTCCTCTTAAACTTCATATCTAACTGTCTCCTGGACATAGCCATCTGACAACTCTTAAGGATTCTTTTTTTTCTTTTTTAAGATTTTATTTATTTATTTTTGAGAGAGAGAGAGAGAGACAGTGCAAGTGGGAGAAGGGTAGAGAGAAGGAGAGAGAGAGAATCCCAAGCAGGCTCCACACTGTTAGCACACAGCCCGATGTGGGACTCAAACTCACTAACCGTGAGATCATGACCTGAGCTGAAATCTAGATCAGGACGCTCAACCAACTGAGCCACCCAGGTGCCTCTATTTTTAATTAATTTATTTATTAAAAAAATTTTTTTTTTAATTTATCTTTGAAGGAGAGAGAGAGAGAGACAGAGTATGAGCGGCGGAGGAGCAGAGAGAGAGGGAGACACAGAATTCGAAGCAGGCTCCAGGCTCTAAGCTGTCAGCACAGAGCCCGATGCGGGGCTTGAACTCACGGACTGTGAGATCATGACCTGAGCTGAAGCTGGACACTCAACCGACTGAACCGCCCAGGTGCCCCTATTTATTTTTTTTATTTTTTAAGTAGGCTTCATGCCGAGTGTGGAGCCCAACACAGGCCTTAAACTTACTGCCCTGAGATCAGGACCTGAGCTGAGATCTCAGATGCTCAACTGACTGGGCCACCCAGGTGCCCCTTGAGATTTTATTTTTAAGTAATCTCTACACCCAATGCAGGGCTTGAACTCACAATCCTGAGATCGAGAGTAGTATGCTCTTCTGACTGAGCCAGCCAGGCGCCCTAAGCATTCCTAATTCAACATCTAGAAAATCGGAAAACCAGAAACTTAGAAATCTTTCTTGATTCCTTCTCCTCTTCACACCTCTTCTTGATTCTATTATCCTAATATCTCTGACCAATTCTTTTTACTCTTTCCTTATCACTATTTACTTCAGACTTCCCATTTTTTAAACTGAATCATGAAAACAATCTCTAACTGTTCTTTCCAGCCCAAATCATTCCCTGTAATACCACAACCAGCAGCCTAAAATGTCATTCCCTAAATGGTTACCTATATAACCGGGTTAAACTCCAAGATTCTTATCACAGTACACAAGACCCGTTTAAGGAAATAGCCCCCATCTGTCTTTCCAGTCTTGTATTAGACCATTCCCTCCCTCTCGTGTTCCAACTATAATGAATTTATGTTATTCTATATTGGTTGAGCCTCCCTCTTCTGCAGCTGGTTAATTTTTTTTAATTTATTTTTTAAAATATACATCCAAGTTAGTTAGCATACAGTGCAACAATGACTTCAGGAGTAGATTCCTTAATACCCCTTACCAATTTAGCCCATACCCCCTCCCACAACCCCTCCAGCAACCCTCAGTTTGTTCTCCATATTTATGAGTCTCTTATGTTTTGTACCCCTCCCTGTTTTTATATTATTTTTGTTTCCCTTCCCTTATGTTCATCTGTTTTGTCTCTTTTTTTTTTTAAATGTTTATTTATTTTTGAGACAGAGAGAGGCAGAGCATGAACAGGGGAGGGTCAGAGAGAGAGGGAGACACAGAATCCAAAGCAGGCTTCAGGCTCTGAGCTGTCAGCACAGAGCCCGACATGGGGCTCGAACTCACGTACCGTGAGATCATGACCTGAGCCGAAGTCCGACGCTTAACTGACTGAGCCACCCAGGAGCCCCCTGTTTTGTCTCTTAAAGTCCTCATATGAGTGAAGTCATATGATATTTGTCTTTCTCTGACACTAATTTCACTTAGCATAATACTCTCCAGTTCCATCCACGTAGTTGCAAATGGCAAGATTTCATTCTTTTTGATTGCCGAGTAATACTCCATTGTGCATACATACTACATCTTCTTTATCCGTTCATCCATCGATGGACATTTGGGTTCTTTCCATACTTTGGCTATTGTTGATAGTGCTGCTATAAACATGGGGGTGCATGTGTCCCTTTGAAACAGCACACCTGTATCCCTTGGATAAATGCCTAGTAGGGCAATTGCTGGGTCATAGGGTGGTTCTATTTTTAGTTTTTTGAGGAACCTGCATATGGTTTTCCAGAATGGCTGCACCAATTTGCATTCCCACCAGCAGTGCAAAAGAGGTCCTCTTTCTCCACATCCTCGCCAACATCTATTGTTGCCTGAGTTGTTAACGTTAGCCACTCTGACAGGTGTGAGGTGGTATCTCACTGTGGTTTTGATTTGTATTTCCCTGATGATGAGTGATATTGAGCATTTTTTCACGTGTCGGTTGGCCATCTGGATGTCTTCTTTGGAGAAGTATCTATTCATGTCTTTTGCCCATTTCTTCACTGGATGTTTGGTTTTTGGGTGTTGAGATGTGTTGAGTAAGAAGTTGCTGCAGAGAAGGTCAAAGAGGTTTTTGCCTGCTTTCTCCTCAAGGATTTTGATGGTTTCCTGCCTTACGTTTAGGTCTTTCATCCATTTTGAGTTTATTTTGTGTATAGTGTAAGAAAGTGATCTAGGTTCATTTTTCTGCATGTCATTGTCCAGTTTTCCCAGCACCACTTGCTGAAGAAGCTGTCTTTATTCCATTGGATATTCTTTCCTGCTTTGTCAAAGATTAGTTGGCCATACAGTTGTGGGTCCATTCTGGGGTCTCTATTCTGTTCCATTGATCTGAGTGTCTGTTTTTGTACTACTACCATACTGTCTTGATGATTACAGCTTTGTAATAAAGCTTGATGTCTGGGATTGTGATGCCTCCTGCTTTGGTTTTCTTTTTCAAGATTGCTTTGGCTATTCAGGGTCTTTTCTGGTTCCATACAAATTTTAGGACAGTTTGTTCTAGCTCTGTGAAGACTGCTGGTGTTATTTTGATAGGGATTGCATTGAATATGTAGCTTGCTTTGGGTAGTATGGACATTTTAACAATATTTGTTCTTCCTATCCAGGAGCATGGAATCTTTTTCCATTTTTTTGTGTCTTCTTCAATTTCTTTCATAAGCTTTCTATAGGTTTCAGTGTATAGATTTTTCTGGTTAATTATTTTTATCATTTATCTCAGGAATTTCTCATCTAGGGTCCCTCGAATTGAGAGTAACTGACAATCCTTATTCTCTTAATACCTTGTTCATACCTCTATCATAATGTTCATCACACTGTATCATGGACCATAATTTTCTATCTGAATTCTCTTCATATTTCCAAAATGCTGGGTATTTAGTAGGTATAACCTGTGAATATAGATCCTGAGCTGCATTTTAAGATGAAGGTTTATTTTGCAGCACTTGCTGAATGTGGTTATGAAAGGAATAGGAAGATGGAATAATATTGCATTTAGGAGGGAAGCTGAGTTCACTGAAGTTGTTTTCAAAATTATGGGGATTCTGTGCATGTTTGTAGGTTGAGGTAAACAGGGCAGTGAAGAAAGAGAGGTTGAAGACGTAGGAGAAGTGACAGAAATAAGGTCATTTGAGAAGGAGAAAAGGTTTTAAGTTATCCTCAAAATAATTTTTTAGCTTTTAGAGGCCTACAAGTTATTTGTCTCATTAAGGGCTGAGTTCATTTTATCTAAAGATAATATCCTTGATCAGGGATTTATGTTACACATTTACTTATTAAACAGAACTTTCATCTTTACTTGGGTCCAGGAGGGAGATGGATAAAGAACTATACTTGGTAGAAGTTAAGGATTAAAAGTTCACTAACAAAAATCTGGAGTTGTATCACAGCCAATGCTACTAGAATGGCTGGTATATTTTAAAGGACAGTATATGCCTGGGATATGATGACATTTTGTAAAGGTCTTGACACTTAAGATAAATGTTGTTATATATACCCATACAGCAGTAAATGCTTTTCGTGATTTTTGAGTGTACCATTCTGATTAATCAAATATTATGGTTTTAATACTTATTATACAATCTGAATTACTAATGAAGAAAATGAAACTCAGATGTTAAAAATATCTTATATTAAAACTACACAGTATGAATGGAGAGGGAGTTTCAGGGCCTCAGATATCACAGTGAACTCCCACAACACTTATGGAGAGTAAGTTACTCTGAACAAAGTACTGTGTTAGAGCTAAGAGGGACACAGATGTTTAAGATGTGGCTCCTGCCTTTTAGAATGTGTATTAGCTCTTGCAGAGTTATGATTAACTGAATGCATAAGTGATGTTTAGAAGACAACGTTACACATATTTTACTTCCCACTTTCCATTCTGATAAAGCTCTCTTATCTTATTTTCATTTCCCTTTTAAATCTTTCCTGTGCTTCAGAAATAGACTTTAGTGGCTAAGCAGAGTGTTTTGTCCCTAGCAGTTACTCACTGTGTATTTGTTGAACTCAGACGAATATCTTGTATGGTTTTGATTTTTGTGTGCTTGGCAATTGGCTGAATTGGAAAGTCAAAGACACAGTTAAAAATGAGAAGGGAGGGGTGCCTGGGTGGCTCAGTCGGTTAGGGGTCTGACTTCAGCTCAGGTCATGATATCACAGTTCGTGGGTTTGAGCCCTGCATCAGACTCTGTGCTGACAGCCCAGAGCCTAGAGCCTGCTTCAGATTCTGTGTCCTGCTCACTGTCTGCCCCTTCCCTACTCCTGTTCTGTCTGTCTGTCTGTCTCTCTCAACAATGAATAAACATTAAAAAAATTTTTTTAATGAGGACATTGCTGAGTACTGCAGCTGCAAGAATCTCTTTTAAAAACCTACAGTCTGTTACATAAATTATGTACTCTCTAAACTTTTTTCCACGTTCATTTACACAATTGATCATTGAAACTGCTTTAGGATATGTATATCAATTATTTAGCATATTTTAAAAGCTTCTTTAATAACATCTTTAATAAGTGGATGCAATTTTGTATTTACTGCAAACAGTTATGAATAACAGATAACCTAATTATAGTTTATCATTACCTCTAATCATTCCAATGGAACTGTTTCTCTCATTGCATTCATATTGTTTTGGTGCATGAGTATGGAAAGCAGCAGATTGTTTTCTGTGATCATAGATTTTAAATATTTACTTGCTAGTGCTACATAATTTAGCACACTGGAGTTTTGAAGCAGTTTGTATGGTAGTGGGTGCCATGTCCGTGTTACAGAATACAATTACCCTCTGTGACTTCTATGTGAGGTTATAAAAATGATAAGTATTCTACTCCATTTTTCCAACCAATTAAAATCTGTTTTGCTGTAAATCCACAGAAAACCAATGTTAATGGTATATGTCAATTTTATTTTGTAAAATTACCACATAGTTTAAGGATTCAAGCATTGTTTCTCATGGCCTATTAGTGCAAAATATAAAAAATAAAATACATTCATTCTTGGTAATCCAAATCTTTATGAAAGTAACAAAAAGGCATACAGACAGCTTGTTCAATGCATGTTATCTGTCCTAAGAAATCAAAACAGGGGCGCCTGGGTGGCGCAGTCGGTTAAGCGTCCGACTTCAGCCAGGTCACGATCTCGCGGTCCGGGAGTTCGAGCCCCGCGTCAGGCTCTGGGCTGATGGCTCAGAGCCTGGAGCCTGTTTCCGATTCTGTGTCTTCCTCTCTCTCTGCCCCTCCCCCGTTCATGCTCTGTCTCTCTCTGTCCCAAAAATAAATAAACGTTGAAAAAAAAATTAAAAAAAAAAAGAAATCAAAACAAAGTTCTGTATTTTAAAATATGGAATCACAGACTAATGAGGCAAGATAAGTCAGTTTGTTAAATCTAATAAATGTTACATTTATGATCTTGTGTAATTGGTCACTTGGTTGCCCTACCACATAACAGAAAATAAATAGTTCCAGTTATCTGTTTTTGTAAGAATAATGAAAATAATCCAAACCATTAATATGTTAAAAAAGTGAAAAACACTAAAAAAAATGTTTATTTTTGAGAGAGTAAAAGGAGAGGAGGGGCACAGAGAGAGGGGGACAGAGGATCCAAAGAGGGCTCTGCGCTGTCAGCAGAGATGTGGGGCTCGAACTCATGAACAGTGAGCTCAGGACCTGACCTCAAACGACTGAGCCACCCAACCACCCCAAAAGTGAAAAACATTTTAAAATTTAATTTTTAACTTTCAACTCTTCAATCTGAAAGGTTTCTTTTCCCTTGTAGGTACATAGTCCGGTAATACAGACTGTTAATTTTTTACTCCCAGGTCCTACTATAATTTCCTATGCAATTCAGAAGCATGCCTGGCAGACCTTGTTCCAACGCAATCTTTCAGTACTGCAAAACGACCTAGGATTACACTTTGCAATACTTTAGTATTTCCCTCCTTATGAGTATGGATAAAAATTTCCATCTCATAAAAAACCTTTATACCGTCCTGTGTTTCAATCCTTGAAAAATAAAAGGAATGTGGAAAATCAGCGCACACATTCCTTAGTATTTTATAACTTTTTGTCTATCAGACTCAACTACAGCTTGGCTTAGACAACCTTCACAACAGGATAGAAAGGAATATATGTATCTTTATCAAAGTGAGGCTTGGTAGGAAGGTCTACATTATTACAAGAAATTTAGTGACTCCTCTGAAAACACATCTGGGATCTCCGGGTGTCAGGTGAAAACTGAAAAAAGAGGGGCGCAGTGCATATTGGGTCTTGTAGTTCCGCGCCGAAGGAGGCGTGGTGTGGCGTTGCATGCTGGGAGTTGAAGTCCAATTGTTCAGCGGGAACTCAAAGCAGACACAATGTGGCTTGTCTATTAGAGACATTGCTTACAGACACATACTTTACCTTGGCTCTGCGCTTGCCGTATTGGTGACCTAGGGGTTGGGATGGCAAAGAGCGGGAGAAAAGGGATGGATGAAGTGAGTGGGTCGTGGGCCTGTGGGTGGTTGATATTGCTACGGCCAATCAAAAGGATTTAATGCCCCGGAAGTGGCTGACATACTGGGTTCGAAAGGGAGGCCTTTCCTCTTACTACGGTGGCCGGGAAGCTCGGGATTCCTGTGGCTGCGGCGCTGAGGTCGGAGCGTCTGCGTGTGTGAGGGCTGCTTTTGGGGCGGCTGCTGCTAGAGCTGGAACACTTCCCGGGTTGGTGGCTCTTGCACATTTTTTACACCTTTCCAGTTCTGTTTCGGTGAGGGGCGACTTGAGCCTAGCGGAATCAGGAGAAGGTTGGGACTTAGCGTCTCTGGTACCCAAATGACCGGGTTTTGGGGGGACCCACCTTCAGTGGAGATCCTGTGACCAACCGTTTACGCTCTCTGAGGGATTTGGCACCTCCCTCATCTACTTTTTAGTGTAATTTGCCTTCTGACCTCTTGCCCTACCCGGGCTCCAAACCTAACTAACCGTAAGCCTTCCTGTGGGCTGCTTGTTCCCCACTCTCCTTGTGGCTTTTTTTTAGGTATTCCAGATACGACCTCTTGTCCACTAAGGTATCTCATCCGTTTAACTTGTTTCCATTAAAAAAGAAAAGGCATGAAAAAAAAAATTAGATTCTCAAGATCTCAATCTTACCATTCCTAACACCTTATCTCCTTTTTGGCCTTTGTTACTGCTGCAGACCTTAACACTCGCCTGAATATCTTAATGCCTTTCCATCCAGAAATTAACGTTCACTCTATTTGGTTCTTAGTCACCCTCAACTCTAACACCTTCATCTACGTCTAAGGGCTTCATAGGATGGAGGTTCGAATACATTCTTATGATGACTGGTGAATGTGAGAGATTTCAGTGGTCATCTCAGCATGACTGCTTATTGGGTTTATAATTTCTGAACATTTTTTGGCTTACATTTTCATTTTGTGTTATTTTCCAAGAGGTTTGATGCTACCTTACAGTTAAAGTAGAATACTTTGTCCTACAGCTTTTTTGTATCTGAATTACTTAGGTGGGATTTTTTCCCCTCTATTCCTACTCAGAATATGTGTCCCTACTGGAATTTGCAATGATTTTGTGTCAGTTAATGGACACAACGGAGTGCTCGTTCCTTCTTGCTTGCTTGTGATTTGTAATTAGATTACGAGTCATTGAAAGTACCCAGAGGGATTGGAAAAGCTTTGAAAGGTAAAGTCTATGTATGTTCCAACTTACAAATTAATAAAGCCTGTTTGCTGAACAAGGAAGATTCTAATTCTAAGAGTTTCTAATTGGTCTAGTAATCTGATATTATATTCAATTATAAATTAATTCTCTGTAAAATTTGGGGAATTGTTTAAAGTTAATAAGTAGTATAAGGAATTGTATAGTTTAGTAAAAAAAAGTTTAAAAACTACTTAACTGATATTCTTTCTGTAAAATAGAATGCAAATATGTTGAAAAGTTTATTTGTTGTAATTGTTTATGGTGTATTTTTATATATTTTGATAAATCTGGTAAAACAGCATTGTATACTATTCATTAATGTTTTGTAGACAGAGATTTTTGTACTTCCTGGCTTTATGGGGACTGTGTAGCTCAAATAAGTCTGCAGCTTTTCTTCTATTCTGATTATTGCACTATGGAAATCCTAACAAAACTTTTGTTCTTCTTTAAGCATTTAAATACAATCTGTATATGTCAGTAAAATATAAATATTAATACTTGTACCCTGTCAAATGGGAATTATTCCTAATCAGAAATGGTTTCAGCCATGCTTACAATTTGGAGCTAAATATATAATATTTCAGATGTAATTCACTCATAGAATTCTTGATTAGATAAATGTTAAGGGGCTAGACATTACTCAAACTTTATATTTTTCTTGAGATTTTATTGATTTAGTAGGCATTCACTGAATATGTCTTACTATTTAGCGATCATGACAAAATCATCAAAACATTTATTGAGAGCATCCTGTTGTTCTCAGCTCTGTAGTAGATGCTATTAAAGCATTACTGCACTTAATATAACAACTTCGTGAGCTGCTGAATATTATTTACATTTAGCAGATTGAGAAACTGAACCTCAAAGAGTTCAAGTCATTTAGTCCATTTAGTCCAAAAGAGTCCATTTTGACTCTTCCCACTCAACCACAGCTGCCAAGATGTATTCTCTACCCTGGAATATATAAGGAGCATTAAGTCAGTAAGTATTTATTGAAGCAGCTGTTATGTACCAGATACTCTTCTAGGTGCTGGAGATATAACAGTGAACAAAAGAAACAAAAGTAAGCTCTTGGGGAGCTTACACTATAGCAGAATGTATGGCATGTAAACCTTGCCTTCAAGAAGGAGCAAATATAGCCAATATGCATTAGATTTTATGTATTTTAGAATGTTAAAGTTGAAAAGAGAGATTAACTAGGAAAGATTTAATGAAGAAGATGGGATTTAATCTAGAACTAAAATAGCGTATATAGAATTGGTAGGTAGAAACGTGAAGAAAAGTGATTTTAGCTTGAGGCATAAAAATAATAAAATTCTGAATTGTAGGGGAGACAGAGGAGAGGGAGGGACAGATAACTGGACTGCTTTTCAGTAACTTGCACACACAAGTGCACAGTATTGGTTGAATTTGAAGCAAATGTTTAAGTGAATGAAGCTATGACAAGAGTTCAGATATGAAGCAAAGAGGGATTAGATAGATCTACTGTTATTATAGTGGGACTGGAAGACAGGAATGCATTTGATAGCTGTTGATGAAAGAACCAGTAGGTTCTGTTAATTATTAAATATTGGGAGTAGGGTGGTGGCCAAAGGAGAAGGGAGGCTACATTACCAAGTTTGAACTGATTGGACCAGGTGTGTTGTAGATTTATTTACTTATTTCATCAAATCATGAGGTTTTAGAAAAAATTCCAAGATACACCTTTGTTTACGAATCACTATGAAAGAAGAAAATATTGCCAATTAAACAAAGATCGTCAACTATAAGTTGTATTCATTTTCAGAGTTAAAATGTGAAAATGTGTGATCTAGAAATGATGAAATAAAATACTCCTTATAATGGTTGGTGGACCTTATAACCATTTTCCCCCCTGTTGATAAATAAACTTGAAATCTTTGACATGCATTCAGTTATTTAGCATTTATTTATTAACTGGGCACTCTTCTCAATCACAATGATGAAATGGCGAGCTTCATCACAGAACTACCCTCATAGAACTTACTGTGTAACAGGGGAGGCAGACATAAATCAAATGTTCAAAGATATTTAAAGTTCCAGCTATTGTAAGTGCTATAAGAGAGGACTTGATGTTATACAGAGGAAAAACTGTTTACAAAAAGGACAGCAGTGTGGATGGGAAGAGGCCAGATTAGAGATGATTATATCTTGGGCCAGATGGTGGTGAAGATAGAAGTGATGGATTTAGAGATATTTAGGAGGTGGAACTAGGTGATGGATTGGACATGAGGAAAGAGGAAGAGGAAGGTGCTGCCACCACTAGGTTTTTGGCTTATGTAACTGGATGGATATTGGTATAGTTCACTAAGAGAACACTGTAAGATGACCAGGTTTGGAGGGACATGGTTTATTTGTTAATATTTTCAAGGTTAATTGCTTATTCTTTTTTTTTTCTTTTATGTCATTGTTTTAATTAAGTATATTTGAGGAATAATGTACCTGAAATAAATTTTTTCAGTTTTTTTTTTTTTTTTTGAGAGCAGGGATAAACTTCTAGATGAAAGCATGTTGGTATTCGTTTTGAATTTATATGTAACATATTCAGCCATATATATGAATAGGTAACTGAGTCAGTTATATATGATCTTTATTTTCACGTGGGATTTGGCAATACATTGGGCTTCTGGTTAAATTCTAGCTTTTTCATTCAGTTAGTGTATATGTAAATTTAAATGTGTATTTGGGAAGAAAGGCATGCTTTTGATTTTTCCTTGAAATGGCTCCTTTGTGTAATTTTTCATAAATTTTGAATCAGTACAGTTTATTTTTAAAATTTTACATTTCATAGTAAAGCAGTAGAAGAGCAAAGAGCATGGGCTCTGGAGTCAGACTGCCTGGATTCAAGATGTGTTTTGCTATTTACTAGCAGTATAACCTTGTAGTAGTTATTTAGTCTTCCAAGCCTTTTTTCCTCTTAATCTGTAAGATGAGGATAATAATAGTATCTGTGTTACAGAGTTGTTAAAAGGATTAAATGATATATAATACATGCATAGGTTAACAAAATTACTGATACAGAGTTTGTGTTTATTTTTATTAGAGATATGTGGTCTGAAATTATCTGTATATCTGTATTAACATTTTAATTTTAGAGATCCTTGTAACTAATAGATCCCAATTGGAGAAAAAATTTGTTTGGCTAGTCATATTTGGATTTGGAATAAATATTACTTGGGATAGTTTTGCTAATTTATAATTGTCCTAGATGACTTACCACATGTCATCTTTTAAGAATTTTCGTCAGAGATTATGTTTAGTCTACAGCTATCATAGGAAACTAATGGTGGCTTGGTTTGTAATTACTTATTATTTGTTAGAATTAGTACTTTTATTTTTAGCCAAACCTTTCTGAACTTCATACTTGATTTTAGCACTTATGGATAGGATGAGTAAGTAGTTAGACTTAATATAGCCTGATCAGCTACATGAAAATAAATTTAATTTCCACCCTACTTTTTCTTCCAACTTTTTTCTTTTGAAAGTTTCAAACCTATAAAAAAGCTAAAAGAATAGTACAGCAAATATCTGCACATCTTTTACTTAGATTCACTAGTTGTTAACATTATACCTCATTTGTTTTCTCTCTCTCTAAATACACATGCATGCTTTTTTTTTTCATGCTGAACCATTGGAAACTGAGGTTGGAGACATCATGACACTTCACTCCTAAATTCTTCGCCATACATCTCGTATGAATTAGGACATTTTCCTACATAGCTATAATGCTGTGGGCACACCCAAGTAATTTAACCCTGATTGATATTATTTAATGTATAGGCCATATTAAAAAATCTGAATTTATCCAAATGTTTATCAGTAATCTCCCTTATAGCTTAAAAAACATACTGAATCCAACCAGAGATTATGAATTTTCTTAGTTGTCATGTTTGTTTTATTCTTCCTCCTTCCTGGTTTTTTTTTTTTTTTTAAGACCGACATTTTTTTTAATTAAAAAATTTCTTTTAAAAAATATTTATTGGGGCGCCTGGGTGGCGCAGTCGGTTAAGCGTCCGACTTCAGCCAGGTCACGATCTCGCGGTCCAGGAGTTCGAGCCCCGCGTTGGGCTCTGGGCTGATGACTCAGAGCCTGGAGCCTGTTTCCAATTCTGTGTCTCCCTCTCTCTCTGCCCCTCCCCCGTTCATGCTCTGTCTCTCTCTGTCCCAAAAAAAATAAATAAACGTTGAAAAAAAAATATTTATTTATTTTTGAGAGAGAGTGACAGAGTATGAGTGGGGGAGGAACAGAGAGAGGGAGAATCCAAAGCTGGCTCCAGGCTCTGAGCTGTCGTCAGCACAGAGCCCAGCACAGGACTTGAACTCATGAGCTATGAGTTCATGACCTGAGCTGAAGTCAGATGGTTAACCGACTAAGCCACCCAGGCGCCCCTCAAGACTGCTATTTTTGAAGACTCTAGGCTATTTTGTTCCGTAGATTTTTTTATTAAAAATTTTTTTCTTAATGTTTATTTATTTTTGAGAGAGAGATAGAGTGCAAGAGGGGGAGGGACAGAAAGAGAGAGGGAGAGACAGAATCCGAAATAGGCTCCAGGCCCTGAGGTGTCAGCACAGAGGCCAGCACAAAGCCCAATGAGGGGCTTAAACCCATGAACTATGAGATCGTGATCTGTGCCAAAATGAAGAGTTGGATGCTCAACTGACTGAGCCACCCAACTGTCTCCCCTCCGCCCTTTTTTTTCTTTTTTAAAGTAGGCTCCAGGCCCAATGTGGAGCTTGAACTCATGAGATCAAGAGTCACATGCTCTACTGACTGAGCCAGTCAGGTACCTCACTGTTATTCTTTTTTTGATGATTAAATTATCTCAAATCTGATTAGTCCCTTCAAGCCAGTTCCTATGGCCTTTGCATATGTCCATGTTGGTATTTGGGCATATTCTTAATTTTTTGTACAAAAGATGTTCCAGGCTCTCCTTGTATATTCCTTGCTTAAGACCTGGAGTTAGCCATTTTGCAATGGAGTCCTGGTTCAATTTATTGGAAAACAGTACTCAGAAACCAAGATTTGGGCATTGAATATACTCACTGCTACTGGAGTATCACTGCTTTTAGGCTCTTTAAATAAATGGACACACATGCGTGCGCACACACACACACACACACACACACACACACACACATTTTTTAAAAGAAATGAATTTATAGGACGCTTTCAATTCGGATTCAGAACCACAGAGTTTATCTTCACCTTCTGTCAGTTCATATTTGTATCTCCCTTTTCCTACAGGGAGAATTCCGATTCAAAACTGTATTAATATATTTACCCATCTATCCTATAAAACATTTAAGTTAGTTTTGGAATTACTATACTGATACTCTCCAACAACAGATTTACCACTTAAAGATTTCTTTGCCATTTTATGTCCTTAGACTATATTCCACTAAAGATGTATAGTCAAATTATATGTTCCAAGTCATTTGAATTATTTTTTCTGTGATTATGTTTTCAATTTAAAATATAAAGGTCTTACTAAACTAATTTTTTGTAGACTCTGTAAGTTATCTAGTAAAATGACTAAAGTAGCCATAATAATTTAAAACTTTATCAATAATATATAGTTATAGGGAACTCCAGAATAGTTATATCAGGTAGAAAATATGCAGTTTTTATCTTTGTAAGGCTGTAAACTTGTAGCTCTATTTTCAAATTGATACACTATTGTTTAAAATTAGGAATGATGAGAAAATGACATCAAACAATTCCATTTATAAGCCAAAACAATTGTGTTTGTGAACATTTTAAACAATGCTCTTCTTTTGAGTGATGATACAATTCAAGCATTAATCTTTAACAATAGACATAATTGTTGAGGGTACTTTAACACATTCCTAAGGAATATGGCTAGTGTTATCCTCATTTATACCCAGAATAGTAAGATTTATGTTATTTGTGTGTCCTTGGTCTTTGTATTTGAAGAGTCCAGTTGTGACTGTGTGTGATTTTTTTCATATGTGAATATTCTCATTGGAAAGGGGGAAAATATTTCTCTGAATAATTATAACATTTTATATTTCTACTGTGAGACATACCATGTTCTGTCTTGATTTCTGGTTAGTTACAAACATCTTTCATATTAGAATGTAAGTTTAATGGGGTCAGGAACTGGGTTTCATGGCTCATTGTATCTCCCATGGTTCCTTATGAAAGTAACCAAATACTTGATGAATGAATTAATGTGATATTTTGTGTTTAAGTGAGGTATAATTATTAGTCTCAATAATATGGATGCACCTTTTTGTAGTAGAAGTAAACTAATGGACTTGGAAAAGGTCTTATCCATATTTACATGTTAAACCTCAAAATCACTGTGTCTGAAATTGAATTTCCCATCTTACCCTTTAGCCTTCTCCTATTGGGTTAACTGTTTCTGTTAATGGCATTATTATCCTCCTAGACATCAGACCTGAAATCTCAGAGTCACTTTAGTGTTTCCTGTATGTACGTATATAAACATTCATATATTTGTATGATGTTGGTAGTTCTACCATCTCACCTTGTTGCTTATATCTCATTTCTTATCCACTTACCAGTATTCTGACTGAGGCCCTCATTAACACTCATATAGCAGTCTTCTGACTAATTGAAGAAATTGAGAATATTTAATGTGGAAAAGAGATGATGCAACTGGGAGGTAGGTGGGAGGGCATGGGAGGTCTTTATATGATGGGTTATCAAATGTAAGACAGATTAGTTTCAGAAGGCCCAACCAGGATCAATTGGTAGAAATTAAAAGGATACAGACTTTCGGTTCCATATGTCTTTCAGACAATTGAAGTTGTTTAAAATGAGCTGGAATGGGGCGCCTGGGTGGCTCAGTGGGTTAAGTGTCCGCCTTCACCTCAGGTCATGATCTCATGGCTCATTAGTTCGAGCCCCATGTCAGGCTCTGTGCTGACAGTCCAGAGCCTGGAGCCTGCTTCAGATTCTGTCTCCCTCTCTCTCTGCCCCTCCCCGGCTCGTGCAGACACACTCTCTGTCTCTCTCAAATATGAACAAACATTAAAAGAATTTATAAAATGAGCTGGAATAATATAGTTATATGGATACTCTAGAATAGTTATGTTAGTAAAGAAAAATAGTTTAAAACACTATCAGGCTTTTAAATTTATAGCTCAGTACTTAAAGCTCATTAAGTACTGAGCGCCCTGTTTTGGAGGTGTTCCCTAGAAGCTGGGTGAATGCACTTGGCTAGGATGTTGTAAAGGAGATCTCACTGCTATATAGGTGGTTGAATATGATTAATGATTAGTGAGTGAGTTTGAACCAGATAGCAGGTTAGATTCCGGTGAGTGGGAGTGTTTTGTTTTGTTTTTTTAATTTTTGAAATTCACACATTTTCTTTCATTGTACACTGTAGGTTAGGAGAGATTACTGATAGATTGGAGTGCATTATGTGGGAAAAAATGGTTAAGAACTGTTATTAATATTACTACTCTCTGGTTACTAGATACTTGGTAAATTCCCTTTGAATCCTGAGATTCTGAAATCCTTCCATACTTGTAGAGGTTAGGTTAATTTTGTCGATTAAACGATTTGACCCTGTATGTTGCTTCTTATATGCAGACTACATATTTAACCGCTTGCAAAGTTGTATTTTGAAGTATGGAGGCTCCAACCATTCATAGTTACCCCAGACTTACAGACCCCAGAGGTTATGTGATATTATTAAAATTTATTTATCAAATTATAGTAAATATTTTATGTTTCTTAGAGATAAGATCAAGATGAAGTAAGTATTATATGATCTTAGAGATAAGATCAAGAAGAGCCAAGGAATACTTAAGGCAGGCCAAATATCATTAATACTTCTTACTATAATTTTCAAGTAAATGATTGAGGTCATTTAAACTCCTTATATCCTGTTTAGATTGTTATGATGACGACTTTACAGTCTGAACATGTACTGCACAAATGGAGGCTTTTGCCTGTAGGAACTTGATAGCAAGGCCACATTTGAGGGTAAATGAATGCTCAGTACTTAGTGTCTTCTTTGTAATTTTTAGATTTAAGAGAAGAATGCATAAGTAGTACCTTTTATTTGCGTTATCATTGTAAAGTAGGTGTGCATTCATGTAGTGTTTTTACCAGGAGGGTGTGATCCTGAGGAGTCGAAAGAATGTTTGTAAGATGTATCCTTGAGGCAAAACTATCTTATTAAAAATGGGTTGTTGTTTTTTTTTTTTTACTATTTTTGAGAGAGAAAGGGAGAGAGCACGAGCCTGTGAGCAGGGGAAGGGCAGAGTGACAGGGTGACAGAGGATCTAAAATGGGCTCTGTGCTGACAGCAGAGAGCTTAATGCAGGGCTTGAACTCATGACCTGAGCCGAAGTCAGATGCTCAGTTGACTGAGCCACCCAGGTGCCCCTTTCATCCTTCTTTTAAAAGCCAGTTTCTTAATATGTGAGTCCTGCCCTTATTATACATCTGTTCCTTTTCTCAGTCTTTTTTATCCTTATCTCTTACTATCATCTACTTTGCCTAACCCTTAGCTCTGAAAGGGGACAATCCAAATAAATATTACCAGTGTTCGCCCTTTCTTCATATTGGTGACTTTTTAAAAGAAATAAACATGCTAGGTTTACAAACAACATTGTTAGACTACCAAGTTCAGTGTAGGAAGATAGAAGATTGGCAAATATAGGAAAAGAGGGAATAGAAATGGATACAGTAATTGATGTTTCTGCAAAGAACTGAGATGGAGGGCAATAAGAGAGCAGAGATGACAGACCAACATATTGAGAGACATTCAAGGTCAGACAAGGGATTAATAATTTGTTACTAAAAGTGCAAGCAGGTAGAAAAGGTTACAGTAGATGAAAACTTAGAATGGACCTCACAGTTCATTTTATTTGATGGTATAGCTAAAAGCACATAAAAATTCTAAATCAATATCTATATTTCATTTTGCTGCAGAATACCGTTTGGGGAAGATGCCCAAGCATACGCAAATCCAGTAAATCTGCAGTGTTTTTGTCGGTTGTACTATGTGACTGAGATATATTCTGTAGAATCAGTTCCTGAAGTTCTGTCAGGAGCTTTTACTTGGCTTTAAATTCTCAGTGGATAAAATATTCTGTCTATTGCCATATGAGAGAGGCTGATTACCTTCATCTGCCCTTCAAGGGCATTGATTTGAGTACCCTTTACATTTATCAGTTTATAATTTATCGACTGTCTTAATGCATGGTTATGGTTAGAAAAGTGACTCTCTAAAAATGACATCTGGGTCTCAATCGATGATTTTCATATCAAGGGTTGTAGCTCTGCTTTGCAAAAGAACTCTGCTTAGTCTTCACTCTGCTTTTCACATAATTAACAGTAAAGTTTAGGAATAAACCTCATCTGATAGCTTTATGTTTACTAAGATAAAATAAAATAGAATTTTCTCTTCTTTACTGCTATTTTTTAATTAAAATGGATTTGTCAGAATGTAAGTAGTGAACAGAAATATGGGAATGATGGATGGTAAGATTTATTGTAGTATGCACTAATAAAGTCTACTTGAAAAAAGTTACTTATTTCTCTAAACTTCAAGAAATAAGTATAAATCCCTTCTTCACAGTGGAAATTGGGAACAGTGTTATTTTGATGGTTTTCCAGACTGAGGCTCTGACAACACTACATAAAATAAACAAGAATTTTGGCATATTGTTTTGATCACTGCAGCAGTGAAACCAGGTATTTTAGATAACAAAAGAGATTGAAATATAGATAATGAGTAAATCATCCCTTTATACCTGATAGAATGAATTTTAATTAATTTTTTTTTAATTTTTTTTTCTTTTTTTTTTCTTTTTTTTCAACGTTTATTTTTGGGACAGAGAGAGACAGAGCATGAACGGGGGAGGGGCAGAGAGAGAGGGAGACACAGAATTGGAAACAGGCTCCAGGCTCTGAGCCATCAGCCCAGAGCCCGACGCGGGGCTTTGAATTCACGGACCGCGAGATCGTGACCTGGCTGAAGTCGGATGCTTAACCCACTGCGCCACCCAGGCGCCCCTGAATTTTAATTAATTTTTAATTTTTTTAAAAAATTAGGAAAGTTTTTGGAAAGGGAATTTGTGGGTGAGGATAGTTTAGAATTTTGCAGTGAGACTGCTGTCAAAGTTCATTGTGGTTTTATTTATTTATTTTTTTGCTCATTTTAGTTAAACTAAAAGTACTGTTTGTCTTGCCTTTCCTTGGCTTATCTCACACAGATGTAAAAAAGACATTTTAGTAGACTGAATGGACTCAGTTATTAATTTATTCCTTTTCCTCTTTCCAAATCTGACTATTATTTTAAAGAGAAACAAAAATTATGAATTAACTAGGGATTTCCTCTAATTCATTTTATTCAGCCAAAACTGCCATAGGGAATTATATTGAGGAAGTTAAGTTTTCTACGTGACTAAATAGCTGAGTGTGATGTCTTTAAGAACTGGAAAAATAAAATTGTTTATCTTAAAAAGGAAAAAGCACTCTGTCAGCATTTTATCTTTCTTACAGTCTGCTTAGGAATTTTGTAATGGAATGTCTTCTCTGTAGACTTCTTAGTCAAGCAATTTCAGGCACATTTGTAATGTTCTGTATTCAATTTTTAATGGGAGCATTTTTTTGAATATTTTGTTAATTTAAAATGGGTTCAATATAAACAGTTTGAATAATAAAGTACAAAAAATTAAGAAAATATGACATTTCATCTCTTAGAGAGTTCTACATTTAGTGTGGACTTCTAGGCATTGTTTTTCCATATTTTGTGGTGTGTGCAATTCTATATACATATATAATATGCATATAGATGTGTAAATTGCATTTATACTATTCTCTCTTCCTTTATCTCTATATAAATTTAGTAAACTTTAACTTTTTAGGTTCGTAGCAAAATTGAGCAGAGTTCTTACATTACCTTCTGTCCCACAAAACACAGAACCACAACCCCCCCCACCCCCAACCAACATCCTGCACCAGAGTGGTACATTTATTACAGTCAAACCTACAGTCACATATCATTATCACTCCAGGTCCATAGTTTATATATTAGGGTTCACTTTTAGTGTACATTGTGTGGGTTTGGATAAATGTATAATAACATGTATCTACAACTGTAGTATTCTAGAGAATAGTTTCTAAAAATCTAAAAACAGTTGCCTAAAAATCCTCTGTGTTCTGCCTATTCATCTTTACGCCTACAGCCCCAATCCCTCACAAACACATATATTTTTACTGCTTCTGTAGTTTTAAAACATTTTTAAAATATATTTATTTTGAGAGTGTGTAAGAGAGAGGGCATGAGAGTGAGGGAAGGGCAGAGAGAGAGAGACAGAGAGAGAGACAGAAAGACAGAGAGACAGAGAGAGAGAGAGAGAGAGAGAGAGAGAGAGAGAGAGAGAATCCCAACTAGGCTCCACACTCAGCATGGAGCCCAATGTGGTGGGACTCCCTCTCATGATCTGGGAGATCTGTGTGCAGGTTTTTGTGTGGATTGTTTTCATTTCATTTTGGGTAAATACCAAAGAGCACCATTGCTAAATCATATGCTAAGAGTATGTTTAGTTTTGTAAGGAGCTGCCAAACTGTCTTCCAAAGTAGCTGTAACATTTTGCATACCCATCAGCAATGAATGAGAGTACATATTGCTTGACATCCTTGCCAGCATTTAGTGTTATCAGTGTTTTGGATTTTGGCCATTTTAATAGTTATGTAGTGGTATCTCATTGTTTTAATTTGATTTCCCGGATAGCGTATGTGGAGAATATATTCATATGCTTATTTTCCATCTTTGGTGAGGTGAATCTGTTTAGGTCTTTGGACCATTTTAAAATTAGGTTGTTCATTTTCTTATTGAGTTTTAAACATCTTTGTATATTTTACATAGCACACCTTTATCAGATGTGTGTTTTCCAAATATTTTCTCCCAGTCTGTGGCTTGTCTTTTCATTCTCTTGACATTGTCTTTCACAGAGAAGTTTTAAATTAAAAAAAATTAATATTTATTTTTGAGAGAGAGATAGAGATAGAGAGAGAGAGGCAGAGAGAGAGGGAGACACAGAATCCAAAGCAGGCTCCAAGCTCTGAGCTGTCAGGACACAGCCTGATGTGGGGCTTGAACTCACAAACCACAAGGTCATGACCTGAGTGGAAGTCAGATGCTTAACTGATTGACCCACCCAGGTGCCCTGAGAAGTTTTTAATTTTAATGAAGTCCAGTTTACCAGTTATTTTTTTTTTTAAGGGTTTGTGCCTTTGGTGCTATGTCTAAAAAGTCATTGCCATACTGAAGGTCATTTAGGTTTTCTTCCATGTCATCTTCTAGGATTTTTATAGTTTTGTGTTTCACTTTTAGGTCTACAGTCCATTTTGAGTTAATTTTTGTAGAAGGTGTATGGTCTTGTCTAGCTCCTTTTTTTTTTTTTTTTTTTTTGCATGTGTATGTCCAGTTGTTCCAGCACCATTTATTGAAAAGACTGTCTTTGCTCTATTGTATTGCCTTTACTCCTTTGTCAAAGACCAGTTGACTGTATTTATGTTGGTCTATTTGTGGGCTCTCTATTCTGTTCCATTGATCTATTTGTCTATTCTTTTGCCAGTACCAATAATGTCTTTGTCCGACTTTGGTATTAGGGTAATGCTGACCTCATAGAATGAATTAGGAAGTATTTTATCTGCTTCTACTGGGAGAGATTGTAGAGAATTGGTACAAATATTTGGTAGAATTCAACAGTGAAACCATCTGAGCCTGATTTTTTTTTTTTGGAAGATTATTAATTGTTGATTCATATTTTTCTAATGGATATAGACCTATGTAAATTGTCTACTTGTGTGAATTTTGGCAAACTGTCTTTAAAGGAATTGCTTCATTTCATCTAGGTTATCAAATTTGTGAGCATAGAACTGTTCATAATGTTCCTTTATTGTCCTTTTAATGGCCATGGGATCTGTGATGATGTCCCCTGTTTCATTTCTGATGTTAGTAATTTGTGTGTTTTCTCTCTCTCTCTCTCTCTCTCTCTCTCTCTCTCTCTCTCTCTCTCTTTTTTTTCTTACCTAGCCTGGCTGTAGGCTTGTAGATTTTATTGATCTTTTCAAAGAATCAGCTTTGGTTTTGTTGCTTTTCTCTACTGATTTCTTTCTTTCTGCCTTAATTTTTATTATTTCTTTTTTTTCTGCTTACTTTAGACTTAATATGCTCTTCTTTTTCTGATTTCCTAAGGTGGAGGCTTAGGTTATTGTTTTTAGATCTTTCTTCTTTTCTAATATATGCATTCTCAATGCTATTAATTTCCTGTAAATTTTAAGGGAATTTTGCGGCATATCACAAATTTTAAGTTGTATTCTCATTTTCATTTAGTTAAAAACATTTCTTAATTTCTCTTGATGTTTCTTATTTGGCCTTGTGTTATTTAGAAGTGTTTTGTTTAATCTCCAAGTATTTGGAGATTTTGCAGCCAACTTTCTGTTACTGATTTCTAGTTTAACTCCATTGTGGTGAGAACAAATGTATGGTTTCTATTCTTTTAAATTTGTTAAGAGGTGTTTTATGGCCCAGAATCTGGTCATTCTTGGTGAATATTCCATGTGAACTTGAGAATAATGTGTAATCTATTTTTGTTGGGTGAAGTAGTCTGTCAATTATGTCCAGTTGATTAATGGTCTATTTACTTGTTTTTAAAATGTTTATATATTTTTGAGAGAGAGAGAGAGAGAGAGAGAGAGAGAGAGAGAGAGCGCAAGCGGAGGTGGGGCAGAGAGAGAGGGGAACAGAGGATCCGAAGTGGGCTCCATGCTGACAGCATAGAGCCCGATGTGGGGCTCAAACTTGTGAACCGTGAGATCATGACCAGAGCCAAAGTCTGAGGCTTAACTGACTGAGCCACTCAGGTGCCACTGATGGTGCTATTTAATTCAACACTGTCTTTACTGATTTTCTGCCTGCTGGACCTGTATTTCTGTTAGAGGGATGTTAAAGTCTGTAACCGTAATAAGGATTCATCTGTTTCTTCTTACAATTTTATCAGTTTTGCCTCACATATTTTGATGCTCCCTGAATATCTTTTTATCATAATATATATAGATCTATATCATCATATGCATATACCAAAATTTAGTCATCAGCAGATGTTTGTGTCTATTAGCACACCAGTGTGCTAGCTATAAGGATATAGTAGTGAAGAAGACACATTCTTTGCCCTCATGGACTTTATTATTTGAGAAATAATTATGTAAAATGCTTGTTTCTTCAGACTCACCAATTTAATCTCTTATGATGATGAAAAAAATACGAAACTCCTTTAATGTGCATTACTTAGATTTAGTAAGTTTGAAAATATTTTTCTGTGTTTATTGGCCTTTTTCTTTGGAATCCCTGGATTTTTGGGGGGGGGGGTGTGTTTTTTGCCCTTATTGATTTATAGGAGCTCTTTGTGTATTAGAAACATTCATCCTTTTTCTATGTAATAGATATTGAAGTTTTTCCTAATTGATGAATTGTAATTTAACCTAGTTAAAGTTCTTTTTCTTCTTCCTATATTGAAATTTTCATTTTTATGTGATTACAGTTTCCTTTCTGATTCCTAGTTTTGTATACCAGGCTTAGAAAGTCCGTTTCTTCAAGATTGTTTAAAAAATTTTAATTAACACTTCTCTGGCGTATAAGCACATGTGCCAAGTGTGTGCATTTGTGTTCAATTCTTTAACTTGTCTAGAATTCATAATCTGTGAGGTAGCTTTATTAAACCAGCTAGCTTATTACTCTAGCACTGTTTAGCAAATTAGCCATTTTTTCAATGATGTGAAATATTTTCTATGTTATTTCTTTTCTCCCTATTATGTTTTATTCAGTGTCATCCTTTGCTAATAATAATAAATTTAACTTTTACTAAACTTTAATTACTCTAGTTTTTTTAAATGTTTGTTTATTTTTGAGAGAGAGAGAGATCGTGCACAAGTGTGGGAGGGACAGAGAGAGGGAGACACAGACTCCAAAGCGGGCTCCAAGCTCTGAGCTGTCAACACAGAGCCTGATGTGGGGCTCGAACACACAAACTGAGATTATGCTTGAGCTGAAGTCAGATGCTTAACTGAATGAGCCACCCAGGTGCCCAAATTACTCTAGTTTTGTAATGTGTTTTAATAGTCAGTAAGGCAAATCCTCTCCTTATTTGGAATTTTTGGTTATTCCCTTTTTTAAAAATTTTAAAATCTTTTTATTTAGATGTAACTTTAAACTTAGAGAAAATATGCAAGAATAATAATAGTACATAAAACACAACTAAAATCCTTTACCCAGATTAATCTTATATATATATATATATATACACACACACACACATACATATATATACATACATACATACATACATATGAAATTATTTTTCGGAACCATTTGAGAATAAGTTGTATTCATTGTGACCATTTATGTCTAAATATTTTATTATAGATTTCATAACAATACTACTGTCATCTAGTTAGATCTGTCAATCTAATACCTTTTATAATTTTATTCCTTTTCTCAGAAGCAGTTATTACATTTAGCTTTTGTGTTTCTTTCATCTCCTTTGATGTGGAGAGATTCCAAGCCTTTCTTTGTCTCACACGACACTGACATTTTTGAAGAATATAATTCTCCCTCCCGTTTTGAAATACATTGTTCCTCATCTGGGGTTAGAGTGATGTTTCCCCATGCTAGATTCAGATTTTGCATTCTAGGCTGGACTACTGTATTTGGTGTACTCTTCTCAGGACTCCCCTCTGAAGGCAAAGAAAAGCCATCTGTTCCACGTTGGCAAAGTAATTGTTTAATAGACATTTTTACTGAAGTATAATATACATACAGAAAAGTGCACAGGGGTGCCTGGGTGGCTTAGTCGGTTAAGCATCCAACTCGATTTTGGCTCAGGTCATGATCTCATGGTTGTGAGTTTGAGCCCATGTCAGGCTCTGTGCTGTCAGTGTGGAGCTTGCTTGGGATTCTCTCTCTGCCTCTCTGCCCTTCCCTTGCTCACGCTCTCCCTCTCTTTCTCTCTCTCTCTCAAAATAAATAAACTTTTAAGAAAGTTAGAAAAATACACAAATAATAAATAATAATAAATGGATAGCTCTGTTATCACAAAGTGATCATACCTGTAATTTCACCATAAAGATTTTAATAGAACATTAGCACCCCAAAGCTTACCCTTGTGTCTCCTCTTGGTCACTCCTTCCTCTTTCCCCTTTTCTGAAGGTAATCTTGAATCTGACTTCTAATATCATAGATTAGTTATGCCTATTTTTGAACTTTTAGAAAGGGATTCATATGTGTGTGTGTGTGTGTGTGTGTGTTGTTTGGCTTCTTTAGCTCAGTATTATGTTAGCAAGATTTATTCACATTGTTGATATAGTTGTAGCTCATTCATTCTCAATGCTATATAATATTCCATGTAAAAAATGTACCTTTGGGGCATCTGGGTGGCTCAGTTGGTTAAGTGTCAGTTTAGGTCATGATCTCATGGTTCATAAGTTCAAGCCCTGCATTGGGGCTCTTTGCTGTCAGCACAGAGCCTGCTTTGGATCCTATGTCTCCCTGTCTCTCTGTCCCTCCCCTGCTCATGAGACTCTGTCTTTTGAGAGTATTTTTGAGAGTATTTTTTACATACTGAAAAAAATATATACCACAATACATCCATTTCACAGTTGATGGACATTTGAGTTGTAGCTTGGAGCTATTAAGAATAGTACTGCTATTAACTAACTAGAATTTAAATAGAAATTTGAAAAAAAAAGAAGAAGAATACTGTTATGAACAGGTTTACACATACGCTTTATTGAATACATGTATGCATTTCTGTTTGGTATATTCCTAGAAGTGCAGTTTCTGGGTCAGAGGCTATGAGTATGTTCAGCTTTAATAGATATTGCCAAACATTTTTGCAAAGTGGTTTCATTAATTTTTAACCACACCAGTAGTGTATGAGTTCCTTATACATCTCTCTAACACTTGTAGTTTACTGACTTTTTAAGATTTAGCCAATCTGGTGTGTTTGTAACACAATCTCATTCTGTTTTCAATACATGTTTTCCTTTTTAAAGACCTTTCTTAGGCATATTGACCATTTGGTCATCCACTTATAAAATCATAAGTGTCATCCATTTATAAATAGAAAGTTCCTGTTCAAGTCTTTTGTGTATTATTCTACTCATTTTGTTATTGACTTATAGGAGGTCTTTGAATATTCCATTTTTACTAATTGAAATATTGACATATATAGTTTCAGGTTGTACAACATTGATTTAACACTTTGGAAAATAATCACCACCATAAGGCTAGTTGTCTGTCACCATACAAAGTTACAAATTTGTTTTTCTTATGATGAGAACTTTTAAGATTTACTCTTAGCAACTTTCAAGTATACAATACCATATTATTGACTATAGCCATGAATGCTGTTCATTATATCCCCATTGGATATTTATTTTGTAACTGGAAGTTTGTAATTCTTAATCTCCCTCACTCATTTTGCTTACACCCACACCTCCTACTCTTTGGCAACTACTGTTTTCTCTATGAGTTTTGTTTGTTTGTTTGTTTGTTTGTTTAGATTCCACATGTAAGTGCAATCATACTGATTGCGTCTTTCTCTAACTTATTTCACTTTGCAAAATACCCACAAGGTCCATCGATGTTGTTGCAAATGGCAAGATTTTCCTTTTTTATGGTTAAATAGTATTCCAGTGTGTGTGTGTGTGTGTGTGTGTGTGTGTGTGTGTGTGTGACTTCTTTATCCATTCATCCACTGATGGACACTTACGTTGCTTTTGTATCTTGGCTATTCTAAATAATTCTGCAGCGAGCATACAGGTGTATATATCTTCAGTTAGTATTTTAGTTTTCCTTGGATACTCAGAAATGGAATTGTTGAATCATATAGTATTTCTTTTTTTTTAATGTTTTGGTGAACCCGTATACTGTTTTCCAAAGTGGCTGAACCAGTTTACATTCCCACCAGCAATGCACAAGGGTCCCTTTTCTCCATGTACTCACCAACACTTGCTATTTCTTGTCTTTTTTTTTTTTTTTTTAATTTTTTTTTTCAACGTTTATTTATTTTTGGGACAGAGAGAGACAGAGCATGAACGGGGAGGGGCAGAGAGAGAGGGAGACACAGAATCGGAAACAGGCTCCAGGCTCTGAGCCATCAGCCCAGAGCCTGACGCGGGGCTCGAACTCAGGGACCGCGAGATCGTGACCTGGCTGAAGTCGGACGCTTAACCGACTGCGCCACCCAGGCGCCCCTTTGTCTTTTTGATAATAGCCATTTTGACAGGAATGAGGTGATATCTCATTGTGGTTTTGATTTGCATTTTTTTGATGATGAGTGATGTTCATGTGCTTGTTAGCCATCTGTGTGTCTTTGGAAGAATGTCCATTCCGATCCTTTACACGTTTTTAATCCAATTGTTTGATATTTTGTTATTAAGTTGTATGAGTTTTTAATATATTTTTGATATATACCCTTTATTGGATATATGATTTGCAAACATTTTCTCCCATTCAGTAGGTTGTCTTTTTTTTTTTTTTTTTTTAACGTTTATTTATTTTTGAGACAGAGAGAGACAGAGCATGAATGGGGGAGGGTCACAGAGAGAGGGAGACACAGAATCCGAAACGGGCTCCAGGCTCTGAGCTGTCAGCACAGAGCCTGATGCGGGGCTCGAACCCACGGACCGTGAGATCATGACCTGAGCCGAAGTCGGACGCTTAACAGACCGAGCCACCCAGGCGCCCCTAGGTTGTCTTTTTAAAAACAATTTTTTTAATGTCTATTTATTTTTAAGACAGACAGGGACAGAGCATGATCAGGGGAAGGGCAGAGAGAGAGGGAGACACAGAACCCGAAGCAGGCTCCAGGCTCTGAGTTGTCAGCAAAGAGCGCAACGTGGGGCTTAAGCCTGCAAACCATGAGATATCATGACCTGAGCCAAAGTCGGATGCTTAACTGACTGAGCCACCCAGGCGCCCCCATTCAGTAGGTTGTCTTAACATTTTGGTTGATGGTTTCCTTCACTGTACAAAAGCTTTATAGTTTGATGTAGTCCCAGTTGTTTGTTTTTGTTTTTGTTGTCTTTGCCTTTGGGGTCAGATCTGGTTATTCCCTTTTTATAGCATTTTGATTTATACTACTTTCCAGTATGGTTCAAGGGATCATCTTCCAAAATCTTCTCTGCTCTAAAGTTAGTATTCTTAGAAACATCCATTTAATTTTTTTTATGGATATAAAGTGGGTTTCTGTCTTTATAGAAGATTGGAATTCAATTTTAGTTACATGAAAGTAACTACCATTGACTCTTGAACAACACAGGTTTGAAAGGCATAGGTCCACTGATACATGTATTTTTTTTTTTTTGGTAAATACAGTACAGTATTATAAATTTATTTTCTCTTTGATTTTTTATTAACATTTTTTTCTAGCTTTATGTAAGAATATAGTATATAGTGCATGTGACATACAAAGTGTGTATTAATTCAACTGTTTATGTTATTGGTAAGGCTTTTGGTTGACAGTAGGCTATTAGTAGTTACATTTTGGGGGAGTAAAAAATTATACATGGATTTCTACTAAACAGGGGTCAACACCCAGCCCCTGCATTGTATATTGTTCAAGGGTCATCTGTATACCAAATTATTAAACCAGCAACAGCTTAACAAGTTTGACCTTATAATAATAACTTAATTATTCTCATCTACCCTCTGTATGGTGACAATAAAAGTATTCTTATAGGATAAGTCAAGGATATGTTCCAAAAATGTTTCAAATGTTTCACATTTGGGGGTATAGGTATTCTGAGTGAATAATCTATAGTAGCAGGAATTTTGAGGAAAAATAATAAAAGAACAACTTCACAATTTATTCTGCTCTAAGTTCCTTTAGGTTTGAAAGTTTCTCATTAATTTCTGAATCTGTCACAGCATCTTACCTTGGCTATTTATTTTTTACTAATTTATTTAGGAGTGATTATCTAAGATACAGACTTACCTCATACAAAATGTCTCACTTTGTCTTCATGTTTCCCCCACCCACTTTAAGGCATTAATTTTACATTCTTGCCAAAGACTATCCAGAGTATCCCTGGTAACCAGTGTTGTGAACTATTTGAACCAAAGTCTTCCCCATGGTCTACTTTCTTTCTGACTTAGAAAGAAAATACATGTATGTACGTTATCTTATTTTAAACATTTGAATTTAGAAGATTCATGGTTGGTGGCTTTTTAACAATAAAAATTTTAAATTCTAAAAATTACATATGTTCTTTGTATAAGATTTGAAAAGGTGGACAATAGTGGCATAAAAATAACCACATAGAGGAGTGCTTGGGTGGCTCAGTCGGTTAAGTGTCTCTTTTATTTTTGTTTTTGTTTTTTTGTTTTTTTTTTTGAGAGAGAGGGAGGGAGAGAGTGCAAGGGAGTGAGGGGCAGAGAGAGAAAGAATCCCACAAGGGACAGAGAGAGAGAGACGGGGAGGGGGGAGGGGGGAGGGGGAGAGAGATAGGGGCACCTGGGTGGCTCAGTCAGTTAAGCGTCCAACTTTGGCTCAGGTCATGATCTCACAGCTAATGAGTTTGAGCTCTGCATCGGGCTCTGTGCTGACAGCTCAGAGACTGGAGCCTGCTTCAGATTCTGTGTCTCCCTCTCTCTCTGCCCCACTCCCACTCACGCCGTGTCTCTTTCTCCTTCAAAAATAAACAAACATTAAAAAAAATTTAGAAAAAGAGAGGGAGAGAGAGAAGCAGGGCTCATCCGAATAGGGACTGTTTTTACCCAAAGCAGGGCTTGTGTTCACCTGAAGTGGGGCATGAGCTCACCCTAAGTGGGACTTGAACTCATGAACCTTGAGATCATGACTTGAGCCAAAGTCAGATGCTTAATGACTGAACCACCCACTCACCCTAAGTGTCTGACCCTTGATTTTGGATCAGGTCATGGTCTCACGGTTTGGAGCCTTCTCTCTGCCCCTCCTCCACTCTAAATAAATAAGTAAATAACCATCCACACACAATTTTACATCCAGAGAAACTTGTCAATTTTTGATGTGCTTCTTTCTAACTCTTCCCCTGTCCCTTCCCCAGCCAGTACCGTATGATGCATAAAGTTTTAGATTCTGCAGTGTTTCTCATTTTCACAAACTTTCTGAAGACATTTTTAATGGATATGCATTCCATCATGTGGATGCACATTTTATAAACCTTTCTTCTTGCTTTTCCAAATTTTGTTAAATTATGCAATTTTCTGAAGGAAAATTTTTCTTTCCTTTTCTATATTCTAGTTGTTAGTGAAAAAATGTTCAATTGACAGAGGTTTACAGCTTGTAGAAGTGCTACTAGTGATATATCTATATTTATTAATTTATCAGTACACTGATTCATTTAATAAACATTTTGAGAACCAGTCACATGCCAGGCAGAGCTTACGGATACTCAGAAAGTTGACCATCTAGTGGAAGAGGTAAGAAGTAATAACAATTCAGTATGATGAGTCCTGTGATAGAGGAAGACATAGGATCCTGTAGGAGCTAAGAGCAGGGACCCATCTAATTTGAGATACAGAAGTGGGGAGAAACCTTACAAGTCTTATAAGAGGAGGTGAAACTTAAGCTGGGTCTTAGGGACTCAAGATAATAAGGTAGTTAAAAAGTGAGAGTGAGCAGGAAGACATTCTAGGTGAAGGGAACAGCACATGAAAGGTGTGAAGTATCAGATAGCATGTCCAATAGAAAGCTTTCATATTAATATTAAAAATGGCTTCAGTATATGGTACATGTGAAGGAATGGCAAGAGAGGCAGCTAAGAAAGAGGGCAGACATAATTTCTTGAGGGGCCTTAAATATCATTCTCAAGGCAGAGAGTGTAAACATAATCATGGCAAAGTCCTTGAGGAACGTGTTTGTAGCTCTACTTTTCATTTATACATCAGCAATGCTCAAATTAATAGCTCTCACTCTCTAAGCTCCTGATCTATATATCCAGCTGCCTAGTTGGCCTCTCTAGAATATAGTTCGAATGTAAGCTCCATGAGAGGAAGTATTTCACTGCTTTAGTCCTAAGCTGTATCTGCACTGCCTTAAACAGTACCTGGCAATAATTTATTGAATAATTAAATGTTTGATAGAGAATCATGTATCTCTCAGAGGCCTCTCAAACTACATATAAATCAAATTTGTGATCTTCCTCCTCTAGCCAGATCCTTTCTAATGTTCCCTATTTCAATGATTATCACCATTTATTTAGTTTCACAAGCCAGGAACATGGGTATATCTGTTGGCATATCTGTTTTTCTTGCCTTCTATATTCATTTAATTGCCAAGACATTGAAGTTGTGACATATTTCCTTATATGTCTGTTTCCCTCCCTCTTTACTGTTCCAGCCCAGGCTATTATCATCTCTTTCCTAGTCCTGTACAATCCTAGGAAACTCTAATTCTGTACTCTTGTCCCTTTTCAGTCTATTCTTTGTGCTGGTCTTAGAATCAAGCCCATAGAGTCAGATTCTGATATTTCTGTTTGAAACCAGTTTTTCTTTGGATAAAGAACAACATTCTTTTTTTTATAAATTTTTTTTTTTCAACGTTTATTTATTTTTGGGACAGAGAGAGACAGAGCATGAACGGGGGAGGGGCAGAGAGAGAGGAAGACACAGAATCGGAAACAGGCTCCAGGCTCTGAGCCATCAGCCCAGAGCCTGACGCGGGGCTCGAACTCACAGACCGACCGCGAGATCGTGACCTGGCTGAAGTCGGACGCTTAACCGACTGCGCCACCCAGGCGCCCCAAGAACAACATTCTTAACATGGTCTACAAGGCCCTGTGTGCTCTAGCCCATGTCAAACCTTTGGCTACATCTCAAGTGCCTTTTCTGGACTATCCATGTCTAGTCACATTGGCTTTTAAAAATTTTCCAATGGACCATGCTTTCTCCTGACTCCACTGTATAATGAGTAGCTTTTAGTACATGTTATAAAATGGAACATCTACTGTTAGAGAAATAAATGTATCAATACTTTTGAGGAGATATTTATTACCCTAAAAGAGCACTGTTCTGTGCAGCATTGTTTTCTTGAAAAGTAAACCTGTGAATTATTGTAAATAAGCACAAGCATGTTAAAGTATAATTTGTTCCTTTTTCAGATTATATCACACATCTCACCTTTCCCTCAAGTCAGTTATAAAGCAAGTACTTACAAGGCACATTTATTCTTATTTTAAAGTAAGAAAACATTTTCCGTTGTAAATTTAAGCTATTGTTTTAAATGCTGCAGTATTGAGATAGGAAGGAAATGTAGGAAATGCCTTAAAAAACAAAACAATTCGGTTTTATATGAAAGTAGTGACTTAATTAGAATAGTGACTTAAAGCCTCCATTCTGAAGATAGCTGTCATTTCTTACAAGATTTAAAACCACCTTCTCTATAATAAATAAAACAAGTTGAATAGTCTCACAAGCACCAAAGCTGAGTTGTTTTACTAAGCTAATTCATTGTTCTTAATTGTGAGCACCTGGAGGAAATTATTTGGTTTTGTATGATAATTTTTATTGTATATTTGGTATTAAATGTTTCTGTAATTAAAATATTTATAGAATATATTGTATTCTGTTATGGAAAATGAGAAACTGGTTTGCTCATTTGTAGTTCAAGTTGTATATAATCAGTTAAGTAACTTTAGCAGGTATTGCACCATATGATATATATTCATTACTGATATTTCTTTAATTTTTTTCTTTTAGTCAAAAGATTAAACTTTACAGAAGAATGCAATCAAGTGATGGCTTTTTCTTTAGAATTTGAATATGGAGGCCACAGGAACAGATGAAGTTGACAAGCTAAAAACTAAATTTATATCTGCTTGGAACAACATGAAATATAGTAAGTGTCCTGATTTAAAAATTATATAAATCCAAGGAAATATCTGAAGATGTATATCATCTGCCTTATAAAGTCATTGAAAATTGGTTGAGGTTCTCTTGAATGAAATATTTCTGTAAGGAATGTAAATAAGAACATATTCAGAAGAAAGAGCCAAATATCATCATAAACATTGCCTAGAAACTTAGGCATACTGTGTGGTCCTTTTTCCTTTAAACATTCAGAAGCAAAAAGAATTTATTTAGGTGATGATAATACCTCAGGTTTTCAGACTCAGTTTTAGGCAACTTATGTATAAACTAGGAAGCAAGCAAAATAAACCTTTGAACACACCAAGCAGATATGTTCACACACCAATACCTGTGAATTTCTCTCAGACCCTTGTGTTTAACCTTGGGTTTGTGAACAAAGCCATTAAGGATCATATGGTGATTTTAAAGCCCACCTTGGACTAGAAACAATTTGGAGAAGAAGAAGCTTTCAAAGATGGAGAAATACTCAGCAGAACCAGCTTCAACCAGGAAGAAGTTCAGATCCATAAAATAAGAATGATAACATTTAAAAAACTCCCTTTATAATGCAGATTCAGGTAGGGGAGCCGAGATGGCAGAACAGCATGGAAGTTTTTTGTGTATCTCGCGTCCATGAAATACAACCAGACCAACACTAAACCATCCTGCACACCTAGAAAACTGATCTGAGGATTAACACAACAATCTGCACAACCTGAACCACAGAATTCAGCGGGTACATGGTGCGGAGAGGTGAACTGGGGGAGAGAGAAGCCACGGAGGGCAGGGAGCCACTTTTGCTTGGGGAGAGAGGATGGAGCTGGTGGGGGGGGGGTAGGGGAGAATACAGGAAAAGCACCCCTCCCCAAAATCAGCTGGAACGTGAAAATTGGAAACAGCTGCAGGGACTAAACTAAAAAGGGAGAAATGAGAAAGGAGACAGGGGAGGGTTTAAATTCCATTAAGACTGTAAACGGGAGCGCAGAGTCTGAAACTCCACAGCTCAATACCTGGTGGTGGCTCTGATGGGAAGGGCAAATCCCCAGGAGCAGAGTGGGGTCCAGGAGGTTCTCAGGCCACACTGGGAGAAGTGGTTCCATTGCTAGAAGGACATTTGGTTGAGGCTGTGAGGTCACCTGGTCCCAGCAGACCCCAGAGAATGGCCACATTCACTGGTGCTGGAACAAGGTCGTTAAGGGTGAAGACTGGTGCCAGATGTATTGTGATTTTCCGTAATCCCTGAAATGCTGCTGCTACACTATCTCACGAACTTTTTCTGGGGCGGGCTGGCACCTGGCTGCAGTCTCTGGGCATCGGCAGCAGCACGGTCCTGTGAACATTCCTGGGCACAGCTGGCACCCGACCATTGCTCGGTGAGACCCTCCGCAGAGGGGTGGAACGGGTTAAAGCTGCAGTCCCTCAGAATTAAGGGGCCAGGGAAAACAGCCACATCTGAGACAAAACTCGGGAGAGAGGTACTACCTGGGGTTTGGTCATGGACTGAATAAAAGCGGGGAGTGGACAAAAGCTGAAGACAAAGGAGGGGTGTGTGATTGTTGATCAGGGAGAACAATTCCTATACTAGAGACTGGGTAGCTGCCTGACGCCACTTTCACTGCTCCCATGCATGCACATATGCACCTGCAAACGCCACAACAATCCACCCCAGTAGGCTAGCAACGCCATCTAGTGGAGAACAGAGCTGTTACACTAAGCCCCACCCAACTGGGCCAACCTCGCTCTTCAAGAACACAAGTCTCACTGCCTGCTTAGTTTATGGAAATAAACTTCTAGGGGAAAATGAAGTAATTTCAGTTGTATTTCAGTCTGTTAGCATGTCCAGCTATTCAATTTTCTTTTTAAAAAAATTTTTTTTCTTCTCTTTTTCATTTCTTTTTCTTGAATACAGAAAGAAAAAAAATCATTTTTATGTTCAACTTTTATTAAAAATATTTTTCTTTAAATTCTTTTCCTGTTTTTTTTGCTTTTGTGTAAATTTTTTCAAATTCTATTTTACTTCCATCATTTTATTTTAGTCTATTTCAGTGTATTCACTTTTTCAAATTTTCAAACGATATTTTTCTTTTTTCTCTTTTTAGTTTCTTTTCTTTTTCTTGAATACAGAAAGAGAAAAAATTCATTTTTATTTTTAATTTTTATTACAAATGTTTTTATTTAATTTTTTCTACTATATTCTTTACTTTTGTGTAAATTTTTTCAAATTCTATTTTACTTCCATCATTTCATTTTACTCTACTTCAGTGTACCCAGTTTTTAAAATTTTCAAACAATTTGCTTTTTTTTTTTCTTCCCTCCCTCCTTTTTTCTCTAATCTATGAAGCCACTTTCAACACCCAGACCAAAACACACCTAGGATCTAGCATCATTTATTCGATTTTTTTGGTGTGTGTCTTTTTAATTTTAATATTTTTTTAATTTTAATATTTTTTAATTTTAATTTTTTCTACTTCATTAATTCCTTTTCTCCTTTCAAAATGATGAAACGAAGGAATTCACCCCAAAAGAAAGAGCGGGAAGAAACGATAGCCAGGGACTTAACCAACACAGATACAAGCGAGATGTCTGAAACAGAATTTAGAATCACAATAATAAGAATACTAGCTGGAGTTGAAAATAGATTAGAATCCCTTTCTGCGGAGATAAAAGAAGTAAAAACTAGTCAGGATTAAATAAAAAATGCTATAACTTAGCTGCAATCACGAATGGATGCCATGGCAGCAAGGATGGATGAGGCAGAACAGAGAATCAGTGATAGAGAGGACAAACTTATGGAGAATAATGAAGCAGAAAAAAAGAGGGAGATTAAGGCAAAAGAGCAAGATTTAAGAATTAGAGAAATCAGTGACTCATTAAAAAGGAACAACATCACGGAGTGGCCAACAGTCTGCAAAGCAACATGCCTAAGTTTTATTTTGACTGCTGCAACACATACCTCACCCATGACTCTCCATCTGTGAGAAAGACACACTGCAGTGGTAGGAAACACAAAGAGAATGTGAAAGACTACTATCAGAAATGGATGGAAGAGCAAGCCCAGAGCCTGATCGACAAAACAACTGCTGCATTTCAGCAAGGAAAGATTCCTCCTACTCCATTCTCTGTTCCTCCTCCTGCAGGGGTGATGATTCCATCTCCCCCTAGTCTCCCGGGTCCTCCTCGCCCTGGTATGATGCCAGCATCCCATATGGGGGGCCCTCCCATGATGCCAATGATGGGCCCTCCTCCTCCTGGGATGATGCCAGTGGGACCTGCTCCTGGAATGAGGCCGCCTATGGGAGGCCACATGCCAATGATGCCTGGGCCCCCAATGATGAGACCTCCCACCCGTCCCATGATGGTACCCACTCGGCCAGGAATGACTCGACCAGACAGATAAGGAGAGACAGGAACCTCTTTATATCCATTTTATATTACTTGTTCTACTTCACCAGGAGATCATGGTGCTGTGACTCTGGGTGTTTTCTAACAGCATGACAAGGAAGACTTGCTCCCCCTTCCTATCAAACAGAGAATAGTTTTTGCAAGGGAGTAGTGGGACAAAAAAAAAAAAAAGTAATTTCCATTTGTATCATGAAATGTGAAAATAAAATTGTCAACTATTTTAGTTAAAAAAAAAAAAAAAGGAACAACATCAGAATCATAGGGGTCCCAGAAGAGGAAGAGAGAAATAAGGGTAGAAGGGTTATGTGAGCAAATCATAGCGGACAACTTTCCTAACCTGGGGAAAGACACAGACATCAAAATCCAGGAAGCGCAGAAGACTCCCATTAGATTCAACAAAAACCGACCATCAACAAGGCATATCATAGCCAAATTCACAAAATACTCAGGCAAGGAGAGAATCCTGAAAGTAGCAAGGGAAAAAAAAGTCCTTAACCTGCAAGGGAAGACAGATCAGGTTTGCAGCAGACCTATCCACAGAAACTTGGCAGGCCAGAAAGGAGTGGCAGGATATATTCAATGTGCTGAATCAGAAAACTATGCAGCCAAGAATTCTTTATCCAGCAAGGCTGTCATTCAAAATAGAAGGAGAGATTAAAAAGTTTCCCAGACAAACAAAAATTACAGGAGTTTGTGACCACTAAACCAGCCCTGCAAGAAATTTTAAGGGGGACTCTCTGAGGGGAGAAAAGATGAAAATATAAATAAATACCAAAAGCAACAAAGATTAGAAAGGACCAGAAACTCCAACTCTACAAGCAACATAATGGCAATAAATTCATATCTTTCAGTACTCATTCTAAACGTCAATGGACTCAATGCTCCAATCAAAAGACATAGGTAACAGAATGAATAAGAAAACAAGATCCATCTCTATGCTCTTTAAGAGACCCACTTTAGACCTAAAGACACCTTCAGATTGAAAGTAAGGGGATGGAGAACCATCTATCATGCTAATGGTCAACAAAAGAAAGCTGGAGTAGCCATACTTATATCAGACAGTCTAGACTTTAAAATAAAGACTGTATCAAGAGATGCAGAAGGGCATTATATCATAATTAAGGGGTCTATCCACCAAGAAGACCTAACAATTGTAAATATTTATGTGCCAAATGTGGGAGCACCCAAATATATAAATCAATGAATCACAAACATAAAGAAACTCATTGATAGTAATACCATAATAGGAGACTTCCAACACCCTACTCACAGCAGTGGACAGATCATCTAATCAAAAAATCAAGGAAACCATGGCTTTGAATGACACTCTGTACCAGATGGACTTAACAGATGTATTCAGAACATTTCATCCTAAAGCAGCAGAATATACATTCTTCTCCAGTGCACATGGACTGTTCTCCAGAATAGACCACATACTGGGACACAAATCAGTCCTCAGCAAGTACAAAAAAATCGAGATCATACACTGCATATTTTCAGAACACAACACTATTAAACTTGAAAGAAAAAAATTGGAAAGGTAACAAATACTTGGAGACTGAAGAACATCCTACTAAAGAATGAATGAGCTAACCAAGAAGTTAAAGAGGAAATTAAAAAGTATATGGAAGCCAATGAAAATGATAACACCACAACCCAAAACCTCTGGACCGCAGCTAAGGCAGTCCTAAGAGGAAAGTATATAGCAATCCAGGCCTTCCTAAAGAGGGAAGAAAGATCTCAGATACACAACCTAACCTTATGCCTTAAAGAGCTGGAAAAAGAACAGCAAATAAAACCCCAAAGCAGCAGAAGACAGGAAATAATAAAGATTAGAGCAGAAATTAATGCTATCAAAACTAAAAAAACAGTAGAACAGATCAATGAAACCAGAAGATGGTTCTTTGAAAGAATTAACAAAATTGATAAACCACTAGCCAGTTTGACCAAAAAGAAAAAGGCAAGGACCCAAATAAATAAAATCAAGAATGAAAGGGGAGAGATCACAACCAAAACAGCAGAAATAAAAACAATAATAAAAAAATATTATGAGCAATTATATGCCAATAAAATGGGCAATCTGGAAGAAATGGATAAATTCCTAGAAACATATACACTACCAAAACTGAAACAGGAAGAAATAGAAAATTTGAACAGACACATAACCAGTAAGGAAGTCGAATTAGTAATCAAAAATCTGCCAAAAAACAAACGTCCAGGGCCAGATGGCTTTCCAGGGGAATTCTACCAAACATTTAAGGAAGAGTTAACACCTATTCTCTTGAAGTTGTTCCAAAAAATAGAAATGGAAGGAAAACTTCCAAACTCTTTCTATGAAGCCAGCATTACCTTGATTCCAAAACCAGACAGAGACCCCACTAAAAAGGAGAATTATACCAATTTCCCTGATGAACATAGATGCAAAAATCCTCAACAAGATATTAGCCAACTGGATCCAACAATACATTAAAAAAATTATTCACCACAAGCAAGTGGGATTTATACCTGGGATGCAGGGCTGGTTCAATATCCACAATAAATTTGATTCATCACATCAATAAAAGAAAGGACAAGAACCATATGATCCTCTCAATAGATGCAGAGAAGGCATTTGACAAAATACAGCATCCTTTCTTGATAAAAACCCTCAAGAAAGTAGGGATAGAAGGATCATACCTCGAGATCATAAAAGCCATATATGAACGACCCAACTCTAATATCATCCTCAATGGGGAAAAACTGAGAGCTTTCCCCCTAAGGTCAGAAACAACACAGGGATGTCCACTCTTGTCACTGTCATTCAACGTAGTATTGGAAGTCTTAGCCTCTGCAATCAGACAACACAAAGAAATAAAAGGCATCCAAATCGGCCAGGAGGAGGTCAAATTTTCACTCTTCACAGATGACATGATACTCTAAATGGAAAACCCTAAAGATTCCACCAAAAAACTGCTAGAATTGATTCATGATTTCAGCAAAAATGCAGGATATAAAATCAACGCACAGAAATCAGTTGCATTCCTATACACCAACAATGAAGTGACAGAAAGAGAAATCAAGGAATTGATCCCATTTACAATTGCACCAAAACCCATAAAATACCTAGGAATAAATCTAACCAAAGAGGTGAAAAATCTATACACTGAAAACTATAGAAAGCTTATGAAAGAAATTGAAGAAGACACAAAAAAATGGAAAAAGATTCCATGCTCCTGGATAGGAAGAACAAATATTGTTGAAATGTCGATACTACCCAAAGCAATCTACGTATTCAATGCAATCCCTATCAAAATAACACCAGCATTCTTCACAGAGCTAGAACAAATCCTAAAATTTGTATGGAACCAGAAAAGACCCCGAATAGCCAAAGCAATCTTGAAAAACAAAACCAAAGCAGGAGGCATCACAATCCCGGACTTTAAGCTATACTACAAAGCTGTAATCATCAAGACAGTATGGTACTGGCAGAAGACCAGACACTCAGATCAATGGAACAGAATAGAGAACCCAGAAATGGACCTACAAACGTATGGCCAACTAATCTTTGACAAAGCAGGAAAGAATATCCAATGGAATAAAGACAGTCTCTTCAGCAAGTGGTGCTGGGAAAACTGGACAGCGACATACAGAAGAATGAACCTGGACCACTTTCTTACACCATACATAAACTCAAAATGGATGAAAGACCTAAATGTAAGACAGGAAGCCATCAAAATCCTTGAGGAGAAAGCAGGCAAAAACCTTTTTGATCTTGGCCTCAGCAATTTCTTACTCAACACGTCTCTGGAGGCTAGGGAAACAAAAGCAAAAATGAACTACTGGGACTTCATCAAAATAAACAGCTTCTGCACAAGGAAGGAAACAATCAGCAAAACTAAAAGGCAACCAACAGAACAGAAGATATTTGCAAATGACATATCAGATAAACGATTAATATCCAAAATCTATAAAGAACTTATCAAACTCAACACCCAAAAACCAAATAATCCAGTGAAGAAATGGGCAAAACACATGAATAGACACTTCTCCAAAGAAGACATCCAGATGGCCAACCGACACGTGAAAAAATGCTCAACATCACTCCTCATCAGGGAAATACAAATCCAAATCGCAATGAGATACCACCTTACACCTGTCAGAATGGCTAACATTGCAACAACAGATGTTGGCAAGGATGTGGTGAAAGAGGATCTCTTTTGCATTGTTGGTGGGAATGCAAGCTGGTGCACCCATTCTGAAAAAACAATATGGAGGTTCCTCAAAAAGCTAAAAATAGAACTACCCTATGACCCAGCAATTGTACTACTAGGTATTTATCCAAGGGATATAGGTGTGCTATTTCAAAGGGACACATGCACCCCAATGTTTATAGCAGCACTATCAACAATAGCCAAAGTATGGAAAGATCCCAGATGTCCATCGATGGATGAATGAATAAAGAAGATGTGATATTTATATACAATGGAGTATTCCTCGGCAATTAAAAAGAATGAAATCTTGCTATTTGCAACTATGTGGATGAAACTGGAGGGTATTATGCTAAGTGAAATTAGTCAGTCAGAGAAAGACAAATATCATATGACTTCACTCATATGAGGACTTTAAGAGACAAAACAGATGAACATGAGGGAAGGAAACAAAAATAATATAAAAATAGGGAGGAGTACAAAACATAAGAGACTCATAAATATGGAGAACAAACTGAGGGTTACTGGAGGGGTTGTGGCGGGGTGGGGATGGGCTAAATGGGTAAGGGGCACTAAGGAATCTACTCCTGAAATCATTGTTGCACTATATGCTAACTAACTTGGATGTAAATTAAAAAAAAAAAGAAGAAAACACAAAAATAAAATTAAAAAAATAATAATGCAAATTCAGGTAAAACACAATGGACAGTTGGCTCCTGCTCACTGGAAAGCATGGCCAGCTAAAGGCCATGTTAGACAGTTACAACTTGATAATAAAACATTGCATTTTGAAGACTATGAGCACTGATTTCTTAAAAATTGAGATATAATATACTAAAAAAATCATCCTTTTATGATTCAGTGGTTTTTAGTATAAGATTGTACAACATCATCACTAGCTAATCCCAGAACACCTTTATCACCCCAAAATGCAACCCTGTACCGATTAGCATCTACTCCCTGTTCCTCCCCACCTCTTCTCTAGCCCCTGGCAATCACCAGTCTATTTACTGTCTCTATGGATTTGACTCTTCTGGACATTTCATATAAATGGCATTATGCAACTTGTGGCCTTTTCTGTCTGACTCCTTTCGCTTAGCATAATGTTTTCAAAATTCATCCATATTGTAGCATGTATGTATCAGTACTTCATTCCTTTATATGACTGAATAATATTTAATTGTATGGCCATACTACATTTTCTTTACCCATTTATTATTTGATGGACATTTGGGTTGTTTTTGAATTTTTGGCTAATATGAATATTGCTGCTATGAACATTGTGTAAAAGTTTTTGTGTGAACGTATGCGTTCAGTTCTCTTGGGTATATACCTAAGAGTAGAATTGCTGGATAATACATTAACTCTAATTTTAACTTTTTGAAAAAGTACCAAGCTGTTTTCTAAGGTGGCTGTACCATTTTACATTCCTATCAGCAATGTTTGAGGGTTTGAATTTCTCCACATCGTCAACAGCACTTTTTATTGTCCATCTTTTTTATTGGAGCCATTCCAGTGGGTACGAAGTATCTCAGTGAGTTTGATTTGCATTTCCTTGATGAATAATGATATTAAGCAACCTTCCATATACTTACTATTTGTATATATTCTTTGGAGAAATATCTATTTAAATCCTTTGTGTATTTTTTAATTGGGTTATTTGTCTTTTTATTTTTGAGCTTTATGAGTTCTTTATATGTTCTAGATAGAAATCCCTTAGCAAATATATGATTTACAAATACTTTCTCCCATTTTGGTGTTGTCTTTTTACTTTCTTGATAGTGTCCACTAGAGCACAAAACCTTCAAATTTTGCTGAAATCCAGTTGACTTATTTTTTCTTTGGTTGTTTGTGCTTGTGATATCAAATTAGAGAAACTGTTGTGTAAATCAGAACCATGAAGATTTATACCTGTGTTTCTTAAGAGTTTTATTTTTTTAATTAAAAAAACCTTTTTCTAGGGAGAGAGAGAAAGCGAGCATGAGTTGGGGAGAGGGGCAGAGGGAGAGAGAGAGAATCTTAAGCTCCACACTAAGTGTGGAGCCTGATGAGGGATCCTGGGATCATTACCTGAGCCACAATCAAAGGTCAGATGCTTACCTGACTGAGCCACACAGGAACCCCAAGAATTTTATTAATTTAGCTCTTATATTTAGGTCTTTGATCCATTTTGAGTTAATTTTTGCATGCGATGTGAGGTAGAAGTCCAACTTCATTTTTGTATGTGTCTATCTAGTTGTCCCAGCACCATTTTTTGAAAAGACTGTTCTTTCTCCACTGAATGGTCTTGATTCCCTTGTCTAAATCAGTTGACCACAGATGTAAAGGTTTATTTATGGACTTCCAGTTCAATTCCATGTATGTACACATCCATCTGTGTGCCAGTGCAACACTCTCTTAATTACTTTAGCTTTCTGTAAAATTACAAAATTGGAAAGTGTGATTCCTTCAACTCTGTTCTTCTTTTCCAAGATTATTTTGGCTATTTTGGATGAATTTTTGATCATCTTAACAATTTCTGCAAGAAATCCAGTTGGGATTTTGATAGAGATTTTAGTGAATCTGTAGATCACTTGTACAGTATTGCCATATTAAACTTTCCAATCCATGGACATGGGATATGTTTCCTTATATTTAGGTTTGTAATTTTTTGTTTCAATCATGTTTTGTCGTTTTCTAAATTTTTTTTTTAACGTTTATTTATTTTTTGGGGGCAGAGAGAGACAGAGCATGAACGGGGGAGGGGCAGAGAGAGAGGGAGACACAGAATCAGAAACAGGCTCCAGGCTCTGAGCCATCAGCCCAGAGCCCGACGCGGGGCTCGAACTCACGGACCGCGAGATCGTGACCTGGCTGAAGTCGGACGCTTAACCGACTGCGCCACCCAGGCACCCCATGTTTTGTCGTTTTCTACTTATAAAGCTTGTTAAAGTTTTTCCTAAGTATTTAGGAAAGTATTTATTTCCTTTTTTGTTAAAGTTATTCCTAAGTAGTTTATTCTTTTTGATGCTATTTTAAAGTGAATTGTTTTCTTTCTTTAAGTTTATTTGTTGCCAGTATATAGAAATACAGTGGCTTTTTGTAATTTTATGTTGTGTCTTGTAAGCTTGATGTTCTACTTTATTAGCTCTAATAGTTTTTTTTTTGTGTGTGTGATTCTTTTGGATTTTCTGTATGTAAAGATCATGTCATCTGCAAATAGAGGCTTATGTTCTTTTTAAGCCATTTAATTTGGTGAATAGGTTATGTGATGAAGATTTCATTTGTAAGTTGAAAATTGTCATATAGGCACTAGATAACCCATTTTTATTTTACTATTTTTTTAAATACAAATCACTTTTATTTTTAAATGTTTATTTATTTATTTTTGAGAGAGACAGAGAGAGAGAGAGAGTGTGTGAGCAGGGGAGTGGCAGAGGAAGAAGGAGTCAGAGAATCTGAAGCAGGCTCTGAGTGCTGTCAGTGTAGAGCCTGATGTGGGGCTTGAATTCAAGAATCATGAGCTCATGACCTGAGCCAAAGTCTTAAGCTTAAGACCTAGGTGCTCCTAGAATAACCCAGTTTATCAGTATCCTAGGAATTGTTAAACTATTATTTACATATGTGTTGTTTTCCTTATCTAGATACTTAAGTGGCCATCATAAAATTATGGTAATTTCTAATCTCTGAAGAACAGATGGTTTAAGGTGACTAAGTGTTCTAGATAGCTTCAAGTTATGGACTAGTATTTTTGTTTGATTTTATTGGTTGAAAATCTCTCTAAAATGTTTTCTGTATTTTCCTTGCTTAGAGTTTGTGTAGTATGGGTGGTACAGGAAGGACTAAGATTGATTGAGCATTTACTAGCATTAAAAAAAATTTTTTTTTAATGTTTATTTATTTTTGAGAGGGACAGACCATGATTGGGGGAGGGGCAGAAAGAGGGAGACAGAATCTGAAGCAGGCTCCAGGCTCAACTGTCAGCACAGAGCCCAACACGGGGCTCGAACCCATGAACTGCAAGATCATGACCTGAGCTGAAGACAGAGGCTTAACAGACTGAGCCACCCAAGTTCCCTAGCATTTTGTAGATGATTTATGTACCTTATTTAAATCTCATATCTTTCTGAGATGGATATCTTCCTGAGATTTTTTTTTTTTTAATTAGAAAACTGAGATTAACATATTTGTGGTCACATATCTAGGTAATAAGTCATGAAACTGGTGGTATTCAAATCCAGCCTCCCTGTTCCTCAGTCTTGCTCTTCTCTGAATATAGTGAACATAATTTAGGATTATTTTTTTCAATGTCAATATTATGAAATGATGAAGATGGAACTAGAAATGGCATAGCACTTAAGATTTAAAAGACTCTGGATCTTACTTTCTTGAAAAACTGCTTAATTTTTGCTTTCTTCTCCCCTCTCTCCTTTTATTTACCTGACTTCATGAGGTGTGTAAACTTGACTTCCTTTTTTAAAATGGTTAATATGTAAACCATCCTTCTTCTGGGTGTTTCAGATCCTCCCAAAAATAATTATCATCTGTTATTTCTACATTCTTTGGCTTGTTTGGATCTTTTAAAGCTTTGTGGTTTTCAGGTAGCTGACTTAATGGACTATAGATTTTTTGTAACATTCTGTTTATGATTGCTATTCTCCATAGATCGTCCTTAGTAAGGATCTTTAATTATACTTGTGTTGTCTCTTTTCTCATTGAATCTGGGCTGGACTGTGCCTCATATTAACCAACAGAATGAGAGGAAATGAGGCTGTGTCAATTCTAGGCCTGGCCATTAAGAGGCAACTTCTGCTTGCTCTGATTTGGAGCTCTGAACTGTTATGTCACCACTTTAGGTACTCTGCTGGAGAAAGTCACATGGAGAGACCACATGATGAAGAAAGGCCCTGAGATGATCTAAGAGAGAAAACATCAGCCAATTCAGTGTCTCAGTTGAGCCCCTCCATCTGATTTCCACTACGTTAGACTTAGCAGGAGAACTGCTCTGTTGAGCCCAGTCAATCCACAGAACTGTGTGATACAAGAAAAAAGTTGTTTCATAAGATAAAAACAGAGAGGGAGGCAAACATAAGAGACTCTTAAATATACAGAACAAACTAAAGGTTGCTGGAGGGGAAGTGGGTGGAGGGATGGGCTAAATGGGTGATGGGAATTAAGGAGGGCACTTGTTATGATGAGCACTGGGTGTTGTATTTAAGTGATGAATCATGGGAATCTACCCCTGAAACCAAGAGCACACTGTATACACTGTATGTTAGCTAACTTGACAATAAATTATATTAAAGAATTTTTTTTTTTCAACGTTTATTTATTTTTGGGACAGAGAGAGACATAGCATGAACGGGGGAGGGGCAGAGAGAGAGGGAGACACAGAATCGGAAACAGGCTCCAGGCTCTGAGCTATCAGCCCAGAGCCCGACGCAGGGCTCGAACTCCCGGACCGCGAGATCGTGACCTGGCTGAAGTCGGACGCTTAACCGACTGCGCCACCCAGGCGCCCCGACAATAAATTATATTAAAAGAAAAAAAAAAATTTCCTTCACCCCAAAAAGTTTCTTCAAGCTTCCTTCTGGTCAATGCTCACCCCTCACAGACAGTCACTGCCCCGTTTCAATTTATTTAATGGCTTGTTTGCCAAATTTACTTACTTTTCTTAACTTACTTAGTTTTATTTAATTAGTTTTCATTTGAAATCATAATGACATTTGTCTCTGTCCCACCTCCCTCTGCTATAAACTGAAACTTAAAGGTAAACAGTAGGGGAGATTAAGATACAAAATAATATATTCTTCAGTATGAAGAATTCTGGTGAATATATATTTTTCAATATGTATAAGAAGAACTTATTAATATACTTTTATTCATGGCTCCTTCCTATACTCCAGGCTCTGTTATCCCATGTCTCTATGGATTTTATATCCTTCATTTTTTGTCTGTGTGCCATGGTATCCTGGTTCAGCATCAACAAGCTAGGGTAGAGGTGGTTGTGTTTCTTACAATACTTTTATAAAGATAAAATGAAAACTGGTCAACTAAAACCAAATAATTAAAAGAAAAAAAGAATATTCTATAGACTAGTCATTTGGCATACTGGCCTAATTCAGCTTTGACATGCCTGTGGAAAAAGAGAGGAAAATGGCTGGGCCTTATGAGAAGTCCTGAGCTTTCTTATGTACCTAGCATCATGGAGTATTAAAATAAGTCAGTCTATTATGAGGGTTAGGTCCTGCCAGGATTTGCACAGGAAGTGTAAGAGTGAGAGAGTATGCACCATATGAGTCATGGTTGAGCTTTAAAGCACTGTAAATCTGTGCTCAAGTAAAATGTGGATCCTTGCAATGCCCCAGGCTCTTAAGAATCAGATTCATAACTTCTCTTTTCTTGAGGAAGGTTTGGTGAATGGTAAGAGGGGGTAGGCAGAGGCTAGAGCATAGGGAGAAAGAGAAGTTCCTCCTTGAAGATGGTTTCCTTTTTTTTTATTTTTTAAATTTTTTTTTCAACGTTTTTTTATTTATTTTTGGGACAGAGAGAGACAGAGCATGAACGGGGGAGGGGCAGAGAGAGAGGGAGACACAGAATCGGAAACAGGCTCCAGGCTCTGAGCCATCAGCCCAGAGCCCGACGCGGGGCTCGAACTCACGGACCGCGAGATCGTGACCTGGCTGAAGTCGGACGCTTAACCGACTGCGCCACCCAGGCGCCCCGAAGATTGTTTCCTTTTATTTGAAGTTTTTTTTTGTGAAGTTCTTAGAATTTGCTTTAGAAATATTGCCTTTAGAGGGGGAGGGGGTTATTACTATTTGGGGTACTATTCTGGTACAGTACTAACAATTCTAAGAGATAATGTTTGTAAGGTGCCTAGCCTAGTTCCTGGTATAGAATAGGATCAGTAAATACCATTTTCCCACTGGAGTTCAGAGAAGAGCATCAGAGCCAGGTGGGAAAAAGAAAAACTGGTTTAGAAGTGCACACAGGAGGGTGTGGAACCTGCTTAAGATTCTCTTCCCTTCCTCCCTCTGCTCCTCCCTGGCTCACACTCATTCGCTCTGCAAACACACACACACACACACACACACACACACACACACACACACACGCTGTAAGAAGTAGATAGGCTCATATTGGGGAGGATATTTTTGTCATGGGATAGTATGAGCCAAACAGCAAAGCCCACTTTGAGTATAGGTGAAAAGTAGTGGAAAAGATGACTGTAAATGTAATTTGTATCATATTTTGGAATGTCTTTAGTATCACTGAGAAGTTCATAATAAATCTGTTAAGTAATGAGTCACTGAGGATGGTTTTTGAGCAGAAGAGTTACCTATTCAAAGCTGAGCCACGGGGAGATTAATTTGGCAGTGACATGTGGCATATGCTAGAATGAGGAAAAACTGATGACACAGAAACTGTTTTGGAGAGTACTGCAGCAATCCAAGTAAAGGAAAACCCGATTCATATATTTATTTGCGATTCTTTCTTTTCTCTAGCAAATTCAAATACTTGCATCATCTTTATTATGAATACATATTTCTATTTCTTTTTTGTATTCATTTGTATTAAAGTACTTTGGGGAGCACTTTTGTAAAAAGTCACTTATTTTACATTTTCTAAAAACTTTTCAATATAAATGACAGATAGTCTACTTAAGAGTAGACCTAAGTCTGTTGGCTCCCAATTTCAGATTCTTTCTGTTTATATGCTCTTGCATGTTAGGAGCTGCTTTTAAGTCTATCCTTAGCAGTCAGGAATTTCATATACTTAGGAATACTCAGGAATATAATGGGCAAGTGTTTTTCTCAGGAAATTAAGAACTATTAATGGCATCATAAAAAAAACAAGAGGATAGATGCTATAGTTTCGCAGGAATAAAACTTAAAGAATTTGCAAATGTAGTTGGGAATCGGGGATTTGGAGGTGGAAACGGAAATGAGGATCTCTGAAAGCTCTATTCACTATTTTCAGACATCCTCAGGTGGCTGAAATGATGGGGTTATACATTTACCTAGGAAACTTCAGGGATTCACATTTATCACAAGCAGTAGTGGACTGTGTTACCTTTTCCGTAAATTACTTCATTGGAATACTCAATTACTTTAAATATTTTAATTATCTAAAATGGAAGGAAAGACAAGAAATTGGTAACATTTGTTGCATGTGGGAAAAAGAAGTTAATGTCAGAGAAACTGGAGTAGAATTTGTACTGTTTTTTTTTTGTTTTTTTAAAAAAATTTTTTTTTCAATGTTTATTTATTTTTGGGACAGAGAGAGACAGAGTATGAACGGGGGAGGGGCAGAGAGAGAGGGAGACACAGAATCGGAAACAGGCTCCAGGCTCTGAGCCATCAGCCCAGAGCCTGACACGGGGCTCGAACTCACGGACCGCGAGATCGTGACCTGGCTGAAGTCGGACGCTCAACTGACTGCGCCACCCAGGCGCCCCAGTACTGTTTTTTTTTTTTAAAGTAACTTTTGTTTTTTTTAAAAATATTTATTTATTTTTGAGAGAGAGAGAGCGTGCATGTGCGCACAAGTGAGGAGGGTCAGAGAGAGAGAGGGGGGGAAAGAGGATCCCAAGCAGGCTCTGCACTGACAGCAGTGAGCCCTAAGCAGCCTCGAACTCATGAACTGCAAGATCATGACCTGAGCTGAAGTCAGATGCTCAACTGACTAAGCCACCTAAGGCACTCCTATACTGTTATTTTATTTTATTTTTTTGTAATCTTTAATTTTTACTTGAGAGAAAAGAAAGAGTGCGCATAGGGGAAAGGGGCAGAGGGAGAAAGAGAGAGAGTCCCAGGCAGGCTCCACACTCAGCGTGGATCCTGATGTGGGGCTTGATCCCACAGCCCTGAGATCACGACCTGAGCCAAAGTCAAGAGTTGGACACTCAACCAACTAAGCCACTGAGGTGTCTCCAGAATTTGTACCTTTTAAGTTTTATACCATAAGATCATTGTGGGGAAAAAAAGAACATTGTGACCTGTTTGAAAATAAATTAAAATTAAGTTCTTTTCTTTCTCATGTTCTTTACATGATGGAATGTGTTTAAAATACTTAACTGTATTTGAAGGTAGCATAAACGACCTGTATTTTCAGTTCATTGTCCATATATTTTGCATTCTTGCAAAAAACTGCATGTTCATAGTTTAGAATTGATGATTTGAAATAAAATAAAATAAAATGCTACACTTTTAGCCTGAAATCCTTTAATTGCAAAACTGTTTTTCTCTTTTCTTGTTTAGGTTGGGTGTTGAAAACAAAGACATATTTTAGTAGAAATTCCCCTGTATTGTTGCTTGGAAAATGTTACCATTTTAAATATGAAGGTAAGTGCTAAATTTGTAACCCATTTAAAAATCTTTGTATTCCTTCATTGTGTAACAGTTTTCATTGTTTTATTTCCAGATCAATCTACTTTTGGCATATTTTTTTTTTGTTTTTTACTTCTTTTTTATTGTGGTAAAATAATAACAGAATTTACCTTCTTAATAATTTTTTTATATTTATTTATTTATTTATTTTGAGAGAGAGAGAGATGAAGAGTTCTGGAGATAAATGGTGGTAATTTTATTAGCACAACATTGTGAATGTATTTGAAACCACTGAACTGTATGTGCACTTAAAAATTATTAAGTGTGCATGTATGTGTGCAAGAGCGAGAAAAGGCAGAGACAGAGGGAGGGAGAATCCCAAGCAGGATCTGTGCTGTCATCTTGGAGCCCGATGTCAGCATAGAGCTTGATCCCATGAACTGTGAGATTATGACCTGAGCCGAAATCAAGAGTTGGATGCTTAACCAACTGAGCCACCCAGGTGCCCTATACCATCTTAATAATTTTTTTAAAAAACTTTAATGTTTACTTATTTTTGAGAGAGAGAAAGAGAGAGAGAGAGAGAGAGAATGAGTAGGGGAGGGGCAGAGAGGGAGGGAGACACAGAATCCAAAGCAGATTCTGGGCTCTGAGCTGTCAGCACAGAGCCTGATGCAGGGCTTGAACCCACGAACCATGAGATCACGACTAGAGCTGAAGTCAGATGCCTAACAGACTAAGCCACCCCAGTACCCCAACTTTTTTTCTTAATGTTTTATTTATTTTTGACAGTGAGTAAGGAAGGGGCAGAGAGAGAAGAGAGACAGAGGATCCCAAGGAGGTTCCACACTGTCAGCACAGAGTCTCATGTGGGGCTTGAACTCATGAATTACGAGATCATGATCTGAGCTGAAATCAAGAGTCAGACCCTTAACCAATTGACCATTCTACTTTTTATGCCTCTGTTTTGGCATATTTCTTTTAAGAACCTGTATTTTATGTAACACATAATGTACTGCCATATGGTTTGGGTTTCTAGTAAACTCTTTGAGGATGAGAATCATGACCCCTTTTGTTATATCCCTCACAGTTTTAGACTTATGAGTGTTAGTTAAATATTATTTGAATTGATATCATAATATTTTTTATCAAGTTTTCTGATGATAACTTTAAAGTATATGCTAATATGAATGGACATTTTTCCAAAGAAGACATCCAGATGGCTAGCAAACACATGAAAAGATGCTCAGTATCACTCATCATCAGGGAAATACAAATCAAAACCACAATAAGATACCACCTCACACCTGTCAGAATGGTTAAAATGAACAACTCAGGAAACCACAGATGTTGGCAAGGATGCAGAGAAAGGGGAACACTTTTGCACTGCTGGTGGGAATGCAAACTGGTACAGCCACTCTGGAAAACAGTATGGAGGTTTCTCCAAAAATTAAAAATAGAACTACCCTATGACCCAGCAATTTACTAGGTATTTATCCAAAGGATACAAAAATGCTGATTCGAAGGGGCACATGCACCCTAATGTTTATAGCAGCACTATCAACAATAGCCAAAGTATAGAAAGGGCCCAAATGTCCATCAACTGATGAATGAATAAAGAAGATGGTATATATACACTGTGGAATACTATCTGGCACCAAAAAGAATGAAATTTTGCCATTTGTAACAACATGGATGGAACTAGAGTATATTAATGCTAAACGAAATAAGGCGGTCAGAGAAAGACAAATACTGTATGAATTCACTCATATGTGGAATTTAAGAAACAAAACAGATGAACATAGGGGAAGGGAAGGAAAAACTAGATAAAAACAGAGAGGGAGGCAAACCATAAGAGACTCTTAAATGCAGAGAACAAACTGAGGGTTGCTGGAGGGGAAGTGGGTAAGGGAATGGGCAAACGGGTGCTGGGCATTAAGGAGGGCACTTGTTGGGATGAGCACTGGTTGTTATATGTAAGTGATGAATCACTGGGTTCTACTCCTGAAACCAATACTATACTGACTAACTTGAATTTAAATAAATAAGTTAAATGAAAAAGATTGAGAAAAAGAAGTGTATGCAAATAATTTAAAGTATCACCTTGGTTAACCTGAAAATGGTAGATTTTCCAATTCTTTTTTTTTTTAAGTTTATTTATTTTGAGAGAGAGTGAGCATGATTGGGGGAGGGGCAGAGAGAGAGAAGAGAGAGAGAATCCCAAGCAGGCTCTGCTCTGTCAGTGCAGAGCCAGATATGAGGCTCTATCCCATGAACTGTGAGATCATGACCTGAGCTGAAATCAAGAGATGGAGGCTTAACCATTGCCCCAGGCGGCCCAGATTTTTGAATTCTTTAAAAAAAATTTTTTTTTTTTTAACATTTATTCATTTTTGATGGAGACACAGAGTGTGAGCAGGGGAGGGGCAGAGAGAGAGGGAGACACAGAATCTGTAGCAGGCTCTCGGCTCTGAGCTGTCAGCACAGAGCCCAATGCAGGGCTCAGACCCATGAACTATGAGATCATGACCTGAACTGAAGTCAGATCCTTAATCAACTGAGCCACCCAGGTGCTTCCAGATTTTCCAGTTCTTAAGGATGTTCTAATTTCTGAAATTATTGACTTATTTTGATGTTTTTGAGTTTCTACATATGCCCATCCTTTTAATAATTATATATTTTCTTTTAACAATTTATGTCACTTAATGAATGCCTTCTTTGTGTTAGGCATCATGCTAAGCTCTTTGTGAAGTGCCTTTAATTCTTTAATTCTCACAGCAAGCCTACAAGTTTGATTCAAGTATCTTATGAGTATGAAACAGGAGCTTAGAGAAGTTAAATAATTTGTCCAATGTCACACAGGTATTAAATGGCACAGCTGTAATTTAAACCAAGACTGTGTCTCACTTTACTCCTGGCTTTTTTTCTACTATACGTCTGTGCTTGGTTTTGTGTGTAGGAGTATGTGTGTGCGTGTGTGTATGTGTGTGTGTGTAAGACAGAGAAGGAAAGAATGTGTGTGAGAATATGTCATTATCAAGGCTTTTATTTTTGGTTGACTTATTTTGGCATCTCATTTATCAGCAATTTTCTAAAGCCTTGTAAATGTCTTGTAATGATAACAGCTAACATTTATTGAGTATTTATAATGTGCCAGGTAGTATTTCAAGTAGTTCACATGCTTAATTCATTGAGTCCTCACAGCACTCTTTAAAAAAAATATTTTTTTAATGTTTATTTATTTTTGAGAGAGAGACAGAGTGTGAGCAGGTAACGGGTAGACAGAGAGGGAGCCACAGAATCTGAAGCAGGCTCCAGGCTCTGAGCTGCCAGCACAGAGCCCGACACAGGGCTCGAGCTCATGAACTGCCAGATCATGACCTGAGTTGAAGTCGAACACTTAACTGACTGAGCCACCCAGGTGCCTTGAGAAGTTTTTAATTTTGATTCCATTTTCAAAAGGGTCAGAAACAGGAAATATAAAATCATCAGGGACACTGAGATAATGGGGTTTTGTTTTTGGCATAAAAGGGCTAACATTGGGAAGAAGCAAACAGTGAGTTCACTCATATGAGTTCACTCATATGTGGAAATTAAGAAAACAAAACAAATGAACAAAGTAAAAAAGAGACCAAAAAAACCAGAATTAAATACAGAGAACAAACTGATGGTTCCCAGAAGGGAGGTGGGTGGGGAGGGGGGAAGTTGGGTGAAATAGGTGAAGGAGATTAAGAATACACTTATTGTGATGAACACTGAGTAATGTATACAATTGTTGAGTCATTATATTACATACCTGAGACTAATAGAACATCATATATTAATTATATTTGAATTAAAAATTAAGTAAATAAATAAAAAATTACTCATAATATATTTTTCTTGTCAAGTACAATTTTGTTATCCTCCTTAAAGGGGTATTCACAGGGGCTGGGTGGCTCAGTTGGTTGAGTGTCTGACTTCGACTCAGGTCATGATCTTGTGGTTTGAGAGTTCAAGTCCTATATCAGGCTGGCTGTAGTCAGTGCAGAGCCTGCTTCAGATCCTCTGTCCCTCTCTCTCTGCCCTTCCCGCTTTCCCCTGCTTGCACTCTCTCTCTCTCTCAAAAAACAAAAACAAAAACAAAAACAAAAATGGTGTATACACAGGGTTTTTATCTTCTCTGTAAATGCACAACTCATAATTTCAAAAAAATATTTAATATAAAATTATTAAAACAATAAAAATTCACTATTTGTAATAAATAATACAGACCTAAGCATCCAACTTTGGCTCAGGACATGATCTCATGGTTTGTGAGTTCGAGCCCTGCATCTGGCTCTCTACTGTCAACATGGAGCCCACTTTGGATCCTCTGTTCCCCTCTCTCTTTCTCCATCCTCTGCTCTCTTTCTGTTTCAAAAATAAACAAACATTAAAAAAAAAAGAAAGAATACAAAGAAGAAAAATTTTTCTTCCATTGGATTCTGTCATATCTGTCATATATCCTATCTTTGTACTGAAACAGACACATGCTACTTTAAGGAGTAATAGGTGAAGATAAGGCCAACATGCTGAGATTTAGCAGAGTGACACGATGAGTAGAACAGGAGTCCTAGATGTCACAGAGGCACTGAATTAACCAACCTAGAGCCATCCCTACATAGGACTTCTGTTTGTGTATGGTAATACATCCCCTTATTGTTTAAGCTATTTTGAAATGCATCCATTAGCAACCTTTCTAATTTGGTCTACTTCTGTAGTTTTATAGCAGCCTGTATTTCTGCTTCACCACAAATATCATAATGGGATTAACAACTTTTATACTTTTGTTTAATGTTTCTCATCTGCTGAACTGTAAGCTCCTTGAGAGTAAGGACTGTGCCTCTCATACTTTCAGTGTTAACTCCAGTGCCTGGTGCATAATAAGGCTCTCAATAAATATTTGTGGAGTAAATTAATAATCTTGTTCATCACATCCCCTATTAATGAATACTTAAGTTGTTTCCAACTTTTTATTTCAATAAAGCTACATTAAACATCCTTATACATGTGTTCACACATGCAGAGAACTTCTCTATGATAAATATTTATTTATTTATTTATTTATTTATTTTTTCAACGTTTATTTATTTTTGGGACAGAGAGAGACAGAGCATGAACGGGGGAGGGGCAGAGAGAGAGGGAGACACAGAATCAGAAACAGGCTCCAGGCTCTGAGCCATTAGCCCAGAGCCTGACGCGGGGCTCGAACTCACGGACCGCGAGATCGTGACCTGGCTGAAGTCGGACGCTTAACTGACTGCACCACCCAGGCGCCCCTCTATGATAAATATTTAAATTTACAACCTCTTATGAGAAATTTGAGAGTACTTAGAAAAATTGAAAATATATACATTTTAGGACCCAGCAATTTGACCTTTAAATATTTACTTACTTTATCCCATATCTGATAATTACAAGAACTGTAGTCTTTGAGGATTCAATTCACAATTTTTTTTACTTATGATTCTCATATTAGCTTGTTTAATTGTGATAGTCAGCCTTGACTGAACCCTCAATGTTACTAGCAGTTTTCTTCTATTTCTTTTATCAGCTTTCGTTTCATTTTTTTGTTGTGGTTCTTTGAGACTTTGTTCATAAAGCTCTGATCTCATGTGTCTCCAGAGCATCATAGAAAACAAAAGCAAAGCAAAGCAAAACAAAACAAAACCTTCTTCCTTTGGCTCCATTTATCTTACATTCACCTGACAAATGTTTATTGCACATCTGCTATGGACTGAACTCTGTACTAGGTGCTGAAGATTCAGGGGTGCATAAGATAAAATATTCCTTCTCCTGTAATATACCTGAAATTTGGAAAAGGGTAAGATATAGATAAATATTATAGATATAATTAATTAAGAAAATTAAGAAAAGAGGGGTGCTGGGGTGGCTCAGTCAGTTGAGCAGCTGACTCTAGATTTCAGCTCAGATCTGCAGGGTTGAGCCCCAAGTTGGGCACTGCACTGACAGTGTGGAGCCTGCTGGGATTCTCTCTCTCCCTCTCTCACTGCCCCTCCCCTGCTTGTGCATGTGCTCTCTCTCTCAAAATAGAGAAACATTAAAAAAAGATTGTGAAAAGTCAGAAAGTGGAATAGCAGAGGTAGTATTATTATAGTGGAAAGTCAACAGGACAATAAAGTTCAGTGAGTACTAGCAATTTTCCAGTAATATTCTGAGTAAATTTTAAATTTAGAGTAAATTTAGAGTAATTTTAGAGACTAGGTTTTTAAAAATATTTATTTTGAGAGAGAGAGAGAAAGTGAACACATGTGGGAGAAGGGCAGAAAAAGAGGGAGAGAGAATCCTAAGCAGTCTCTGCACTGACTGCGCAGGGCCTGATGTGGGTTTGATCTTATGAACCATGAGATCATGACCTGAGTAGAAATCAACAGTCAGATGCTTAACCCACTGAGCCACCCACGTGGCCCAAGACTAGATCTTAAAAGAATAAAGAATTAATTACTTCATCAAGGTAGGAGATTAGGAATTATGTTTGGCTAACCTCAGGATGATGTGAGTTATGTACTATTGTGTCAAATTTCAGACAAATTTGAATGTCTCTAAAGTAGAACTTTTGGGGGCACCTAGGTGGTTCAGCTGGTTCAGCATCTAACTATTGGTTTCAGACTCATGGTTTGTGGGTTTAAGCCCCTAGTCGGGCTCTGTGGGGGCAGTGCCGGAGACTGCTTGGGATTTTCTCTCTCTCCTTCTCTCTCTGCCCCTCCCCTGCTCCCGCGGTCTCGGTCTCCTTTTGTAAGTAAATAAAAAAACGTAAACAAATTTTTTTCTTTAAAGTAGAAAGTTTGGACATATTTGTAGTGCCATGTTCAATTTCCATGCATTTTTATTTGTAATTAACTTCAAACTCAAATATTGAGAGAAATTCATTGATATTGGGGGCTTGTCAGTCATTCTTTTTATTGTCACTGAAACTGTATGCCACAACTTAGCACCATTAATCTGAATATTATGAAGTTTAGGTGATTGTAATTTTTTCAGAATGAGTTTAAAGAGGGATAGGTGAGCAAGGATAAAGAAAAAAGCATGATAAAATTGCTTTAATATCCTGCAGAAGGGCATTGGAAATTGAACTCCTTGGAATTGAGAGTTTAGGCAGATTTATCCATCCACCTGTCCACCCACCCAAACCAAGCAACATTTATTAGGATTTACTTGTGTTATGTAGTGTGCTACATGTTGAGGTTGTAAACATGACTAAATATACTCTCTAGGAGTAATCAAGGAATGTCAGTTCATTTTGAGAGAGTAATCAAGGAATGTCAGTTCATTTGGAGCACTAGTGTTTTGTAGATTATTGGGCAAAGAGTAACTGTAGTTTTCACATAGAAATTCTGTTTTGTTTTTTTTTAAGCTTATTTATTTATTTTGAGAGAGACAGAGAGAGAAAGTGCGTGCATGAACAGGATAGGGACAGAAAGAGGAGGAAGAGAGAGAGAATCCCAATGCGGGGCTTGATCTCACAAACTGTGAGATCATGACCTGAGCTGAAATCAAGAGTCAGACGCTTAACCAACTGAGCCACCTAGGTGCCCCTCACATAGAAATTGTATTACAGACAATCAATTTGAAAAGGCCTTTTAAAATGACATATGTGGGTGGCAGCAGTTTTTAAAAATTGTATTTCAACATGAAAGGATAACTGTATATTTAGGAATTTTATATTCTTACTCTTTAGCTTCTTAGTTTTGATTTTATAATTTGAGTATAAATATTCATGGCAATAAATACAGTGTGCACATTTTATTTGATTTTAAGAACCAGCTTATGTGATTATATTCATTTTACATATTGACAAATCATGATATTTTATTTGCAAATCTCATTTTAGAGAGCACTAATATCTACATCCTGAGCCAAATGAGGCAAAAAGAAAAGGTATTTTAATATTATCCCCTCATAAAAGAGTTGATTATATTCAGAATATAGGGTATTATTATTAACAACAATATTACTGATGATACTTTATATTAGCTAGTTCTAGAGTGTACAAGACATTTCAGCATCCATTCTCATTTGATTTTCATAATAGCCTGATTAGGCAGAATAACATTTATCTTCATTTAAATTGAAAAAAAAAAGTATTAGAAAAATTATAATATACTTCCTATCTTATGGACAGTAAGGGAACATAATATCATTACTGATTTTTCTTTGCATATATTTAGACTATATATTTTTATTTTGTAGATGAAAATAAACTGTTACCTGCAAGATCAGGATGTACAATAGAAGATCATGTAATTGCGGGAAATGTAGAAGAATTTCGTAAAGATTTCATTTCAAGAATATGGCTGACCTACAGGGAAGAATTTCCTCAAATAGAAGGCTCGGCTTTGACAACAGACTGTGGTTGGGGCTGTACATTAAGAACTGGCCAGATGCTATTGGCTCAAGGACTCATACTACACTTTCTTGGTAGAGGTAAATCAGATCTCTGTTTTTGGGGGGATTTTTGTTTGTCTTCTTAAATTTGGACTCCAGCTTGTAAACTGCATAAAATTTACTTTGGTTAATTTCTTGACTCCCTTGTTTCTTCTAAAAGTTGTAACTAATCTAGCATATTCCATCTTTACTGAACTAAGCTAGGTATGACTTATACATAAGTATAAGTTTTTAGTAGTCTTTGGAGTTTGTTGTTGTTATTACTTAGTTCTTTTTGATTGAGCTCTATGGATTATCTCCAGTTCAATAAATCTTGGGCAGGTCAATACAGTGACTTTGAGCAGATAGTTGATATTTTTATATTATTTAAATCTTATATTTAAACTGGTTTATTTTCTCTCTATATATCAATAATGCTTTAAAATATTTTTATCTTTAGAAATATGATAATAATCAGTTAAACTGATTAGGCATATTCTTAATAAGGTCATCCTGCTTATATTATAGTCTCAAAAATGTCACTGATACTTAATTTACATATATCTTTTTAAAAATGTGCCACCTTTCTTACCATTTCTACTAGTCCATTTTTTATAATTTGTACATTTGTAGGAAGATTTTAGTTTATGATTTTAGGCTATCATACATGGTTATTGCTAAGTGTTATAATATTTTAAAAGTGTTAGACAATTTCCCTGTAATGCATGGCAAATATTTGGTAACCTTTCTGTAGGGATTATTGATGAGATTATTTAGAGAGAATGTTTATTCAAGAGTGGTATGGATAATACACGGAAAAAGAATTTTTATAAACTTCTCTGGGATGATTTATTTGTAGTCGTATGCAATCAAGGGCAAGAATGGGGATATTTTTCACAGTCCTGACTATTTCTCTGAATCTGTGCCTCATTTTATTAAAATTACATGTATTTGGGGCGCCTGGGTGGCTCAGTCGGTTGGGCGGCCGACTTTGGCTCAGGTCAAGATCTCCCAGTCCATGAGTTCGAGCCCCACGTCGGGCTCTGTGCTGACAGCTCGGAGCCTGGAGCCTGTTTCAGATTCTGTGTCTCCCTCTCTCTGACCCTCCCCCGTTCATGCTCTGTCTCTCTCTGTCTCAAAAATAAATAAACGTTAAAAAAAAAAAATAAAAAAAAAATTACATGTATTCTTGGAATTGTCTTGTCATTAAAAACAGTGAAGTAGTGAATGTAGTTGATTTTGGGGGGATCTTTGATCTTTAATGACTTCCATTTGTTAACTTTTCACTTACTAGAGTATTGATATTATGCCCTAAACAATGACTGAGTTATTCTTTTTTTTTTTTTTTAAACATTTATTTATTTATGAGAGACAGAGAGAGACAGAGCATGAGCAGGGGAGGGGCAGAGAGAAAGGGAGACACAGAATCCGAAGCAGGCTCTGGGCTCCGAGCTTTCAGCACAGAGCCTGATGCAGGGCTCGAACTCACAAACCGTGAGATATGACCTGAGCCAAAGTCGGATGCTTAACCAACTGAGCCACCCAGGTGCCCCATGACTGTGTTATTCTGAAAGGACTATATGAGGAAAACAAAAGAAAGAAAGAAAGAAATCTAAAACTTCCATGGTTAGGCTTCTATTTTAACATATGATCAAAGAAAAATCCCCTTTCTGAAGTTATTCTCTCATGAACGTTAGTATGTTTATTGTGCCTTGGGTTAGTCAAAACTGGATATCTGATAAGCAGTACTGGTAAGGAGTACAAGAGTCTTCATTCCATTTCAGCACTGTCAAAGAAAAGAAAAGAAAGAAAAGTATTTTTCCAGAGTTGTTTATTTGTATCTGAGTTTACTATTTTTTTCTCTTTCATTTTGGTAATTTTTCCTGATCATATGTAATATATTCCCATTTTAGAAATTTTGGAAACAACAGAAAACTCCAGAGAATAATATTACCACTCAAAAGTAAACATTATCAATATTTTGACATACTTTCTGGGCTCATATCTTCCTTCCTTCCTTTCTTTCCTTCCCCTTCCTTCCTTTCTTCCTTCCTTCCTTCCTTCCTTCCTTCCTTCCTTCCTTCCTTCCTTGAGAGAGAGAGACAGAGCATAAGAGGAGAGCCAGAGAGAAAGGGAGACACAGAATCCAAAGCAGGCTTCAGGCTCTGAGCTGTCAGCACAGAGCCTGACGCAGGGCTCGAACTCATGAACCATGAGATCATGACCTGAGCCGAAATTAGATGCTTAACCAACTGAGCCACCCAGGCGCCCCTAATATCTTTGGTTTTTTAAGCAGATTTTTGGAATATAATCTACATAAATTCACTCATTTAAAATGAACAATTCAGTGGTTTTTAGTATGTTTACAGGGTTCTGCAACCATTACCATAACCTAATTTTAGGATATTTTCATCATCCTGAAAAGAAACCTCACACCCTTTGGTAGTCACTCCTAATACCCTGCTTGCCATGTGCAACGACTAACCTATTTTTTGTCTCTATAGCTTGCCTACTTCTGAGTTTACTAGTGTAGTTTAGTAACCTATATGACTTTAAATGCGACATACTTATTTTAGTAGAATTGTTAAAATCTGTTTAAAAGATCTGAACACCTTGCTTTGGAATTACTATAGCTTGGACCTGGCCTGATGCTTTGAACATTGAAAATTCAGACTCTGAATCATGGACTTCCAACACTGTAAAAAAATTTACTGCATCATTTGAAGCATCACTTTCAGGGGAAAGAGAACTCAAAACCCCAGCAGTTTCTCAGAAGGAAACAATCAGGAGATACTCTGATGATCATGAAATGCGAAATGAAATTTATCACAGGAAAATCATCTCTTGGTTTGGTGATTCCCCTTTGGCTCTCTTTGGTTTACACAAACTAATAGAATATGGAAAAAAGTCTGGGAAAAAAGCCGGAGACTGGTATGGACCAGCTGTGGTTGCTCACATTTTAAGGTAAAATTGCATTAAAATCTTTCATCTTATGACAGAGGTCCTTAGGCTCAGAGATACTGATTTTTGCAGCATATGTGTGTGTGTGTGTGTGTGTGTGTGTGTGTGTGTGTGTGTGTGTGTATATATATATATATGTGTGTGTGTGTGTGTGTGTATGTATATATATGTATATATATGCATATATATATATATATAATTGGACCTTTTAAAGTCTTACTGTATGAGAATGTTCATAAGGGAGCTTTCATTTGCTAATAGGGAAAAAACAAGACATTGGAACTCTAGTTATATTTATCTATGATAAATTTTTTTCTTTATATCTTTTTTCTTATATCATAGGTATAGATATCCAGGGTCTCTTTCTAACCAGGTTTTCATTAGACTACCTTATTGGAATGTTCTAAAAACTAACAACTCTTTCAACCTTGGAACATGCATAACATTATAGTTTTTTCTTTTTTTTTAATAGTGTAACCTGGGGGCTGTAATGTACTGATAGTGTAATGAAATGTCAAGAGCTAAAATTGATGTTTTCAGCATTTCTTTGCACACATCAAATTCTTGTGAATTGTAAATGTATGGGACTATTAATATTATAATTATACCATAGTAAAAGTAAAGGGTCTGTGACATTCAGAGTAGTTAGAAAAAAGTAGAAAGTCAAATTTCACTATACCTCAGCTCAGCTTTTTAGTGCCATTTATTGGATACTGCTTAAATTTTTAAAAGAAAACTGGCTTATTTGTTGTGTGTCCCATTATTGTTGTAAGTGCAATCATTAATATGTTATCCAAATATAGTGTGTTTATGCAAATATAGTAAATTTAATCTATTTATAATCATATATAAATTTGAAATTATTATAAAGTTTCTTGCATATTAACAGGCTTTTATATTTTATAGGCCAGATGCTTACAATTGGAAATGTATTTGCCTAAAGTTATTAAATGTATTGTTAATAATAATATCAAGTCCTGCTTGGTGTGACATTTATAAAAGCATAATCATAAAAGCTTAGTTTCTACTCTTCAAGATAATATGTTCTATACCCCAGGGATTAAACACTTTTTCTGTAAAAGGCCTGATGGTAAATATTTTAGGCTTTGCAGGCTATATATGAGGGCTCTGTTGCCCATTTTTCTTTTCTTTTTTTGTTTTACAACCCTTCACAATTGTAAAAACCATTCTTAGCTTGCAGGTTGTATGAAAACATGCCACAGGTTGTATATGGTCTGAGGGCCATAGTTTGCCAATCTCTCTTCTAAATTAACACAAACATACATAATAAGGCATGTGAAGTTAAAAAATTATAAAGATACAGTTAAATAAAAATTTTTATGTTTCTTCAATGTATGTAATTTCCTTTTAAAGATATTATTGTGACTTTTTTCATATGTGCACCATTGAGAACTTCAATATTATATTGAACTTCAATATTATACTTCGAAATATTTTTCAATCTGAAGTTTTACTTACAGAATTCTAAGGCTCAAAATTAGGAAATTCATTTGTTCAAGTTATATAAGTTTTTGAATGAAGGGGGAAAAAGTCATGCTATTTATTTATTTATTATTTTTTTTAAACATTTTTTTTTTCAACGTTTATTTTTGGGACAGAGAGAGACAGAGCATGAATGGGGGAGGGGCAGAGAGAGAGGGAGACACAGAATCGGAAACAGGCTCCAGGCTCTGAGCCATCAGCCCAGAGCCTGACGCGGGGCTCGAACTCACGGACTGCGAGATCGTGACCTGGCTGAAGTCGGACGCTCAACCGACTGCGCCACCCAGGCGCCCCAAAGTCATGCTATTTAAAGAAATGAAAAAACTTTCCAAAGTGTAACAGAGGACAGCCATACAGTAATTCACTGCTAGTCAGTAATGTTAGTTAATATGATGTAAGCCTTGAAGCATATTGTAATACTCTGGTTAGAAAATGTTTAATACAGCCAGGTGAGTGGTTGAGAGACATCCTTTTTGGGGGGCAGGGTTTACAGCTTTACACCCAAGAATTTTTTTTTTACAGCTTTGGTAACTTCTATTTTAATGTTCTTTGAGTAATTTAGTGTAACACTCTACTTTGAAAAGACTGACCTGATTTTTGATGCCATTCAGATGATAGTTTTGAAAGCAGACACTAAATGATAAATATAGGAAAGTAAGGAAAAAAAATGATGGCTTTCTTTCCCCTTATATTAACTTTTTAGTGATTAACTGAAAATATTAGGCTTTTAAAGGATGATACTTGTTGTTTTCTTAGAAAAGCAGTTGAAGAAGCAAGACATCCTGATTTACAAGGAATAACTATTTATGTTGCACAAGACTGTACAGGTGAGGGATGTATATAATTCTAATTTTTATCTGTTTATTTGATTATACTTTTTAATTTAGACATAATTGGCATATAATATTATATTAGCTTCAGGTGTACAACATAATGATTCAAATTTGGATATATTGTGGAATGGTCACTACAGCAAGTCTAATTAACAACTGACACCATACATAGTTACAAAATTCTTTTTCTTGTGATAAAAATTTTTAAGACCTACTCTCAGCAACTTTCAAATATAACATGGTATTATTAACTTTAGTCTCCATTATATTCTCATGACTTCCTTATTTTGTAGCTAGAAGTTTGTACCTTTTGACCTCCCCTTACCCATGTCACCCTCCCCTCACTCCCTATCTCAGGAAACCAGCAATCTGTTCTCTGAAGGAAAAACTCATTTCCTTGGAGTGTATATTAGTTCAGAAGAGTCTGAGGTAAGGATGGTCATGTGTGTGCTGCCTCAGAAAAATTAGAGAATTTAAAGGTTTATAATTAGAAGCCATTACTGAGTATTTGGGAAGAGTAAGATGAAAGAATTAAAACATGGAAAGAACTATTGTTGCACTTTTGTACCTTTGGTTTAGATTGACTATGGAGATAGAGAAGCTACTGAACAGAATTTGATAACTCATAACCTAAATTTGGAATTTAAAGGGAAGAACTGGGGCACAAGTGGCAGAATTTGTTAATCAGCTAACTGTGCAAGAGCAGAAGAGTTTGATTTTCTTCAACCAGGGAGTTTGAAGAAAGCTTTTTTGTTGTTGAACAAAACAAAATAAAGTTTTGTCTATATTTGGTTCTACAAAATCTTCCCATTTTCTCTTGAACTATCCTATTTAGGCTGTCATGCCCATCACTCTACCCAAGATGCTCTCATCAATAATTTAATCTTGCTAAATCCAGTGGTCACTTCTCAGTCCTCACATCACACAGTCTGTCAGCAGCATATGATACAGTTGACCACTTTTTCCTCCTAGTAATGTTTTGTTTCCTGAGTTTCTAGAATGCTACTCTTCAAGTTTCCGTCTATGTATCCACTCCTTCAGTCTCCTTTGCTGGTTTTCCTTATCTCCCTGATCTCTGAAATTGTTGTGCTCAGCCTTTAGACCTCATCTCTTTTGTACACAGATTTGAATTCACCAGGTCTCATGGCTTTATAGGACCATCTATATGCTGTCAACTCCCAAATTTATAGGACCTCTCACCAAATCCAGGCGTTTATATCCATAACTGCCTATTTATCCTCCCTGTTTGCATGTCTAATAGATAGCTGAAACTTAGCATGTCTAACACTGACTTACCGATTATCCTATTTTTTTCCTTCTTATAGTTGTCTGTGTCTTTGTAAATGGCACCTCTCTTACTCTTTTTATTTATACCAAAACCATTCAAATCACCTGACTCCTTTTTTTCCCTTTCCCATCTTGCATTTAACATATTAAGGAGTTCTTTAATTTACTGATCACTTTTAATCAGCTCCATATGACCAACCCATGACCATTCTCTATCTTCACAATGACTACCTTTGTTTGAACCACCATCATTTCTTGCTAGATTTCTGCAATTGCTTTCTTTTTATTTTTTTAATGTTTGTTTATTTTTGAGAGAGAGAGAGAGAGAGAGAGAGAGAGAGAGAGAGAGAGAGAGAGAGATTGAGGCAGAGAGAGGGAGACACAGAATCCAAAGCAGACTCCAGGCTCTGAGCTGTCAGAGCTGAGCCCAACATGGGGCTTGAGCTCACAGACCACAAGATAATGACGTGAGCCTAAGTTGGACACTCAACCAACTGAGCCACCCAGGCACCCCTCTGCAGTTGCTTTCTAACTGTTTTCTGTGCTTCAGCCCTTACCCCTACAGTCTGTTATCAACACAGGAACCACACTGGTAAAGTGTAAGTCAGATTAGGACACTCCGTTTCTAAAAAACTCTTCAGTGGCTTCCCATCTCACTCAAAGTAAAAACTGCAATTTTTACAATACCCCTTACTAACTTCCCTCCAGAGACACAGGCCTCTTGGTCCCAGAGCATGCTGGCTATGCTTCTGCCTTAAGGCATTTGCATTGGCTGATCTCTCTACCTGGAATGCTCTTCCCCCAGGTATTGGCATATCTTGGTTTCTTACTTTGTCTTGATCTAAATGTTATATTTTTCATAAGGCCCTCCTTAGCCACCTTATTTTAAATACTCCCCCCACTTCCTGTTCATTTTTCTCCCTTTGTTTTTCTTCAGAGCACCCATCACCATCTGACATATCTTATATTTTACTTATTTACTGTTTCCTCATATTAGACTATATGCTCTATGAGGGCAGGGATTTTTCTCTTTTGCCCATTGGTAAAGCCCTAGTGCCATAGTAGCTACTTGATAAGTATCTGCTAAATGTATAAATAGGGTAGACATTTTTTAACTCATTGAGACCTTGATGGTGATATCAGAGATTAGATGACTGGCCAATGAGGGGGGGAGGGACTAGAGTAAAAATGTTTCTGAAAATCATTTTTATAAAATGTAATACATATTCATTATTTTTCTCAGTTTATAGTTCTGATGTAATTGATAAACAGTGCACTTCCATGGCCTCTGATAATACAGATGACAAAGCTGTTATTATTCTAATCCCTGTTAGACTTGGTGGAGAAAGAACCAACACCGACTACTTAGATTTTGTAAAGGTATGAATAAGAACTAAAAATTTTTTAAGGCAATGCTAGCTAATCTGAAAAATACAGAAGGTTTGCAATCTTTTTTCTATTAAATGGGTAGTGATGATTTTATAGTTGTAGATTGTAAAGCTTGACATTAGAGATTTTAAATTTCAGTATTGCAGGATCAGATGTGATTTGAAGAGTTTCATGTTCTATGACCAAGTGAAAAGCCTTTTAATCTTTTTGTAGCTAATCAAGGAGACACAGATGCACCAATAATTGTAATATGTGATATGTCTACAGTTCCCATTATCCCTCTATGTGATTGTTAAAAGAATGTACCTTTGTTTATAAAACCCACATTAAATTGTTTCAAGATAACAACTGAAACAAAGTGAGTTTTCTATTACTGCTGTATTATCTCTTAATTTGTTTCCTGTGGCACCATAAGGTGAATAAGTGGGATGACTCTTTATATAGACAGAAGTGATAAAGATCACATGGGGGAAGGTTCCATCTTTGGTTTCTTTATATTAGCCAGTTAAAAATCAGTTCTATTTGAGAACACATAACTCTTTTCTCCAAATGAACCTATTGTTATCTAATGTTGTTTTGTTGTGGGCATCAACACATTCAGTTGTCACAAAACTTTAATTTAAAACTTTTTTTTTTAGTATACTTGACACACAATGTTACATTAGTTTCAGGTGTACCAACATAGTGATTCAACTTCTCTATATGTTCTGCTATGCTCACCACAAGTGTAGCTTGCTTCTGCAACCATACAATGCTGTCATTGACTATTCCCTGTGCTGTGCCTTTTGTGACTGTGACTTATTCATTCCATAACTGGAAGCCTGTATCTCCCATTCCCCTTCACCCATTTGACCATCTCCCCTACCTCCTTTCTCTCTGTATTTATAGGTCTGATTCTGCTTTTTGCACAAAACTTTACCTTTTTAAAACAATTTATTTTAATATTTTATTTATTTTTGAGAGAGAGAGTGTGTGTAAGTGGGAGAGGGGCAGAGAGAGAGGGAGACACAGAATCCAAGAAGCAGGCTCCAGGCTCCAAGCTGTCAGCACAGAGCCTGATGCGGGGCTGGAACTCATGAATGGTGAGGTCATGACCTGAGCTGAAGTAGGATGCTTAACCAACTGAGCCACCCAGGTGCCCCAAAACTTTACCTTTTGAAATACTTCCTTTTGGATAAAATTATAGTATTTTATATTATTTTCATAGTTTTAATAAAGTTTCTCATCTTTTCAAGGTCAGAGATGGAATTCCTCTTTGAGTGGAGTGTTATGGTATATAGTAATCTTGAAATCTAAGTTTCAGTAATGGTTTGTTCCCCACATAAAGCCTTAGGGTCCATGTGTGTATGAGTGGAACATGTGTCTTCACTTTAGACTGTGCTACTTCTAAAAATCTAGAACAGTTGTTGTCAATATATGGGATATGGAAGTTTTCTAGCTGGTATACTGGCTTTTCCTAATAGTTATTAAAATTTTGCAGGCATACATGTTACCAATAGTACTAATACTATATTGAAAATATATGAATCTGTTAGATAGAATCGGGGTTTTAATTTCTAACACGTGGGCTCTTTAGTAGAGTTAATGTTAGAATGTGGGAAGGTATGAACCATTTCATCTAGCAAATCTATTAAGGGTTTTGGGACTTTTGGCATGTTGCCATGTCTCAGTAGGTTGTAACCAAGTCTGAACTGGATGGATTCCCTCTGCCTTTTCCACGGCCATGAAAAGATTAGAAACTGAGGCAATCTTGGAACTGACTCCTTTGGCCAAACCCCTATTTCTGTTGGAATGGGCTGCAGATGGCTTCAAGGCATATTTCATCTGGCTGCGAGCTTTGCTACTTGGTGCTATTAATATTTTTTATCATTCAATCATATTGAATGATTCAATGGAGTTTGTAGTGAAAAAAACCATGGTTAACTGTTAAAGTGATCCTCAGAACCCAGCATATAGGAGTTGCTCAACAACTAACTGGTTAACTCTCATATTTCTATAACACTTTAAATACAGATACATCTCATTTTGCCTTCAATACAGCTAGGAACTATTTGTCTTTTTAAAACCGAGAAGACTGAAGTTAAATGATAAGTTTAAGTTCAGACAGTAAACTGGTAACAGACCAGAACTTTTGTTATTTGTATATTTTCCCTAAAATATGGATTTTTAAAAATGTAATATTTCTTTGAGCTTCTACCAATTAAATTTATACATAGTCCACTAAAATAAGAGAGCACTGACTATTGAGACATTTTAATTCTTCAATTATCAGCAAAAAGTGGCCGAGATGGCTGAGTGAAGTAGGCTGGATGTTAGGTGTTATGTTTGCTTAAGGGTTGGTTGGGTCAAAAGCCAACATGACAACTTGTCAAGAGGCATTCACTTGGAAGTGAAAAAATACAGTGTCTGACAGTCCTAAAAGAAGAAGAATCTTCCTCTTCTTCCTCTTCTGCTCTTTTTTCTCTTTCTTTACCTCCTCCACCCCCATTCCACTCCTCCCACTCCATCTCCCCCTCTTCCTCCACTGCCTCCTCTTTTGTCAGCAGTTGTATTTTTTTTCCTGCCGAACCATTGTACATGATACTCTCTAAAATTCACCCCTCAGTTCTATTTTCCAAATTTATTAATCAAGGTAATTCCAATCTTTCAGAGATGGTACCATCCCCTGCTACATTCTGTGAGGAGAAAGAAATTTGGTGTGGTGCTTCATCAGCTCTTAGCTCGGGAAGTTTATTTATTTATTTATATATATTTTTAAAGGACCTGGAATGGGAAAATCTAATATGTTCTCCTTCCCCAGCAAGACAAATTAGGACTTTTCTTTTTGACTGATTACTTCAGTCTTATTTATTGTTTCATGGGTACAGCTCAATAAATTCTCACCACCAGATAGCTGTGAAGAAGCTTTTTTAGGGACTGAAAAGTGTTGCAGGTTTCCAAAGATACAGTCTCTTCTATGTAATGGCATTCTAGTTCCTAATCTGCCTCTAAGTGTTTATTGCTAAATCTGCTCTAGTCTGTTGAAAAGGAAATATAGATGTCAGGAACCAGAGTCTTTATTCTATTACTTAGGATCATTGCTGAGGAGAGTTATGGATGATTCTTGCTATATACTTTTTTCTTTCTTTTCTCGGCTATGAGGGACTTAGAACTTTCACTTCCTCATGGCTCTCTGTGTCAGAAACATTGTGTGTCAGCTGATCAGATTGCCTCAAGTTGAAGTAAGGCACTCTCTAAGGATTTTTATTTGAGGGGAAAGCAATAGAATAATAGACTATTCATGGAATAATAATAAAAACAGAATAACACTTTATTGTTTATTTTCTTTATAATTTCATCTTATGTATTTGTTAACTCTAAATTAATTTTAACCTATAACATGCCTTCTCTGTTTCATTTAACTTTCTTAGTTGCAGTTCTCTTTTCCAATTTTCACATGACTGAAAATATACAAAGTTGTTTTCTCTAAGAGGGTTATTTATAACAGTGAGAAGGGGCGCCTGGGTGGCGCAGTCGGTTAAGCGTCCGACTTCAGCCAGGTCACGATCTCGCGGTCCGTGAGTTCGAGCCCCGCGTCAGGCTCTGGGCTGATGGCTCAGAGCCTGGAGCCTGTTTCCCATTCTGTGTCTCCCTCTCTCTCTGCCCCTCCCCCGTTCATGCTCTGTCTCTCTCTATCCCAAAAATAAATAAACGTTGAAAAAAAAATTTATAACAGTGAGGACCTAGGAACAACTTGAATGTTCAGAATGGAGATTTTAAGGCACATTTGGCTATCTTCATAAAATAGAGTATTTTACAACCATTAAATATTACACTGAGATCTATATTTATTGATAGGAAAAGAGGTTTATGACGTAATGACTGACCAAACTTATAACAGCATGTGTAGTGTGATGCCACATATATAGAACTGTATTCATAAATCTCTATGTGAATATACACAGATTGAGTTCAAGAAGGTGTTCCCCAAATATTAATAATGATAAGCTCTGAGTGTCAGGGTTTGGGGAAATTTTTACCTTTTAATATATATTCTGTGTGTTTTTATTTTTTTACAACCACATTTTTTTTTAATGTTTATTTATTTTTGACACAGAACACAATTGGGGGAGGGGCGGAGACAGACAGAGAGACACAGAATCTGAAGCAGGCTCCAGGCTCTGAGCTGTCAGCACGGAGCCCGACACCAGGCTCAAACTCACCAGCCATAAGATCATGACCTGAGCCAAAGTCGGATGCTTAACCAACTAAGCCACCCAGGTGTTCCACAACAATCACATATTTTTAAGTAAATAATTAAGTTAAAAATACTTTATGGTTTGATTACTTGTTAAAGGGAAAAAAAACATTGGTTCATATATATTTTTTTATTAAAAAAATTTTTTTAATGTTTATTTATTTTTGAGAGAGAGACAGAGAGTGAGCAGGAGAGGGGCAGAGAGAGAGAGGGAGACACAGAATTCGAAGCAGGCTCCAGACTCCAAGCTGTCAGCCCTGACACAGGGCTCGAACCCACGAGTGGTGAGATCATGACCCAAGTGGAAGCCAGACATTCAACTAGCTGAGCTACCCAGATACCCCAGTTCATATACTTTTTATTTTTATATCTTCTAGATATAAAAACATCCTGTCATTTAAGAGAAGGAAAGCATAAATATTATTTAATACTTTGGGGTTTTATAATATGCATCTTATCATTATTAGTCATTTATAAGTTTAGAATACATGATATATATATAGATATAGATATAGATATACACACATACACACATAATATAGGCTAAAATATTGACAAGACCATATTAACTGATTCCACTGGCCATGTTTTTTAAAAGGTATAGAATTATTTGGCCCAGGGGCACCTCAGGTGGCTCAGTTGGTTGAGCATCTGACTCGATTTTAACTCAGGTCATGATCTCAGTGTTGTGGGACTGAGCCCTGCCTTGGGCTCCATGTTAAGTGTGGAGCCTGCTTGAGATTCTCCTTCTCTCTCTCTCTCTCTCCTCCTTTCCTCTGCTTTCTCTCTCAAAAAAAAAAAAAAAAAAAAAAAAAAAGGATTATTTTGCCCAGCCTAAACAGAGTTTTACACTTAGAATAGATGCTGAGGGGCATACTAAATAATTGACTGCGGTATCCCTGATATTTTATGATTGGTAAATAAAATTGGCTTTAATAACAATTATTTTTTGCCTTAGATTATATTGTTTTCATTTTATCTTATTCTAATAAATTTATGAAATAGCATAAAAATGGGTCAAATGAATGCTGTTGATTAGAAAATGGTTTTTAGTTTGGGATTCTAAGACTTGAAGTTCAGTGAAAATAGTAATAAGGTCTAAGGAGTATTTCTAGTATTTTAAAAACTTGATGAAAATACTATATTGATCATGATAAGGCTGCAACAGCTAACTGAAAGGGCAAGTGTTTTGGTTTTGGTAGGAACTGTATTGCCTTTATATGGTGACCTTATTTATTTCTGTATCTGGTACATAGTAGTTGTTAATGTTGTTGAGAGACACACTGATCAGAACACTTGATTTACTGTTGAGTGATTTAAAGAAAATGGAAAATAGTGTTTGTAGATAAAAGGATTTTAGAATATGGGGCATATGTAATAAAAATAAAACTGGTGGTGAAAAATTTGGGAACTATGATACATACTAATACTGCTAATACAAATTTGATTGTTTTGAATAATTATCATTTGCCTCATGACTCTAAATCTGTATTAATTTCTTTTGACAGGGTATTTTAAGCCTTGAATATTGTGTGGGTATTATTGGTGGCAAACCTAAACAGTCATACTACTTTGCTGGATTTCAAGGTTAGTGATTTAATAAAACATTTTTATTATTGTTTTCTTTTAAAAATCAGAAGTTAATTTAGGATCATTGGAAACAGGATGATTAACAGACCAAAATGAGTACCTTATAAATTCATCAGTCCTACCATAGCCACTCATTTGTCATTTGGTCCACAACATAATTGGATTCTGTAAAATGTATGTTTAATTTCTGTTATTGCATAAACAGGCATAATTTATTGGTTTCACTAAACTTGAAAAGACATTGCTGCTACATTCTGACAGTTGCTATTTACATATTTACTTTTTACCAGTTTTAGTGGTGCTACTTGATGATAAAATGACAAGCAATATGTTCTTCCTGTCAGGATAAAGTAGTGCAATACATTTTTCATATGCAAACTGTAGAATATAATTGTGTGTTTGTGAAAGTAATTTTATCACCAAAAATTAAATGACAGTCTCATCACTTTATAAAAATTCTGCTTATACAAGCATATTTGATTATGCAAAAGTTAATCTGTCCTGTGCAAACCTATGTTTCAGTCAATGAATATCAGTCTGGCAAGCTGTTACTCCCAGGTTTTTTTCAGCTATTCTACATAGAAATTGGATTGTAAGCAGTGTAATAATAAGGTGTTTTTTGAATTACTTGTCTTCTGTTTTGTCCTTGTAGATGACAGTTTGATTTACATGGATCCTCATTACTGCCAATCTTTTGTAGATGTCAGCATAAAGGATTTCCCTCTTGAGGTACTATGGATAAAGAGCTGGTACTATTTTCTTACCATATGAAGCAGACTCAAATTATTTAGAGATGTGTTAGACAGCTATGCTTTTCTGGTATTACAATTCCAAGTTAGTAATATTTTACTGATTTATAAAACCATAATCCATACACTGGTCAAAGGTTAAATAATTTGTTGCTGAATTTTAATTTATGACATACTTTCTTCTTCATTTATCTTTGTCTCTGACTTGTTAGGTACCTTAGTCCTACCAAAATAAATGATCAAGCCTCCAAGTAATTTTGTAGATAAACAGCTGAATATTACTCAAGAATTTAAAATTAGGCATGTTTTAAAAAAAGACAAAGTGGGGGGAGAAAAAGATGATGGAGTTGGTTTAGAATAACAAAGTGACTTGTGACTATCTGCTAACTTATTTTATGTATAATTGTTAAGTCTTAGTCCCTAGTTAAGTTTCTCCAGAGCTTAGTTGGGTTTCTACTAATTGTTTCAGCTCTCATTTCTTAACATATTCTTTTCCTTATGTTGGTCATTTGTGATCCAGTGTATTATTTTTTAATTTTATTATTTTTAATTTTATTATTTTATTTTATTAAAAATTTTCTTTATTTATTTACTTTGAGAGAGCAGAGAGAGTGCGAGTGAGGGAGGGGGAGAGAGAGAGAGAGAGAGAGAGAGAGAGAGAGAGAGAGAATCCCAATCAGGCTCTGTGCTAACAGCACAGAGCCTAACGTGGGGCAGGAACTCACAAAACTGTGAGATCATGACCTGATCCAAAATCAAGAGTTGCATGCTTAACTGACTGAGCCACCCAAGCACTGCTAAAATTATTATTTTTAAAAATATTTATTTACTTAGTAATCTCTATGCGGAATGTGGGGTTCAAATTCACAACCCTGAGATCAAGAGTTGCATGCTCTACTGACTGAACCATCCAGGTGCCCCTATTATCTAGTATTTCAATTTAGAAAATTTTGAGAGTGCATAGGTGAGACATGTAATTATTTCATGGTTTTGGTTCTTGTTTTCCCAGTTGATGCTTTTATAGACTTTTCAAATAATTTTAATCACTTAAGTGGCATGGATCACTAATTCTCAAAGGCTTGGCAAGTTAGAAATGTGGTTTAATATTTTGTTTTAGTAAGAGCTTGTTAGCTAATAATATCTAATAATATTTAAGGGATAGATTATAAAAATAAACTGTAAGATTAGAATCTGGTTCTGAAAGATACATTATAAAACATGCTAGCGTCTTTTGTAAACTATTACTTGAACTAAAGTACAAGCAACTTGAGGCCAGAGATAAGATTTGCTTTCTGTTTTCTTCCTTCATAGTGTCTTGCATGTAAACCTTAATAAATATTTATAGATGACTTATTGATACTGTGGGCAACACAATAGAATTGTGCTATGTGAACCATGTTGTAATTCTCTTTCAGCTGCATTGTGGTCTTCCTATGTCTAAGTTACACAGTGTATCTGTGACTTGTGACTATCTGTGTATCTGTACCATATTAACTACTTAAAAAAGTAGACATTTGAAATTCAGATGGAAAATTATTCATAGTTTTCTAGTATTATCTAAAATAGGCAAATTAAAAGCTTATTAGTATTGACTATCTTGACCAGTAGAGACTATTCATCTGATATTTTGAGAGATTCCACAAAGAAGCCAGGTGAATGACTATCCTGGTTATGTCTACACCAGCAAGATTAGAAAGGCTGCAGCTCACTTTGGGAGGCAGGTGCAACACACTTCATGAGTAAGTCAATAAAGCTTGAAGTGGGGTGTTAGTAGTGGGAATGGAAGAGAGGGAATGATTTTGAGAGACTGCAAAGTAAAATTTGGTGAAATCAAGTAACTTCTGAAATGCACAGAAGCATTTATTTCTTATACATTGGGACATTGAGAAAGTGGGTTTAGATTTATATTTTTGAGATGCTAGAAGAGTATCTCAACCTGTCTGGATAATTCCTCTGGACAATTTTTCATTTTTCTCAGTTCAGGCATTTGTCTTAGGCTATTTATTGAATAGTATCATTTATTTTTCTATGAGAGTATAATATAAAAACTACAGCAAGTTGTCTATCTTTGTACAGAAATAAAATTTCACTTTTTGCTTTTTATCATATTTAAGCTTAAAATGCTCCAAGTGGAGATATTATTAATCATCCTTGCCTTGGTATGTAGGTTGTTGTATGTATTTATGCTATTGACATTTTGCAGTTGGTTGATGTAATTATATGAGCATTCTAAAACCACCACCCTTATACCTCAATTATTAAAATTATTATTTTTTATTATTAAAATTTTTTTTAATGTTTATTTTTGAGAGAGAGAGAAAGACAGAGCACAAGCAGGGGAGGGGCAGAGAAAGAGGGAGACACAGAATCAGAAGCCATCTCCGGGCTCTGAGCTGTCAGCACAGAGCCCGATGTGGGGCTTGAACCCATGAATTGTGAGATCATGACATGAGCCGAAGTTGGACGCTTAACTGACTGAGCCTCCCAGGCGCCCCTATTAAAATTATTTTTAAAAGCATGTTTATTTGGTCAGTACTTGATTTTATAGACGGAGAAATTAAAATCTTAGCTCTTTTATCCAACACCATGTAAAGAATCACTGGTAGTCTTGATATTTTGTGTGAGTGCCTTGAATCCAATAGGATTATGAAAATTTAAGAAAATAGTGTATCTGAGTATTTGACATTGAAGAAGAGATTTAGACCATATCTTTTGTTGTTCTTATGGTATTGAATTCCAATATATGTAGAGTTGAACTTTAAAAATTTTGAAGCCGAATCAGACCAAGTATTTTTCTTTTTTAAACTACTATTTACTGAGTTCTTTATATGTGCAAGGCACTGTCCTAAGTACTATAGTCTTCTGTTGAATTTTTTTCTTTCCTGTGGTTCCAGATGCTTTGCTTATGTATATATTTGTATGAATTTTCTATTCTTTTTTTTAAGTTTACTTATTTATTTTGAGAGAGAGACAGAGACAGACAAAGAGACAGAAAGTGTGCATAAGCATGCTCATGCAGAGAGAGAGAGAGAGAGAGAGAGAGAGAGAGAGAGAGAGAGAATCCCAAGTAGGCTCCATGCTGTCAGCGCAGAGTGATACAGGGCTTGATCTCACGAACTGTGAGATCATGACCTGAGCTAAAATCAAGAGTCGGACACTTTAATGACTGAGCCAGGCAGGAGCCCCTAATTTTCCATTCTTGTGACACCTTCTTATAAAATATATTCTTATGTATTATTTAATTTTTATATTAACTTTGAAAAAGAGAATTTGCCTCATCTTTATCTTCACTGAGTTTTTAACATTGTGAAGTGAATGTGAAGTAGTCATGTATGTATATACGTCTATAATTTTCATTTAGAGAATGGGGTTTAAAGGAGCAGCATGAATTACCTTAAGGAAAAAAGTTGTGTAAAAACAAGTTGAAATTAGAAGGGAATGAGAAGAACTCAAATGGGCTTTTGCAGTTAGGGTATGTTGAATTGTGGGTTCCCAGTGGTTCAGGCAGAGTATCAATTGTTGGGATGACAGGACTAGAAGATACATATTTTCATTATTATATATATAAATATAAATATATACATATAAATATATATATTTATGTGTGTATGTATTTAATAAGACTTCTTAAACCAGAGACTGTTGTGTCATGTTATTTATGATACACTTTCAGAATGACTGGTGCTAACTCTTACAAATAACAAATTCTATTCTATTATTAAGGCAATATTTGGTTACTAAATATTAATATTCTGTTAATAAGGCCTTATAAATAGATGTATTAGTCTATTGTGATTCCTGGGCCCCCAGTTTCAAGTTTCAGATTTTAGGAGTTCCATGCAGTAGTGGTTATTTTAATCTATCCTAGTAAATTCAGAGAATAGTGGCATTAAAGCTATGAGAATGATGTGATGTGATTAGACAGATGGATGAGTGAATTCATCAGTGAAAGATGTACCCTTTATGAATTACACATGTGAACTGCATATAGTAGGAGGTGCTTTGTAGTAAGGGTATTCTCTAACTCAGGAAGCTCCATCTAAATCACCAGAATAGCATAGCTACACCTAAAAGTATTTGTTTCAGTATCATTTGTATGTTTAGGTAAGAGAGTCCACTATTCCAAAAACTAAGCTTAGAACAGTGCCTGGCATTTAGTAGATGCCTAATAACTATTTGTTGAGGCAGTGAATAAATAATGTATTAAAAAATGAAATAAATAGGAATTGACTCACCATGACTAGTTTTTTCAGAAACGCATTTCATTGTCACAGAAGTATATATAGCAAATACTCCCTAAAATGTGTTTGTGAAGTAAAAGGTGCTACTCTTACCAATCATCAGAATTTTAAAAATTAAAAAACAAATCGTAAGTACAGAGCTGAAAGAATTATCACAAAGTGAATACAGCTGTGTAATGAATGCCCCTTGGGAAAATATTTTAAAGTCTAACTTGTTCGGTGACAAACAAATAATTCTGAATTATAAGTTAATGTTAGTTTGACTTCAGAACCTTCTAAGGTGAACCAAAAAACATAATTTTAAGTTTTAATGGTATAAAATGCCTCTTTGTGATACGAGTCCTAGTACTCATATAGTGACACCCAATAGCAATTTCAATTTTCAGTGATCAGAGACTTATATCTGTGTTTTTGTGAATAATTTAAAAAGTTCTTTGTAGATATCAAAACAACCATGAATAACAATATAGTGTTTGTCATTACTGTCTATGATGACTGAGGCAATACAGTGAAATTGCACTAAGCCTATTAGGTTTAGTCTTATTGGTTCTTACATGAAAATAGTAACATAGTATATGTAATGTAGGACATCCTTGTAGTTGAATTTAAAAATCCTTTGTTGGACCCTGTACAAACTTTTGGCCCTTCTTACCTATCCTCAAGTAGTAAAAACTAAATACACATTCTTTTAAATTTTTTTTTTTTCAACGTTTATTTATTTTTGGGACAGAGAGAGACAGAGCATGAACGGGGGAGGGGCAGGAAGAGAGGGAGACACAGAATTGGAAACAGGCTCCAGGCTCTGAGCCATCAGCCCAGAGCCTGACGCGGGGCTCGAACTCATGGACCGCGAGATCGTGACCTGGCTGAAGTCGGACGCTTAACCGACTGTGCCACCCAGGCACCCCTAAATACACATTCTTTATTATTGGCTTTGTAAGGAGTTGGGTAAGTGACTATTTTTAGATACCTTGTAGGTAGAATATCTTTTTGTGACTATGACATAGAGCTATCTGTGCCTTACACACAGACTCCTTATACTCCTGTAGTTAACTTATTGTTAACTAACACATTTATATAGCTCTTCTGTGCCTCTATAGATCTGTTTTCAATAAAACAGATAATTAAGCAGGTGAAACAGTTTTGGAAAATGTCCAACTAAGACAATACTTGTTTTGACTGGTACTCTGGAGGTTCTCACTATATAAAGTAAGTATTAGGGGTGCCTGGGTGGCTCAATAGGTTGAATGTCTGACTTCAGCTCAGGTCACAATCTCATGGTTCATGAGTTCAGGCCCTGCATCAGGCTCACTGCTGTCAGCTCAGAGCTGACAGCATTTTGGACAGCATAGAGGATATTTGCATATCCTCTAGTGATAATATGGGACTCTAATTGGATCACTAGGATATATGGGGAGAGGAAAGAGTGATTTTGACTGATTCACCATAAACAAATTTGGAAGCCTATGTTTTTCTGTATTTTAATAAATAGTTTAAGTTAAAATCCCATAGTTTTAGGCATTAAATGTAGGGACATTTTCAGTTTATGAGTTCAGATTCAGCCTTGATCATTTCTTAATTGAGCTGGTTCTTTAATCAAAAAATATAAAATACATGACAAAGAATTTCTCACACCCATCTCCCATCTGCCCAGTTTTTCTCTCTCCTCTAAACTTGGTATATCCTTTTTTTTTTTTTTAAGTTTATTTATTTATTTTGAGAGAGACAGAGACAGTATGAGCAGGGGAGGGGTAGAGAGACAGGGAGAGAAAGAATCCTAAGCAGGCTCTATGCTGGCAGAGCAGAGCCTGACACAGGGCTTGAACTCATGAACTGTGAGATCATGACCTGATGATCTCATCAGTACCACAAACCTGAACTGAAACCAAGAGCTGGATGCTTAACCGACTGAACCACCCAGGCACCCCAATTTTGGTTACCCTTGCAGAGTTTATTTATACAAATGTAAACAAATGTGACTATATATATATATATATTTACTTATGGTCCTCCTTTTTTTACATATAACCTTTTTTTATACATACAAAAACAGACTTTGGTGGTAGCATCAATGATTTTTAAGGACAAGACCTCTGAGCATTCAAGCAGTTTAAAAAAAAATCTTTTAAGCAAAGCACCAGAATGTGGTAATGAAAAAAAAAAAAAATTTGGAATTTTTAGTTTTTTTTTTTTTTTTAGAGAGTGCATGCAAGTGGGGTAGAGGGAGAGGGAGAGGGAGAGAGGGAGAGGGAGAGGGAGAGAGAGAGAGAGAGAGAGAGAGAGAGTGTCTTAAGCAGGCTCCATGCCCAGCACAGAGCCTGATACGGCTCAAATCTCATGACGCTATGATCATGATCTGAGCTGAAATCAAGAGTTGCTTTACCAACTGAGCCACCCAGGTGCCCCTGGAATTATTAGCTTTATATTCTACCCTTTTCTTTTGTATTTTCTGAAGATCCCAGACTCTACCAGTTAGCCATATCTCACTAGCAAGAGTAGAGAGGCTAGAGCAGCCTCCCTAGCCAATTTATATCTGTGGCACTGTGACTACATGAGAAAAAGTGAAGTGACAGGAAGACTGGTAAGGAGGATAGCAAGGACCATTATAGAACCGTTTACAACTGTGTCCCGTACAGGAATAAACAAGAACTTAAACAAGTAGAAGAGTGAGTTGGAAGAATATGTAAGTGTGTATGAATTGTGTCAGATGCTAAAATTCTCAAGTTGACCTATTTTCATATCATTATGGAACATTTACATGAATCTGTGTATTTGTTTACAATGTCTTGATATCCTTATTAAAAGGTTTTCTAACATTAAAAAATCTCAAAAAACAGGCTTAATTGAACTTTCATAGAAATAACTAACTGAATTCTAAACCTTGTGCTAGCTTATGTATGTCTTTTTCAGTGGCACATTTTTCTTCCCTTCTGCAAGTGTTCAAAATGCATGCCATTTTTGACACACTTCTTTTCTTCTGTGGAATGGCACTAATATCATATACGGTGGAGATTTGGTAAACTGAATGTAAATAAAGCTTTGGGGGGTGGAAAGGACCATTTTCATATGATAGACTAAAGCACTGTTCCAAAGCATATTTATAATTTTGAGAAAAGTTAAATGGCAAATTTTAATTTAAGTAATATCTTGTATATACTGAAGTCCATCAAATAAAACTAAATTAATCCTAAAGACCTTTTAAAATTACAGACATTCCACTGCCCTTCTCCCAAAAAGATGTCATTTCGAAAAATGGATCCTAGCTGTACAATAGGATTTTACTGTCGAAATGTTCAGGACTTCAAACGAGCTTCTGAAGAAATCACTAAGGTACTTTTATTTAAAATATTATATTTGTAAATGACCTAGTTTTTATTAGAGATAGCCTATCAGAGGACAGAAATCTGTAAATTATTCTTTTGTAAAATTTCCCCTTGAATGTTAATATTATCAGGAATACTGTGAACCAGAAAGTAAAACTACTTGGGGACTCCTAGCCTTTGAGACTAATAAAACCAATTGGCTGAAAGTATCAATTGCCCCACTAGGTGGCACTGTTGAAATAAAAATCCCTTCCCAAACTGTAGCCATGTGCAAGCAATTAGGTTATATTTTATTTGAAGAGGATTTTAAAAGGGCAATACCTTAGGGGGTAGAAAAAAATTAATGAAGTATTTGATCAAGCCAAATTGTGCATTATTTCTTGTTAGTCCAAGTGCTTCTTTGATTTTTTTTAAAGAGAAATGGTATTTTTGGATTTCTCAGAACTGCTTTATTAAATGAAGTGTGTTGTTACCTTCCAATAAGCTTGTCTAATCTGATCTATTCTACTTATAGGGTCTTTGAAATAGGTTTATTTAACTCCTTCTCATTACCTTTAAACTTTAGCTTTTTTTTTTTTTTTCTTTTGGTCCTTGAGTACTGCTAAAACATAGAACCTTAAGGTCTGTCTATATTTAGTACTTTAGAAAATAAAAAAAGATTACTTACTTAGGAAGCAAGCATAACTGGATGGCTGTCTTTATTAGTATCAGTAGTTATAGGCTATAATTTTATGGTAAACAAAACCAATATTAGAATCATTTTTGGAAATTTTTAACTTGAGCTCAGGTATAGTAATACCTCATTATTGATTTAACTTCCAGTTAGTTTTATTCCGGAAAATGGACACAGTGGGCTGAAATTTGATCTTTACAATGTAAAAACATAATGAAAAAGTTAAATAAGAAGTTTCATATAAGTGAAGAGTAGTTTACTTGACCTGCCATGTAAAAGAGGAAAATTAACAGGTACATGACAGAAAAGTGAATGAGAAGAGAAAATGAGACACAGGGGAACTTTACTTCTCATTTCTCAGAATTGTTGTCTTTTCATTCTCCTTTTTTAACCCAGAAGGCCAAGTGAATGTAACAAAATGTGTATTCTCCATTTCCCCCCTCTTTCATTACTTGAAGTTAGTATATACACTTGTATATTTTTGTTTGACAGTTCTGTCTTTATAAAGTACCATGTAAAATATGTGCTAAAATACACCAATCCAGGTGATATTGTAATAGAGATTGAGGTTGACCATCATTTCCCATTAGAAAGTTGTGTTTTTGTTTCCACTAGTTTGTTTTCTATCCAGGTGAAAATAAGTACGTTTAGAACAGTAAAAGTCTACTCCTGGAATAGAAACAAACCGAATTATTATTACCAAAGTGAAAAAACAAGATTCACAAATGAGTTACATGTTGATATTCTCTGATTAAAACTGATACTTTTTGTGGTTTATATACACATACATACCTATTTATATCTATATTATGGTTTTTACATGGGAAAATACTTAGAAATTATTGCTCATGATGCATCAGAGTAATTATGCAATATTAAAGCAAAGGGAAGCAATACTGAAATATCATGTGGAAGTACTGAGAATTTTGGTAGAGTCCATTAACTTTCTTTTAATAACAAGGTTGTTTCTTAAGTTAGTAGTTTTTTGTAGTAGTGTCAAAAACTCTTGGTCGATTAATAACCTGATCATTTACTTTTGCTTGGAAGGTTGCAAATTAAGTAGTTTTCCTTCTCTTCTTAAAAACTGAACTTGGTGTTTTTTTTGTTACACTGTTATTTTTTTCTCTTTAAAAATTAAAACAATTTAAATTATTTGATTCAATACAGGATATAATGTCAGTTGTCTCATTTTGAAAATGAAGCTAGGTAGCCTAGATTCTCATGTTTAATTTGTAATGTGGTATGAATATTCTAATGCCTTATACTACATGATTTTTAAAATGTTAATAAAAATTGTGAAATTAATTCACTGTTTAGCAGGGCTCAGCCCAGCAAGTATCTGTAACTACCATGTTGAAAGGATAAAATGACCAAGCCATAATCCCTGCTTTTGAACAGGTCTAAGGCTTCTGCCCTCGAATAGCATTTATAGGCCAGGAGAGAGAGAATAAGACAGGTAGACATACATTACATTGAATATGATAAGCACACATACAGAACTAGAAATAAATTGATAGCGGAAGGAAGGATGTTGAAATGAGAGCAATGTCACATCCCAGTCACAGTTCTTTACTGTGATGGTGATATTTAATTTGGGCCTTAAAGTGTAGGCTTAATTTCTAATGGCTTATTAAGTAGAAGGAAGGGTGCTTCAAGCAGAGGAAATAACAGGAGGAAAGGTATTGGAAAAGGAAAATGTAGAGCTCTTCTAGAGAATGGCAAATAGTCCAATTTGTTAGGTGCCAAGGGTACACGTAGGGTAGGATTTCTGTCTTCTGACTGCCTAAATTAGGATCCTATATGGCTTGGGAGTCTCCAGTTCTAGCAAGCCTTCCAAGTAGTCTTGTACACCAAATTTGAGAACCACTGGTGTTAAGACAGTACAACCCAAAGTGTATACTTGATGTTTTTAGGTAGCACCAGGGTAAATTATCTTAATATTTATATGTTTATTTATAATCATATTAGAAAAATATAACTGGCATTTTAAACATGGTTTCCTATGAATTAGTGATTTGTAACAGGCTACTTAAGTTAAAAACTATGAAAAGAAAAATAGTCACTAATTATAACAGAGATGGCATACATAACAAAAATAATGAAGGAGGCATATATATGTGCAAGGCTTGAGAAACACTGCTACAGGAAATAGCAAAGGATGAGGCTAGAAAAAGAGGTTGGAATAATATCATGGAGAGTCCTGAATGCCAGGCTGAGGTTTGTACTTCAGCAGTATGTTGATTTTATTGGTTTTTTAAATTTCAAGCATACAGAAATACAGAGAATAACTTAATAAATACCCGTGTGCTACCATTGAGCTTAAGGGGAAAAAAACCCATATATAATTGAATTGTATTAACTTTCCCCAATCTTATTCCCTTCCTTCCTTCCCAGTGGTAATTACTATCCTAAATTAATATATAATACTCATACTTCATATATCCATAAACAATATATTTTGCTTTGTATGTTATTAAACTTATCATTAATGGTATGTTTATATAAAAATGTACAGATCCTGCAACTTGCTTTTTCATTTAATAGTGACTTAGAGATTATATCTAATGTCTTGGTGTTGCTTATTCCTAATTGCTGAGTAGTAGTTTTATTCAAACTGTCTTTTGTTGATGGTCATCTAGCTTGTTTCAATTTTTAATTACAAATAATGTTTATAAGAATATTCTTGTCCATATCTCTTCATGTATGTGTAGTACTTTAACTGGAATTATGTTAAAATACTCTAGATATGCTGGAGTGGAATTACTGCGTCACAGGGTATGCATATTTTTAGATTTGTCAGATATTGTCAAATGCTCTCCAAAGTTATCATACCAACAGTATATGAAAATTTCCAGTGCTCCATATTACCACTTGATATTGTACAACTTTTACATTTTTAACCAATCTCATGTATATACATAGTATCTCTTTGTAGCTTTAATTTGTATTTCTCTGATTAATAGTGAAACTGAATGTCTTATCAAAGTTTATTGGTCCACTGGTTCCTCTTTTGTGAATTTCTTACTCATTTCCTTTCTCTAATTCTCTATAAAGCTATTTGATTTGAAGGAAATCAAATCAAATTTATAATTCTGGATACTATCACTTGTTGGCTCAACGTGTTACAGATATATTCTCCTAGGCTACTGTTTTCACTTGTCAATGATATCTTTAATTTTAGTCAAATTAGTAAATCTCTTTCATTATGGGTTTTGAATTTTCTATCAAAGAAATGTGTAATAACCAAAGTCATAAACATATTTCTTATATTCGCCTACATTTCTTCTTCTTTTTTTTAATGTTTATCTTGATAGAGAGAGAGCTAGCAGGCAAGGGGCAGAGAGAGAGGGAGAATTCCAAGCAGGCTCTGAGCTGTCAGCACAGAGCCCGACGTGAGGCTCAAACTCACAAACCATGAGATCATGATCTGAGCCAAAACTAAGAGTTGGCCTCTTAACCAACTGAGCCACCCAGGAGCCCCACATTCTCCTACATTTCTTCCAAAAGTATTAAAAGTTTTATGTTTCACATTTAGAACTTGTATATGTCTTAAGTTATGTATCTTTTTTTAAAAAAACATGGATAATTGGTTCCAGCATTCTTTATTAAAAGACTTGCTTTGTAGTGCCTTCTTCAAAGACTTGGATGAAGACAGAGCTGTAGGATGGGAAGAGGAAGCAACTATTTTGAGAGAGTTTGTGAAAGTAGAATCTATAAGACCAAGCAGCCACTGGGACTTGAGGGCAAGTGAAAGAGAGAGTCCAAAAACAAGTCTGCTTTGCAGACTTAACAGACACTTAAATAAGTGTCTAGGAGAAAAAATTAATTGCTGTTAATATGGTAATTCATTTAGTCAACAAGAGATTTGAGTGCTCTCACTTCTACCACTCCACCAAAACTCCTCTCAGGGTTGCTGATGCCCCCCACATTGCTAAGTCTATGGGTCATATCTTAGTCTTCATCTCACCTATCCTAACATTTGTATCTGTCATAGCTGAACACCCATTGCACCTTTGTACACCCTCTTTATTTGGCTTCTACAACCACTATCTTGGCTTTTCTCATTCTTCACTAGTTTTTCCTTCTCAGTGTGCCTTTGTCTGCTCTTCTTCCCAGTCTCCTCATGTTGGAGCACTGCAGGACTTAGTCTTTAGTTCTCATGTCTTTATCTTAGTGATCTCATCTAGTCATATAGCTTTATCAATTATAAGTCAGTTAAGACCAAGATCATATCTTTAGTTCCCACCTCTTTCCATTCATAAATTGTATATGTCCAGCTGCCATTCAGCATCCCTTGTGTTGTCTCATGCACATATCCAAAATAAAATTCCTGATCTTTCTTTTCAAGCCTATTCTTCTTCTTTTTTTTAATGTTGATTTATTTTTGAGAGAGAGAAAGCATGAGTGAAGGAGGGGCAGAGGGAGGGAGGGAGACAGAATTCCAAGCAGGTTCTATGCTGTCAGCGCAGAGCCCAATGTGGGGCTCGATCTCATGAACCATGAGATCATGACTTGAGCTGAAATCAAGAGTCAGATGCTTAACTGATTGAGCCACCCAGGCACCCCCCTTTTCAAGCTGTTCTGCTCATAATTTTCCTCATCTCATTTAAGGGCAAATTTATCCTTCTATCTGCTGAGGCCAAAAGCCTTGGAGTTATCCTTACCTCCTTCCTATCTCTCCTATCCTAGAACCAATTATATGTTTAATATATATCTAGAATCAGACCACTTTTCATACCTCTACTGCTACTATAATGGTCAATGGCCTAATTTGTTTCTAAGCCCCCTTCCCCCGAACCTGTTCTCAACTCAGCAGCCTTGCTGATGTTTTTAAAACTTAAAGCATACTACTCTTCTCCTCAGAAACCCGCACTGACTTTCCATTTCACTTACAAGTAAAACAGTTCTTACCATATCCTCCAAGGCCTCAGATGATGTGTGTCTCCATGCCCCACCCTCTTACCCTCACCCCTCATGTCTTACTCTGCCCTCTTTCATTCTGTTTTAGCCATGTTGGCTTCCTTGCAGATGTCTAACCTAATAGGCTCCTATCTTAGTGCCTTTGCAATGGACTGTAATGCTTTTTCCCTCATATCTGCAGGACTGATTCCCTTGCTTCCTTTAAGTCTTGGCTCAGATGTCTCCTTAATGAGGCTTAATCTGACCACCTTATTTAAACAGTTTTCCCTACCATTCCCTCTTACCTTGTCATTCTATCTTTTTCAAGGCACTTACTACTTTCTAATACACTATATAATTTACCTGTTATATTATTACTTATTATATAGATGTATTATATTATATATTTACCTATTATATTTATTATTATCTGTATTCCCCAGTGGAATATAAACCTCACAAGGGCAGGAATGTTTTGCCTGTTTAGGTCACTGATGTATCCCAAACCTTCTAGAACAGTGCCTGGCCCATAGTAAGTATTCACTGAGTTTGCTGAATGACCATCTAGAATTGGGTTTGCAATGGTGAACAAGAAAGTTGTAACTCCTGGTTTCATGAACTGATAGTCAAAGTGGACAAAATAGACATTAAATCTACAAATAAATGCATAACAAAAATGTTAAATTCCGTTAAAAATATAGTTTATAGGCAAGGAAAATAGGAAACACAATTTAATTTGGGGAGTGAAAAAACATTTTATACGACATACTCATTGTATTTTCCTTAAGGTTCAAATGAAAGTTTTATTTGGTCTATGAAATCTGCCCTATTTGAATCTACCACACAATTAGTAAAAATCAGCAAGAGAATAGTAAGGGTCTTCCTACTATAATGAACTTAATTGTTAGAGTTTCATGACTTGCTTTAAGAATGCTTCAAAACCTTGAATTGGGAGATGAAATGAGCAATAGAGTTTGGCATGATAGAGACAGCAGAATTTCAGATAGAGTTAGGAGTATCTTTTATTTCATTGAAATGGTCAATCATGGAATCTCTGTGGATAAGGAGGCAAATGGACTAGAAGAATTGAGAGAGGTGGAAAATTTTAAAGTCAGGTGAATTTGATGAAGATACACTGGGAGTGCATCTAAAACAATCCCTCTTGGGACACCTGGGTGGCTCAGTCAGTTAAGCATCTGATTTTAGCTCAGGTCATGACCTTATGGCTCGTGAGCGTAAGCCCTGTGTTGGGCTGTGTGCTGACAGCTCAGAGTCTGGATCCTACTTCAGATTCTGTGTCTCTGTCTCTTTCTGTCTCTCACTGGCTCGTGCTCTGTCTCTGTCTCTTAAAACTAAATAAACATTAAAATTTTTTTAAATGTAAAAAAAATAAAAATAAAAAAAAAATACAAACCAACCATCCCTCTTTCATCTTCCACTTCTTTAGACTTCAGCATCTCTATGGCATAGTTCTATTTAATCCTGTCTCTGACAATCCCCTCCCTCCCTGTCTCTAAGTAGTTAATCATGTTGTTAAAATCTTTCATGTCCTTTTTGTTCCTGCAGAGTATGTAAGATATGTGATAAAAGTTTCCAACTGTAATTGTGGGTCTGTTTCCTTTAAGTTCTGTTGCTTTGTTTTACATATTTTGAGGCTATGTTATTAGTTACATACAAATTTAATATTTTAGGTCTTAATGAATTAACTCTTTTATAATTATATGACCCTCTATCTCTAGTAATATTTTTTCCTTAAAGTCTATTTTTGTGCTTTGTCATATATTTTAATCCTACATATATTTTAAACTCCACAAAGCATTTTGTTTTAATCATTATTACCCTTTCTGATGACCTTCATTCTTTCGTGTTATTTTGTTTCTTTCTGGGATCATTTTGCTTCTCTCTGAAGAATTTCCATTACTGTTTCTTCTAGTGTTGTTTGCTGGTGATAAATTCTCTCAGTTTTTGTTTGTTGATTATAACTTTATTATGTCTTCATTAAAAAACTGAAATAAAAGCAGTCGTACAGAAAAGTTGTAAATATGGTCCAAATAACTTTTTCCTGAGCTACTTGAGAATTAGTTGCCAACATGATGCCCCATAACCCTTGAAAAATTGAGTGTGCAATTCCTAAAGACAACTATCAAAATCAGGAAAGTAGCATTGTACATTATTACCATATAATTCTCAGAAACTATTCATGTTTTGCTAACTGTCCCAGTAATGCTCTGTATAGTAAAAGGCTCCAGTTCAGAATAATGTGTTACATTTATATATACTGAATTTTTAAAAATCTAGGATAGTTCCTCATCTTTCCTTGACTTTCACATGACCTTGATTGTTTTCAAAGATTATGGGCACTTTTGTTTTTGGCTTTATTTTTACAAGATACTTTTGATAATTTTATAGATTATCGCCTCAATTTGTGTTTGCCTGATGTTTCCTCAGGATTTTTCAGATTATGCATCTTTGTCAGGTGTATCACAGAAGTGATTCTGTGTGTTCTTACTGCATCCTAGTGGTTCGCACATTATTTAAATTTGTCTTTTTACTGATGATGTTAACTTTGATCAGTTGATTAATATCTGCCAGGTTCCAGTCTGGCTTCCACATACTCAGTAGACCAGGATGACTTCTCTGACCCTGGCACGGATGCCTGTTTTGTCCAGCTGCATCTAGTGGCTTTAGAAATGAATTGTTTGGGAGGGGAAGGAATGATGAAGAGGTTGCCTTCATTATTGAAAAATATTTTTGCTGCACAGAATTCTATTTTAGCAGTCTTTTGTTCAGTACCTTAAAGATATTTATTCCTGGGGCGCCTGGGTGGCGCAGTCGGTTAAGCGTCCGACTTCAGCCAGGTCACGATCTCGCGGTCCGTGAGTTCGAGCCCCGCGTCGGGCTCTGGGCTGATGGCTCAGAGCCTGGAGCCTGTGTCCGATTCTGTGTCTCCCTCTCTCTCTGCCCCTCCCCCGTTCATGCTCTGTCTCTCTCTGTCCCCCAAAAATAAATAAACGTTAAAAAAAAAAAATTAAAAAAAAAGATATTTATTCCATTGTGTTCTGGCATTTCTTTTTTTTTTTTTTTTTTTTTTTTTTTAAGTTTTTAGTTATTTTGAGAGAGAGAGAGAACCGGGGAGTGGTAGAGAAAGAGAGAGAAAAAATATCCCATGTAGGCTCCGCATTGTCAGCATGGAGCCTGATGCGGGGCTTAACTCACAAACCTGGACCTGAGCCAAAACTAGCTGAGCCACCCAAGCGCCCCCTGGCTTCTGTCACTTCGTGATATACATCCCCTAAGATTTTTACTTCTCAGGATTTTCTTTTTCTTGGTTGCTTTCAGCTGCTTTCTAAAAGTTGCTTTATCTATTCTTTTTTCCATTTCTTAATGATTGTTGTTGGTGGCATGGTTAATCTCATCATGGCCTTCTAAATAATTATATTTATAAAATACTTGTTTTAATTCTTTCCAAGTTGTAAAATATAACTGTAAATAAACAAATCCATTTTAAAAATCCTAACATAAAATTAGTTTTATTTCATTGGAGTTTTATCATGAGTACTCTGTATAGAAAGGAACATGGCATTACAGTTTTATCTTAAACCCATCCAAAGAAATTTTACACTAGCAAATTATAGAAGTAAAGTAAAATAAGCCAAAGGAAAATAATTTGGTTACTCTATAAATGGCAGCTGCACTACTCTGGTTGTTCAGTCTAAAAACTTGGAATCATCCTGAATCCCTTGCTCTGTCTCACACCCCATGCCCAATCCAGCAAATTCTATCATCTTTCCTTTACAATATATTTAGAATTTGGTTATTTCTCACCATTACCATTATTACCCTGGTCCACGAGCATATCTTCCTTGGGATTACTGCAGTGTCTTCTTAACTGATCTCCCTTGCTTTGTCTATACAGTATCTTTTCCAAACAGCAGCCTGAGTGATTTTGTTAAAATGTAACTAACATTGAGGGGCGCCTGGGTGGCGCAGTCGGTTAAGCGTCCGACTTCAGCCAGGTCACGATCTCGCGGTCCGTGAGTTCGAGCCCCGCATCGGGCTCTGGGCTGATGGCTCAGAGCCTGGAGCCTGTTTCCGATTCTGTGTCTCCCTCTCTCTCTGCCCCTCCCCCGTTCATGCTCTGTCTCTCTCTGTCCCAAAAATAAATAAACGTTGAAAAAAAAAATTTAAAAAAAAAATGTAACTAACATTGAAAAAAATTAAAAAAAAAAAGCAACTAACATTGTGTCACTTTTTTTTACTCAAAATCCCTTGCTTTCTAACTCATTCAGAGCAAAAGCCCTCAACTCTTCCAGTGACCTGTTAGGCCTTCTATAAGTGGAAACTCCCTCTACCTGCCTTACTTCTCTAATCTCTCCCTCCATCTCTCTCAAGTCCAGCCCCACTGGCCTCTTGAAAATGCTAGGTGTCCTGTTTCAAGGGTTCTGCTTGTTTTCCTGTGCCTGCAATTCTCTTCCTGCAGATATCCTCATGGTTCCCTCCTTCACTTCTTTCAGGTCTTTACTCACCTGTCACCTTCTTAGCCCTTTCCTGGCTACCCTTTCTTTATGTAATTGTTACTTCCCTCTTTCCTTATTTTTCTCCTTAGCATGTTAATTTAAGTGTACACACACACACACACACTGATATACCATCTATAAGCACTTTATGCATATTTAATTTATTTACCACCTTTCTACTTTACTGGACTGTAATCTCAGGAGTATTTGCTGGTTTTGTATATTATTGTTTCCCCAGTGCCTAGAAATTGCCTGTCATATTGGAGGAATATATAAATAGTTGTTGAATGAAGGAATGAATTAAAGAGATTTTGTTGTAAGTTTGTTTTATAAATTAGCAAGGAGCTCAGTAATTGAATTATAGTAAATCCAGTATATTTTCACATATTTCTTCTGTTGTATTCTCTTTTTTTTTTTTAAACATTTTTTTTCCAACGTTTATTTATTTTTGGGACAGAGAGAGACAGAGCATGAACAGGGGAGGGGCAGAGAGAGAGGGAGACACAGAATCGGAAACAGGCTCCAGGCTCTGAGCCATCAGCCCAGAGCCCAACGCGGGGCTCGAACTCACGGACCGCGAGATTGTGACCTGGCTGAAGTCGGACGCTTAACCGACTGCGCCACCCAGGCGCCCCTATTCTCTTCTTTTTTAATGGATGCATTATCTCTTATCCCCAAGGAAATTAATTATAGTAATTTTGAAATTCTTCTGCTTCTTTTGCTGTTTCTGTTTCCTTCTGGATCCTTGTTTTTGTTTCAGCTTTAATCTTACAGTTCTCCTTTGGATGCCTTCCCTTAAATAACTGCTATGTGTTTATACTTAAGAGTGAGGCACTAAAGAGGTGAGAAGTTCGGTGTGTTTGAGCATGGCTTGTTAGCTGATGATTTTCATAGTAGGGTGATCAGGTGATAAGCTTGCCTTTTCGTTGGGTGACCTCCAAGTGTTAGTAAGGGCTAATCTTTTCTCTAGAGTTGCTTCATTGTTTTCAGAGGGGAGTTCTGTCATCTCCCTGTGGAATGCATGTTGCTTGCTGGTGCTCCAGTACCGAGATGTGAAGGATACTGAAAACCCTGTAGTTTAATATTCTAGAGTCTCACTTAGTTCTTTAGCTTTTAGTCATCACTGTGCCTGGTGTACTAAAAAGGCCATATCTTTATTCAGTTTTTCCAAAGAATAAACCTTTATTTTGCTATGCATAGGATGCCTAGTGTGGAGCAGAGAAGGGGGTTGTGAAGAGGGACCTGAGAATTGAGTCTATATATAGGCTTTCAGTGAGTTTCCTTGTTTTCAGTTTTGTGTCTCACCTTTATTTTTGTGCCTTTATATAATCTTCCTCTCCGAGTTCTGTGGGGTGAAATTGCTCACTTTGGTAAATATCCTGCCATCACATCTCTATCCCCCCTGAAATTAGATACCTCCTCTGCTCTGCTGATGTAGATTATTGTTATCTTATCTCACATCCCCTATTCTTCCTCCTTTTACTTGTTTTCAGTCTAAAGATAATTATAAAGAAAATACTCTTATTTAATGATAACCTTACTACATGATAGTACTGATGCTTGAGACCAAAAAGTCTCAAATAAAAATATGAGTATTAGGAAGTTAATCGTTTGATTGTGGAATGGATGTCAACACAGGAAAAAATATTTACAAGTGGCTAGTTGTAGCTACAGAACAAAATTTATACTACAGCCATTGAATCCTAGATATCTAAGAGATCTTAGAGGTTATTCAATCCAGAGCTAACATTTGTGGAGTCCTTACCGTATGTTTGATACTTGGTATACATTATCTCATTTAACCAACACAAAGCTGAGGGAGGGTACTGTTATTCCCTGTATACATGAGGAATCTTATGTCAGTAACCTTCACAAAGGCCAAAACTAATAAATGGTAGTGCTGAGATTCAAACCTCAGACAGTTTAACTTAAGAATACATGCTTATAAGCACTCTTCTATACAGTTTCCTATTTATATATCAGTCCACAGGTTCCACACAGTTGACTCGCTAGTCCTCATTTCAGCTAATAGTGAGCTAATAATTTCTTTGGAAGTCTTTTTAATTTTTGGACAGACCCCTGTTGTTAAAAAAGCATTTCTTATATTGAGTTAGAATCATTCTCTATGTGACTTTTACTTTTTCATCCCACAAAGTAAGGGAGTAAGTTTGCTTCCTCTTCTAGAACACACTCCCATTTTCTCCAATGGTACACAATTTCTCATACCCATTGCTATTTTGGTAAATGTCTTTTTGTAAACACCTTAGAGTGTCAGATTTATGTTGATGATTCTATTTCCTTTCCTTCTAGTTCTGTATTCTCCAAGTGAAATCTGCAGGATATTTTTCTTTCATAGGTCCTTTTTACTTCTGGGATTTAATAATAAGAACTCTGATTTCTTTGAAAATCTTCAGGGACTTATTATTTAATTGAGAAGACATGAAAGGGATATTAAGGATAAATGACTACAAAAATATATTTGGTAAATGCCAGAAAACTAATATTATGATAATAACGACAATAATAGGCAACATATTAGAGGCCAGGTAATCTTCTGAGTACTTTACATATGTTAACTGATTTAATCGTCTGATAACAACTTTGTGACATAGATGTTATCAATACTGACATTTTGTAGCAAAGGAAAATGAGTCCATCTAGTTAAGCAACTTGCCCAGTTCAGATAGTTTGAAAGTACTAGCCAGGTTCTGAGCAGAGACTAAGTTCCATAGTCCATGTTTGTAATCTTTGTGCTATATGAGACAATTCTGTAGTACTTTAGAGAAAGGTATAATCACTTCAGACTGAGGTTCTTGGCAGTGGAACTTGGGCTGGAACTTTGAGGACTGATTTTCTATGGTCAGAAAGGAAGCATGAAGGAAGCATGAGCAAAAACAGTATAGTAGAATGTTATAGGATGTTTATGGTAGAATATTATGAGGTAGAATGTTTAATGTGACTAACAAGGGCCTGGGTGATCTTGCTCTTGTATACCAATCTGTCTTCCTCTTTTCCCCTACCCTTGACCCAGTCTAGCCTTCTTTCTATTCTTTCAATGTGCTGAGTGTACTGGCATCCTAGTCCTTCGTATGAGCTGATTTTTCTACCTGGAGTGCTCTTCTACTAGAACTCTTACATGTGACTTGTTATTGTCATCTGTGTCTTGGCATAACCTTTTCTGACCACACAATCTACAGAAGCCTTCAAATGCTTCCTTACCACATTACCCTGTTTTATTTTTATCATGGTTCTCCTCTTGAATGGTATATAAGCACCATTAGTTACCTGTTCAATATCCACCTTTTTTTTTTTTTTCCTGCTAAGAGAAACCTGATTTTATTTGGGGTAACAGTGTACCTACTTAAACTTGGTCTCCCTTCTATTTAAGCACAGTTTGCCCAGTGAAATATAAGCAGGTGTGTGCTGGGAAGTTTCTGGGAAGATTTCTGCTCTTCTGATGAAATGGTAGATATAGATGTGGTTCTGTCACTCCCCCTTATGTCTACCCGTCCCTGCCTTGAATGTGAATTCAACACCTGGGATTTCAGCAGTACTTTGTGATCACTAGGGAAAGGTCAAGAGAATTGTAGAAACTGTTTGACATCAATTAACCAAAGCCAGCAATCAGACTTTTATGTGATAAAAACAATTTCTATTACTTAAAGCCATTGTTGTTTTTTATTTTATTTTGTTTTTTGTCAGTTGGCAACAAAAACAATTCCTAATTAATATACATGATGTTACCAATGATAGAAACCTAGAGAAGTCTAGTAGGGAGCTAATTTTGGGAGGCAGAAATGGTCATTTTATTTTGATATATCAGTTTGAGCTGACATTGCAGCATGCATCTACTTACTGTAGAAGGCGGTATAGTATAGTGGTTATAACAGAACCAGAACACTTAGGCTTAAATCTTGGCTCTATGAGTTTCTAGCTACATGAACTTGCACAAGTCACCTAATTCTTCAATATTTCAGTTCCTGCAACTGCAAAACACAGATAATAACAAAGCCTAACAGAGAAATGGTTGAAACTGAGAGTAGATAATATTTGTAAGAGAGAATATAGGATATATAGAGAAGATAAAGGATCAATAATTGATTAATATCTGCACTTTGGGATGCAGGAATAAGTAGAGTCAATGAAGGAGATAGAGAAGAAATAGTTCAGAAAACAGAAGGAGAAACAGGAAAGTAAAATATTACAGAAATCTAGGGAAGTGAGTATTTTCAGAAAGAAATGCTTATCAGTGTTGATCGCTGTAAAAATATCAAGAGGATAGGAACTAATAAAAGTCTTTTTTTTTTTTTAATTTTTTTTTTCAACGTTTATTTATTTTTGGGACAGAGAGAGACAGAGCATGAACGGGGGAGGGGCAGAGAGAGAGGGAGACACAGAATCGGAAACAGGCTCCAGGCTCTGAGCCATCAGCCCAGAGCCCGACGTGGGGCTCGAACTCACGGACCGCGAGATCGTGACCTGGCTGAAGTCAGACGCTTAACCGACTGCGCCACCCAGGCGCCCCTAAAAGTCTTTTATTTGAGGACTAGAAGAGTGTATTTTCAGTACAGTGAGGGGTAAAAGTTGGGTTACAGCAATTTAAGACTAAGCAGTGACAAGACAGAGGAATGAGTATCACATGCACATTTAACTTACTTCAGTTCAACTACATGAACTCTTGTAATACAACAGGAATGTATTTTTCCATGTGTACTCTTTATTACATGCTATAGACTGTAGCGTATTGTACATTATACACGTTACAGAATAGGGTTGTACATACAAAACCATGCATAACACCCTTTAAACAGTTTAAAGGCCTTTTGAAGATAATTTTGACTATATTGATTTTGACTATATTTGATTTTCACATCATGGGCTGACTTTGGAACCTAACCACTACATAAAATGTCGCTCCACTGTGAATACAGTGGTGAATATAAACCACAGAGGTCTAGACTGCTCTGTACTGGGCAAAGTTGTACAGGTGTGGTGGTAGAGGCTAGAGGTAAAGGTTTTGGCCTGGGGAGAGGTTTTGGCCGGTTCTATTTCTGTTCTTCCTTATATCTACTAGCATTATGAAGGAAGAAATTGCTTAACTTCTGTCCTCTAGCTTTTTCCTTTGTAGATTTTGAGACCTGTCAAGGTAGCACATAGGAAAAATGTGATAAATTATTTGACCTCTTGAAAAATGATTTGCCTTTTAGATAATAAAGCCGCTTCAATGTATTTTTGACTATGTTATCAAAATACAATGAAGGACTTGCCTATTCTAAAATTATTGTTGAGCAAACCACTGAATTCTCTTTTGAAAAGCAACTACGAGATAGTAAACTCAGTTATCTTCAATAAAAAAAATTTTTTTTCAATGTTTATTTTTGAGAGAAAGAGACAGAGCGTGAGCAGGGGAGGGGCAGAGAGTGAGGGAGACACAGAATCAGAAGCAGGCTCCAGGCTCCGAGCTGTCAGCACAGAGCCTGACGTGGGGCTCAAACTCACGAACTATGAGATGATGACCTGATCCAAGGTCTGACGCTTAACTGACTGAGCCACCCAGGTGCGCCTTAAATTTTTTTTTTAAATGGTTTTATCCTACCCAAACAAGAAATACATGTTATAAAGTTTGGAAATGAGAAGTATAAAAAAAATCACCATGAAGTCTTTCCTTTAGAGATACTATTCTGTTCTTTATCCATCTAGTCTTTTGAAAACATGTATTTAAGATTTTAACATAATTGAGATGAAATTTTATATATAGCTTTATATCCTGCTTTTTCTCTTAATGTTATATAGTATTTCCCCAAGTTACTAAATAATTTTTGTTATCTTTTATTTTGTATAGTATATCAATTGATAATACCTCATGTCATATAGATAACCTAATTCAGAATTTTTTTTCATGTAAATTTTATGTTATCCATTATGAAGAGACTTTAAGGTTTTGACAGTGTGTCCTTTCTTGGACTATAAAAGAAGAAAATGAAAGTTTTGACTTTTGATAAAAGTTTTTAGAATTAAATTTTCAGTTTTTAAAAAATTTAAACCCAAGGGGCGCCTGGGTGGCTCAGTCGGTTAGGTGTCCAACTTCGGCTCAGGTCATGATCTTACTTGCAGCTTGTGAGTTCGAGCCCCATGTCGGGCTCTGTGCTGACAGCTCGGAACCTGGAGCCTGCTTCAGATTGTGTGTCCCTCTCTTGCTCTGCCTCTCCCCCACTCATGCTGTGTCTCTCTCAATAAACATTAAAAAAAAATTTTTTTTTAAATTTAAATCCAAGTTAGTTAACATATAGTGTAATGATTTCAGGAGTAGAATTTAGTGAGTTACCACTTACATATAACATCCAGTGCTTATCCCAACAAGTGCCCTCCTTAATGCCCATCACCCATTTAGCCCATCCTGCCACTCACCTCTCCTCCAGTTTGTTCTCTGTATTTAAGGGTCTCTTATGGTTTGCCTCTCTTTCTGTTGTTATCTTATTTTTGCTTCCCTTCCTCTATGTTCATTTGTTTTGTTTCTTAAATCCCACCTATGAGTGAAATCATATGAAACTTGTTTTTCTCTGACTTATTTCGCTTAACATAATACACTCTAGTTCCATCCATGTTGTTGCAAATGGCAAGATTTTGCCACAAAAAGATTTCATTCTTTTTGATCATGGAGTAAAACTCCATTGTACATATATATATACCACATCTCCTTTATCCGTTTGTCAGTCGATGGACATTTGGGCTCTTTCCATAATTTGGCTGTTGATGCTAGTGCAGCTATAAATATTGGGGTGCATGTGCCCCTTTGAATCAGCATTTTTGTATCCTTTAGATAAATACCTCGTAGTGCAATTGCTGGGTCATAGGGTAGTTCTATTTTTAATTTTTTGAGGATCCTACATGCTGATTTGGTGATTGTTTCCTTTGCTTTGCAGAAGCTTTTTATCTTAATGAGGTCCCAATAGTTCATTTTTGCTTTTGTTTCCCTTGCCTCTGGAGACATGTCAAGTAAGAAGTAGCTGCAGCCGAGGTCAAAGAGTTTGTTGCCTATTTTTTCCCCTAGGATTTTGATGGTTTCCTATCTTACATTGAGGTCTTTCATCCATTTTGAGTTTATTTTTGTGTATGGTGTAAGAAAGTGGTCCAGGTTCATTCTTCTGTATGTCGCTGTCCAGTTTTCCCAACACCATTTGCTGAAGAGACTGGCTTTTTTCCATTGGATATTCTTTCCTGCTTTGTCAAAATTAGTTGAATACGTTTGTGGATCCATTTCCTATCTCTGTTCTGTTCCATTGATTCATGTGTCTGTGTTTTTTTGTTTTTGTTTTGTTTCTATTTTTGCCAGTACCATACTACCTTGATGATGACAGCTTTGTAATATAGTTTGAAGTCTGGAATTGTGATGCCTCCAGTTTTGGTTTTTTCAACATTACTTTGGCTATTCAGGGTCTTTTCTGGTTCCATACAAATTTTAGAATTGTTTGTTAGAGCTCTGTGAAGAATGCTGGTGTTGTTTTGATAGGGATTACCTTGAGTATGTAGATTGCTGTTTGGCAGTAGCAACATTTTAACAATATGTGTTCTTCCAATCCATGAGCACAGGATATTTTTCATTTGTTTGTGTCTTCAATTTCTTTCATAAGCTTTCTATAGCTTTCAGTATATGGACCTTTTACCTCTTTGGTTAGGTTTAGTCCTAGGTATTTTATGGTTTTCAGTGCAATTGTAAATGGAATCAATTCCTTGATTTCGCTTTCTGCTGCTTCATTATTGATGTATAGAAATGCAACACATTTCTGTATGTTGATTTTACATCTTGTGACTTTGCTGAATTCATGTATCAGTTCTAGCAGTTTTTTGGTGGAGTCTTAGAATTAAATTTTCAAATCAACAGTTATTCTTTTTAAAAAAAACAAGTCTGAAAAAACGTTCTTGATGTGGTATGTAGGAGCTAGGAAAAGTGTTTGAAAGGCATGTTTTTAAGTGACTGAGGCCTAATGTCCCAATAATTCCTTATTAGTTTATCTCTTTTTGTTGTTGTTGCTGTTGTTAAGTCGTCTTGAGAAAGTAATTTATTTATTTTTTTTTAAAGTAATTTAAATCCTTTGGGGCTCAATTTTCCTATTTATAAAATGAGAGTTCAGTAATTTCTAAAGTTTCCTTTGGCATTTCCATATTTATTTACCCAATATATATTTTTAAAATAGACTTTTTTATTTTTAATTTTTTTAATGTTTATTTATTTTTGAGAGAGAGAGAGACAGAGCGTGAGTTGGGGAGAAGCGGTGGGGGGGGGGGGGCAGGACACAGAATCTGAAGCAGGTTCCAGGCTGTGAACTCTTAGCACAGAGCCCCACATGGGGCTTGAACCCATGAACCGTGAGATCATGACCTGAGGCAAAGTCAAGATGCTTAACCAACTGAGCCACCCAGGCACCCCAATAGACTTTATTTTTTAGAGCAGTTTTAGTGTCATAGCAAAGCTGAGTGAAAAGTACAGAAGGTTTCCATACACTCCCTTCTCCCTATCAACCACCCATCTCCCCAGACATTTGTTACAACTGATGAACCTATATTGGACACATCATTATTATCACCCAGAGTGTATAGTTTACATTAGGGTTCATTCTTGGTATTGTACATTCTGTGGTTTTGGACAGAGGTATAATACTGTGTAGCCCCCCTTACAGTATCATACAGAATAGTTTTCCTTCCCTAAAAATTCCTTATGCTCCACCTATTCATCTCTTCCTTCCTATTAATTCCTGGCAACCACTAGCCTTTTCCAGAACATCATATTGTTGGAATCTTAAAGTTTGTAACCTTTTCAGATTGGTTTCTTTAACTTAGTGATAATGCACTTAAGGTTCCTCCATGTCTTTTACGGCTTTGATAGCTCATTTCTTTTTAGTGCTGAGTAATATTCCATTGTCGGGATATACCACAGTTTATTTATCCATTTACCTACTGAAGGACATTTTTGTTGCTTCTAACTTTTGGCAGCTGTGAATAAAGCTACTGTAAATATCGTTGTGCAAGTTTTTGTGTGGACAGAAGTTAAATTTTCATTTGAGTAAAACTTTAATATATTTTTCAGTTGATAATCTTTAAAAATATATTAAGTAAATTGAGAAAAGTTAGAAAAATTATAATTGTCAAAATCTGAATCAATAAATATGCACAAGGGGGCTTCACAGTGCAAGTGGGTTTACAAATAGTAGGCACATTTTATAATTAAAGAATAGAGGGCTCCTTTCTGACATTTTGCCCTGGGTCACAGATTTGAATCATGGTTGATGAGCAGCTAATAAACCCAAATGACTTCTTTATTGATCTTGAAAGAAAGGATGAAGAGATGATAATATTAGCTTTGTTGTGTTGATTTGAAAATGATACAATGATACCTGCCCACTAGATACTGGACTTTTTACAAGTGACATTAAATGAATATAAAATGAAGACAATTTTGGACTGTATTCCAGCCATTGGCTGGAGGTGAAAGAGGCCTGATTAAATGCCAGATTCCTCTGTCTCTTATTTTCATTTTCTGCATTCTTCCTTCTTTTTTTGTAGAATGTAAGTAAAATAAATTTGAACGATGTATACTTTAGGAGTGTAAGAATTATAGGCTATGATTTTCATTATATCTAGTTTTTCTAAGTACTTGTTTTTAAATGGTTCATTTCCATTCAATTAAAAATGTATTTCATATTAACTGTCTCATTGGAATATGTTTTAAGTTTAACATTGTATCTGTATGCTAGGGCTATATATTTATTTTAGCCACGTTTCAAGAGAATCTATAAATGCAATATATAAGAATTTGATGATCCTGCAGTTGAATATTGACATTTGGGAGAATTTAGTTTTTACCCCTGAAATTATCCTTTAGAAACATATTATAATTAATTGATCATGATTAATGATGTGTAAGTACTGTTGATATTTTTTCAGCATTCTCTAATTCACATAAACTTTTCAGAATCCTTATAGATCCTGGTTATCTATAGAAAAGTTTATTTCTGTCAAAAAATGTCATCCAAAAATTTTTATTCATTTTTAATGAAAATTGTTTTAATTTTTTAATTAAATTTGTTTCACAGAAAGATTTAAAGTGGTTTAGAATGGGTGTTGGATTGTTAACGAGTCCCACATTGACAGAGGTTATAAAGGTTGTTGGTATCCCCACAATTCCAAGTATTACTTCCTTCACTTCTGAATTATATAGTTTTAGAAGGTAATATGTAAGGTATGGATTATTGCTATTTATGAGAACACTGTATTTCATGTTTAACTACATTACTGCAGAAATATTTTTTCAACTATGTGACTCTGAAAAGACTAAACTTAATTTTTAAAAATAACTTTTTATTATAGCTTTTGGTCAGTTTAACAATTCTCTGAGGTAAGGAGACTGGGTATCTTTTGCCCCATTTTGTAGATGATTGGTAGAGTAATTTTGTCCAAGTTCACATCAAGGTAAGTTGTAGAACTGAGATTAGAATGGACCTTGTGACTAAGTTTAATGGTGTTTCTTCTGTGTAAAGGTACCAATCTTTCACAGTATTTTACTATAGTCAGGGATACCATTTTGTTTCATTTTCTGTAAGCCAGAACAGTGAAACAATGGTACTAGATAAGTGTAAGTGAGAGAAGCTAACGAGAGACTCAGGGCTAGAACATTAGATTTCGTCATGTGGTCCTACTGTACACTCTTGCATCCAATAAGGGATTTTTCTGTACTTTCTGTTACAGATGCTGAAAATTTCTTCTAAGGAGAAATACCCCTTATTTACTTTTGTAAATGGTCATTCCAGAGACTATGATTTTACATCTACTACAACCAATGAAGAAGACCTTTTCTCAGAGGATGAAAAGAAAAGATTAAAAAGATTTAGCACAGAAGAGTTTGTCTTGCTCTAAAGATTAGTGCATTTGTGCTTGGTGGGAAGAATTCCTTTGAAGGGGAACAATGAAGAGAAACAAGTTTACTTGAAACTGGCTTATTTTCACAAATATCTTAATTTTGTATGTTCTTTTAAAAAAGAACATTTGGAAATACACAAGTTTTAAAGATATTTTTCTGAAGGAGAAATGATTTAATTAATCTTGATTTCTAATAAATATCAAGTGATTCTGGCTGTATTCCTGTTTCCCTAAGATCTGCTAACGATAACTCTAACTTAACTGCGAGCCTTCCAGTCTTCAAGTTCTTCCACCTGAGGCCACTAGTCTCCTGAAGGTTTTGTGATATAGGCCCCCAAATTGGGATCACCAGATAGGTTCAAAAGCTTCAGTTTATACTAACAATCAGAAGACCAGAGAATGAATCTTCAGTGCTGCCTAGCTTCCTGATGTTAATGCAACCAAAGGATACTTATGGATGTATCTTGATATATTAAATAGCAATTGTTAGCTATGATATGCATATAATTATATCAGTAGAATTGTAAGTTAATGTAATACTTAGCAATATGATTTTATAATGGCTCCTCATTTTGCTTGCTATTGAGACTTCTCTGAGGAATATAAAGTATTGGTATTCCCCAGAAATTTAAAGGTTATGTTATTAATAATAACTTCATCCAATCAAATCAGATAAAGGCAATTTTATATGATTAGTGTTTGTTTCCTATTCCAAAACTGAAATTTTATGGGAATTCTACTTACTATGGAGTTTTTAAATCTAAAAATAAGTACTAAAAAAGATACCAGTAGATGCTCCTCTATGTGGTTTTTGCTATTTGTATAAATCAGTGTAGTGGTGTTTAGAAGCTGAGGCTATCTATAAGGTAAATCTGCCTTAAATGTATTTTATGTTACTGAAAGGCAAATTTGTGATATAAAAATATGAGTTATTATTCAGCCAGAATTATATACTGTAATAAAGATGTGAGAACATGAACCTTTGTTTTGGTTTTAATAGGATTGTTTTAATTCTTTAATTTGAAAAAAATCATTGTCTGATATGAAGTCTATTTATTTAATATGAAAGCAAATAATATTGTTTCTCTGAAAGAAAAATATTAACTTATTTTATGGAGCTTTCATGCTTCAGTGTGGAAAGGTGACTTATAAAGACATAAGACTGTGTATCATTTAAAGTCATTGATCTCTTCTATCAGAAAGCCTATTTGTTAGGTTTAGAGTTGCATGCAAAACTGAAACACAGGGTGGGCAGATTGCTTTAGTATGCCTGACGAGAGAAATCAGGTTTGGCATTTCCCAGTGAGGACAGTTTACTGAATTGATATAAATAGCCTGAAATCTAAAATTTTCCTTTACTCCAGATAAAATCTGGACAAATCAAGTCCAGTACTAATTTCCCTAGAATGTCAAAGCAGTACTAGGAATAAGAAGCCAGTAATATGCCTGATTTTATGTACTGCAGTTGTCTTGTCTAAATTATTGCAGCTTGTTTTTTATACACACGTGCAGTAATCACAGGATTTTACAACAAACACATCAAATGAGAGTGCCCATACCTTCAAATGAGTCAGAACCGATTATAAGTATTCTCTTACAAGAACTATATAAAAGTTTGACTTAAGTATAGCATTCTGTTATTGTCTCAGCATATTCGGGGATCATTTTTAAGTAGGATTTTGGGATGAGATAAAATCACACCTGGCCAAAGTTGAGATGAGAGGAGGCAGAAACTTCCTTTACATTGAATTATACTGAAGATACTCATAATCTGTACAGACAAAACAACCCAATCTTACAACAGTCATCCCCATGACTGAGAATAAATGTACAGAAATCAGAAATGATTAGAATATGCACATATAAAGTATTCAACAATGTGTATGAATGAATGCATGCATTCTGAAAATTGGAATAGGCTGACTGACCTATCTTGCCTGTTAATTCAACATCAGTTGAGAACCAGCCAAAAGTTGTACTAATCTTTTATTGGAAAGGCAGCAACAAAACTACATCATTAGATTTAGAATAGAGGTACTGTATATTCTGGTTAGACTTTGTTTTCAACACAGATTTCATTTCAAGTTCTGACAGCCAGTAAACTCAGTCAATAAAGCTTATGAATGATCTCTTTCAGCGTGGAATAAAGGAAAGTAAAAAAAGATAAGATACTAAGATCGGTGTACTGTTAAAATTATGATAGTTGGATCTTCCATTTGGACATCAATATTAAGATACTAATTTTACCATTAACATTTCAAAAATGAATTTTTAAAATTCTTAATGTGACTTTTTTGATGGTGAAGGTTTCTTTTCTCTCTTCCTCGTAAGATCTGACACATTGAATCCTCTTTTGTCAATGTATTAACCACCAGCAGGCAATGTTGAGAGTCATTTGCTGAATAAGTGAATGAAAAGATCTTTTACAGTACAAGTCTATCCAAAAGGATTTCCCCGAGGTATCCATTTTTCTGTTTTTATATTAAATTAACCCCATTAAATCTGTATTAGTGAGATGACAACTGTATAGGATTAAAAATTTAGGTCACTTTTGTGTTTTGTTAACCTTAGACATTGTCCAAGGGCAAGCATATCCAAAAGTATATATGTTAATTCCGTCTTGTTTTTAGAAGAATTAAAGAAATAAAACAGCAAAAATAACTTATCTGCATAATCTATACAGTGTTAGGTCAGAAATCTTAATTTTTTTAGAAATCAAATCATTACTTTCTATTATTCCATGCTGGAAAGCACTCTATTTCTGGTCAACTCATACTATTCTAGCTTTATTTTTTATTAAAAAAATTTCTTTTAATGTTTATTTACTTTTGAGAGAGACAAACAGAGCATGAGTTGGGGAGGGGCAGAGAGAGAGGGAGACAGAATCCGAAGCAGGCTCCAGGCTCTGAGCTGTCAGCACAGTGCCCGATCTGGGGCTTGAATTCACAAACCATGAGATCATGACCTGAGGTGAAGTCGGACGCTTAACTGACTGAGCCACTCAGGTGCCCCAATACTATTCTAGCTTTATTTCCCCCTTTTCTTTGCTAATTATCTTGGAACTAGGAAATTTTTTGTTTTCATGCTTTATCACAGATTACCTTCAACTCTTTTTTTTTTAACTATATATATATTCATATATAGGCCAAAAACTTAAGAATTTTCCAGAAACAAGAAAACAAGAGGAAGAATAGATAATGAGAAAACACTTTGAAAATACTAAATAATTATATGAATTTCTACTGAAATAGAGGAAGAAATTAGGATTTAATAGAGAAATATGAGCAAGATGTCCAGAATATACTGATAGAGGCAATTTCTCTGAAAGGATTAGGGAATACTATTTTCTATAAGAAGAGCAAATTTCTTAACAAAAAAATTTAGGAGAATAAATATCATGTAATATTTATAATAGCCTCAATATTGTCAGTCACTACAATTCAACAGTACTATATTCAGTTGAGCATTTAGAACGAATATTTTGAGATAATTAAACAGGTGAAACATGAGACCAGGAAAAACTGGAACCATCCCATCTTATTCTAAAATATAAGTTTTACATCATTTTATAGTTTGAATCTTAACTGAGTTTAGAAATCTTAAGCATTTTTGTGTGGTTTTCATGGTTACATAAAGACCTTCTCCTTGCCTATAAACTTTGAAAAATATTATATTTTGAGTATTGCAGACACATTTTTAAATTAGCAATTGCCTCTCTTTCTTTTTTATAGTCTTTATCAACATTATTGGTGGCAAGCAATGGCCCAAAACATTCAGCTAGTTATAAAATTTCACTTATTCTCTCACAATAACAAAAATATTAAAAGTGGAGAATACATGTTTGTTATTAAGTAGGAAAATTACTGTGCTACTCTCTAACCAACTCCTCCAGAAACTTAGAAACTCAGTCTTATTTATTTATTTATTTATTTATTTATTTATTTATACTGAAGTATAGTTGACATACAATATTATATTGGTTTCAAGTACAAAACAGTGATTCAACGTTTATATACATTATGAAATGATCATGATAAAAGTATAGTTACCATCTGTCACCATAGAAAGTTATTGCAGTATTATTGATTATATGCCCTACATTGTACTTTACATTCCCATGACTCATTTTATAATTGGAAGTTGTATCTTTTAATGCCCTTAATCCCTGCACACCTGTTTGTTCTCTGTATTTATGAGTCTGTTTCTGTTTTGTCTTGTTTTTGTTTTTTAGATTCCACATATAAGTGAAATCATAACGTTATTTGTCTTTCTTTGATATATACACACGTATATATGTATCACATCTTCATTCATTCATCAATTGATGGACACTTCTGTATTTTGGCTATTGTAAATAATGTTGCATTGAATATAGGAGTGCATACATCTTTTTGGATTAGTGTTTTTGTTTTCTTAGGATATTACCCAAAAGTGGAATTGCTAGGTTGTACAGTATTTCTATTTTTAATTTTTTGAGGAAACTCCATACTGGTTTCCATAGTGGTTGCACCAATTGATATACCCACCAACAGTGCAGGAGGGTTCCCTTTTCTCTATGTCTTCTCCAACACTTGTTATTTCTTGTCTTTTTGATACTAGTCATTCTGACAGGTATAGAGGTGATAATCTCATTGTGTCTTTTATTTGCTTTGTCCTGATGATTAGTGATGTTGAGCACCTTTTCATATGCCTATCAGCCATCTGTATGTCTTGGAAAAATGTCTACTCAGGTCCTTTGCCTGTTTTTGTTTCTGTTTTTGTTTTTTTGTTTGTTTACAGAGAGAAAGAGAGAGAGCATGAACACACACGCATGGGAGGGGCAGAGACAGAGGGACAGAGAGAATCCCAAGCAGGCTCTGCACTGTCACCATAGAGCCCAATGCAGGGCTTGAACTCAGAAGCTGTGAGATCATGACCTGTGCTGAAATCAAAAGTCAGACACTTAACTGACTGGGCCACCCAGATGCCCCAATTGCCCATTAAAAAAATTTTTTTTTAGTGTTTATTTATTTTTGAAGGAGACAGAATGAACAAGGGAGAGGCAGAGAGACAGGGAGACACAGAATCCAAAGCAGGCTCCAGGCTCTGAGCTATCAGCACAGAGCCCGATGCAGGGCTCGAACTTACAAACTGTGAGATCATGACCTGAGTCAAAGTCGGATGCCCAACCAACTGAGCCACTCAGGCGTCCCCCAACTGCCTATTTTTTAATTGGATTGTATTTTTGGTGAATTATATGAATTCTTCATATATTTTGGATATTAATCCCTTATCAGATATATTGTTTGCAAATATCTTCTTCCTCCATTCAATAGGTTCCCATTTTGTTTTGTTTGATAGTTTCATTCACAGTGCAAAAGCTTTTTAATTTGATGTAGTCCCAGTTATTTATTTTTGCTTTTGTTCCTGTTGCCTGAGGAGACAGATCCATAAAAAAATATTGCTAAGAGTTTACCAAAAAAAAAAAAAAAAGTTTACTGCCTATGTTTTCTTTTAGGAGTTTTATGGCTTCAGGTCTTACATTTAGGTCTTTAATCCATTTCGAATTTATTTTTGTGTATGATGTAAGAAACTGATCCAGTTTCATTCTTTTGAATGTAGCTGTCCAGTTTTTCCAGCACCATTTATTGAAGAAACTGTCTTTTTCCATGTAATAATCTTGCCTCCTTTGTCACAGATAATTGACCATATAAGTGTGAGTTTGTTTCTGGGCTTTCTGTTATGTTTCACTGTTCCATGTGTCTATTTTTGTTGTTGTTGTTCCAGTACTATACAATTTTGATTACTACAGCTTTGTAGTATAGTTTGAAATCTGAGACTGTGATACTTCCTGCTTTGTTTTTTCTCAAGATTGCTCTATTGGGGATATTTTGCGGTTCCATACAGATTTTAGGATTATTTGTTCTAGTTCATTGAAAAATGCTGATAGAGGTTGCATTGAATCTGTAGTTTTAACAATGTTAATTCGGGGCGCCTGGGTGGTGCAGTCGGTTAAGCGTCCGACTTCAGCCAGGTCACGATCTCGCGGTCCGGGAGTTCGAGCCCCGCGTCAGGCTCTGGGCTGATGGCTCACAGCCTGGAGCCTGTTTCCGATTCTGTGTCTCCCTCTCTCTCTGCCCCTCCCCCGTTCATGCTCTGTCTCTCTCTGTCCCAAAAATAAATTAAAAACGTTGAAAAAAAAAAACAATATTAATTCTCCCAATCCATGAGTATGATATGTATTTCCATTTATGTATGTCATCTTCTGTTTCTTTCATCAATGTCTTAAATTTTTCAGAGTACAGGTCTTTCACCTTCTTGGTCAGATTTATTCCTAGGTATTTTATTCTTTTTGATGCAATTGTAAATAGGATTTTTTTTAAATTTCTCTTTATGATAGTTGTTAGCATATAGAAACAATAAATTTCTGTATCTTGCAACTTTGCTGAATTCATTTACTAGTTTTAATAGTTTCTTTGGTGAAGTCTTTAGGGTTTTTTCTATATACAGTATCATTTCATCTGCAAATAGTGGCAGTTTTATTTCTTCCTTACCACTTGGATGCCTTTTATTTCTTTTTCCTGTATGATTGCTGTGTCTGGGACTCTCAGTACTATGTTGAATAAAAGTGGCAAAAGTGTGCATTCTTGTCTTATTCCTGATCTTAAAGGAAAAGTTTTCAACTTTTTACCACTGAGTATGTTAGCTGTGGATTTGTCACATGTAGCCTTTATTTATGTTGAGGTATGTTCCCTCATGACCCACTTTGTTGAGAATTTTTATCATAAATGGATGTTGGATTTTTGTCAAATGCCTTTTCTGCATCTATTGATCATATGATTTTATTAATGTGGTGCATCACATTGATTGATTTGCCAATATTAAACCATCCTTGCATTTCTGGACTAAATCTCACTTAACCATGGTATACGATCCTTTTAATGTATTGTCAAATTTGGTTTGATATTTGACATTTGATATTGTTGAGGATTTTTGCATCTATATTCATGAGGGATGTTGGACTATAGAGTGTGAGTGTGTGCATGTGTGTGTGCGTGTGTGTGTATGTGTGTGTGTGTGTGTGTGTGTGTGTGTGTGTGTGTGTGTGTGTCTTTGGTTTTGGTATCAGGGTAATGCTGCCCTTGTAGAATGAATTTGGAAGTGTTCCCTCCTCTTCAATCTTTTTTTGAATAGTTTGAGACGGACAGATATTAACTCTTCTTTAAATGGTTAGTAGAATTCACCTGTGAAGCCATCTGGTCCTGGACTTTAGTTTGTTGTGAGTTTGCTGATTACTAATTCAATTTCATTACCAGTAATTGGTCTGTTCAGATTTTCTTTCTTCCTAATTCAGTGTTGGAAGATTGTATATTTCTAGGAATTTACCCATTTCTTGTATGTAGTCTAATTTGTTGGCATATAGTTGTTTGTAGTAATTCCTTATAATCCTTTGTATTTCTGTGGTGTCATTTGTAACTTCTCTTTCATTTCTGATTTTGAGTTCTCTCTTTTTTCTCTTGGTGAATCTGGCTAAGGTTTATCAATTATATTTATCTTTTCAAAACCAGCTCTTAGTTGCACTGATTTTTTTCTTTCTTTTTCCTTCTCCTCTTTTTTTTTCCTTTGTCTCTATTTCATTTATTTCCACTCTGATCTTTATTATTACCTTCCCTATGCCAACTATGGGCTTTGCTTTTTCTTCTTTTTCTTGTTCCTTTAGTTGTAAGGTTAGATTATTTATGAGATTTTTCCTGATTCATGAGGTAGGCCTATATTGCTATAAACTTCCCTCTTAGAAATGCTTTTGCTGTGACCCATAGGTTTTGGAACACTGTGTTTCCATTTTCATTTGTCTCCAGATATTTTTTATTTCCTCTTTGCTTTCTTCATTGACTCATCGGTTGTTTCATAACATGTTTAGCTTCCATCTGTTTGTATTTTTCCTAGTTTTTTTCTTGCAATTGATTTCTAGTTTCATACTGTTGTGGTTGGAAAAGATGCTTGATATGATTTCAATCTTAAATTTATTGAGACTTGTTTTCTGGCTTAACACGATCTATTCTGGAGAATGTTCTATGGACACTTGAAAAGGATGTGTATTCTGCTGGTTTTGGATGGAATGTTCTGTATTTATCTGGTAAGTCCATCTTGTCTAATGTGTCATTTAGAGTCAATGTTTCCTTAGTGATTTTCTGTCTGTATCCATGCTGTCAAGGGGGTCTTAAAGTCACCTACTATTAATGTATTACTTTGTTTCTCCTTTTATGCCTGTTAATATTCACTTTACATACTTATATGCTTCTAAGTTTGGTGCATGCATAGGTATTTACAATTGTTATATCCTCTTGTTAGATTGATCCCTTTATCATTATGTAACGTCCTTCTTTGTCTCCTTACAATCTTGTTACAACAATCTTTGTTTTAAGGTCTGTTTTGTCTGAAATAAATAGTGCTACCTTGGCTTTTAAATTTTTTTTCATTTGCATTTGCACAAAATATTCTTTTGCATCTTTTTACTTTCAATCTGTATGTGTCTTTAGGTCTGAAGTGAGTCTTTTGTAGGTAGCATATAAATAGGTCTTGTTTTTTTTAACCCATTTAGTCACCCTATGTCTTTTGATTGGAGCATTCTGTCCATTTACACTTAAAGTAATTACTGATAGGTATGTACGTATTGCTATTTTATTCATTGTTTTCTGGTTGTTTTGTAGTTCTTCTCTGTTCCTTTTTTATTGTTCTCTTCCCTTATGATTTGATGATTTTCTTTAGCGTTATGCCTGGATTCCTTTCTCTTTATTACTGCATATTTACTATACGTTTTGGTTTATGGTTACCATGAGATTCATATATAACATCCTATGTATACAGCAGTCTACTTTATAATTTTTTTTTAACATTTATTCATTTTTGAAAGGCAGAGAGAGCATGAATGGGGGAGGGGCAGAGAGAGAGGGAGACACAGAAACAAAAGCAGGCTCCAGGCTCCAAGCTGTCAGCACAGAGCCCAATTTGGGGCTTGAACTCACGGACCGTGAGATCATGACCTGAGCCAAAGTTGGCCGCTTAACTGACTGAGCCACCCAGGCACCCCCAGCAGTCTACTTTAAGTTGATGGTCATATAAGTTCAAACACATTCTATTTTTTTTTATATAAAATCTCAGAATAGTTTTTAATGTGTATTGAGAACTATTGAATTTAAAACTGCAGGATAACCAAATATATCATTTTTTTTCAAGTTTTTATTTAAATTCTAGTTAGTTAACATATAGTGTAAAATTAGTTTCGGGTACAGCATTTAGTGATTCATCACTTATATACAACACCTAGTGCTCATCCCAAGTGCCCTCCTTAATACCCATCACCCATTCCCCTGCCCACCTCCCTTCCAGCAATCTTCAGTTTGTTCTCTATAGTTAAGAGTCTGTTTTATGATTTGCTTCTCTCCACCCACCCCATGTTCTTCTGTTTTGTTTCTTTAATTCTATATATGAGTGAAATCATTATGGTACTTGTGTTTCTCTGATTGGCTTATTTTGCTTAGCATGATACTCCCTAGCTCTATCTACCTCATTGCAAATGTAAGATTTCATTCTTTTTTTATGGCTGAGTAATATTCCATTGTGTGTATATGTATGTGTGTATATATATACACCATATCTTTATCCATTCATTAGTCGATGGACATTTGGGCTGTTTCTATAATTTGGCTATTGTTGACAGTGCTGCTATAAACACTGGGGTGCATGTGTGCCTTCAAATTAGTGTTTTTGTATCCTTTGGGTACATATCTAATAGTACAATTGCTGGATTGTAGGGTAGTTCTATTTTTAACTTTTTGAGGGACTTCCATACTGTTGAACACATTCTAAAAGCACTACATTTTCACTTTCCCTTCTACATTTTCTGTATATGTCATATTTTACATCTTTTTATTGTGTGCGTGCCTTAACTAATTATTGTAGATATAATTGGTTGACTACTTTTGTTCTTAAAAATGTCTAATTTGGCTTTTTCTATGATCCATAAATTGGGCAGCATCCCATCTAGCAAGTAGAAAGGAGCTACTATTATATTCTAATCATCATACTGACTTTACAAGTGGTTGATCCACTGCATTTACTATATGTTAGGTTTTACCATTGAGATTTTCTTCTTTCATAATTTTCTTCTAGTTATGGCCTTTTCCACATTTCTTATAAATCTGGTTTAGACTGATGAACTCCTTTACCTTTTTTTTGCTTGGGAAACTATGTCTCCTTCAATTCTGAATGAAAATTATATTTCTTGGTTGTAGGTTTTTTCCTTTCAATACTTTGAATACATCATGCCACTCTCTTCTGGCTAGCAGAGTTTCTGCTGAAAAGTCAGCTGATTGTCTTATGGGTGTTCCCTTGTACATAACTAGTTGCTTTTCTGTTGTTGCTCTTAAGTGTCTTTGATCTTATTTATTTGGCTTTTTATTTTGAGAGGGAGAGAGCACACGAACAGGGAAGAGGAAGGTTCTGTCCAGAGAGTAAAGAATACTATAAAAATATTTAAAACAATGTAAAATGATTTTTAATCATACAAGCTTGACATGATCTTAGATGATATAGTTATAGCATTTCATAGGTATTCTTTATTTTTATTCTTTTATTGTCAAACATACACTTGATTGATTCTAGTGAGCATTTCATTGAGGCTAATCATTATTTCTGTCTGTATATTAATTACACCAAATTTATGAGACCTTTTAAAAAATTTTTTAATGTTTATTTATTTTTGAGAGAAAGAGAGAGAGAGAGCAAGTGGGGGAGGAGTAGAGGGAGAGGGAAACACAGAATCTGAAGCAGGTTCCAGGCTCTGAGCTGTCAGCACGGAGCCTGACATGGGGCTTGAACCCACAAACCATGAGATCATGACTTAAGCCAAAAGTTGGATGCTCAACTAACTGAGCCACCCAGGTGCCCCTATAGGGGAGAGAGAATCTTAAGCAGGCTCCATGCTCAGTGCAGAGCCTGATGCAGGGTTTAATCTCACGACTGCAAGATCATGACTTGAGCAGAAATCAACAGTTGGGTATTCAATCAACTGAGCCACCTAGGTGCCCCTCAGATTCTTTAATTTTTGACATTTTAATTATTATGTGTCTTGGTGTGGATCTCTTTGGGTTCATAATTGTCATAGTATTGAGCAAACAGAAGAAAAGATTGTTTGGGGGATATACTATGTGTGCGCAAGCATATACTATGTGTATATAATTTATTTATGACTTTCAGGCAGGTTTATGTTAGTATTAGCCTGAAATCTTTTACCAGCTGCTTCCTAACTTCCACCTGAAATGCTCCTCCAGAAACAGAGCTACTTAGCAGGCAGAAAGGCTCAATGATTTTAAAATCACAGTTGGTCGGGGGTGCCTGGCTAGCTTAGTCAGTTGAGTGTCCTACTTCAGCTCAGGTCATGATCTTGCAGTTCATGGGTTCAAGCCCCGTGTCAGGCTCTGTGCTGATAGCTCCATGCCTTTGGATTCCATGCCTTGCTTTGGATTCCATGCCTCCCTCTCTCTGCCCCTCCCCCACTCATGCTCTCTCAAATAAACGTTAAAATTTTTTTAAATAAATAAAATCAGAAAAAAAATTTTTAATAAAAAAAATCTAAAAAAAAAGATTCTTTTTGCTTTTCAGCTTGGATAATTTCCACTACCCTGTCTTCCAGATCACTGATTGTTATACATCATCTAATCTGCTATTGACTCCCTCTAGTGTATTTTTTGTATTTTTCAGTTCTGAGTTTTTAAAAAAAATATATCTCCTTTTTCTTGAAGTTCTCGTTGTGTTCATCCATTCTTCTGCCAAGTTGGAGGAGCATCTTTATGACCATTACTTTGAACTCTTTATCAGGTAGTTTGCTTATCTCCTTTCTGTCTAGTTCTTTTTCTGAGGCTTTTCTTGTTCTTTTATTTGGAACATATTCCCTCATTTTTCCTGTCTTTCTATTTGTTCTGTGTATTAGGTAGGTCAGCTACAATTCCTGGTCTTGAAGGAGTGGCCTTACATAGAAGGCATTCTGTGGGGCCTAGAAGTGCAGTCCCCTCTGGTCAGCAGAACCAGGCACTCTGAGGGTGTCCCCTGTGTAGACTGCATGTGCCATCTTATGGCTACCTGAAACTGCCATGGGTGCACTTGTGGGAGGGGTTAGACCCAATGTGGCTTCCTGCAAGACCTGGCCACTACTCTTGTGGGCTTGCTGGTGGGCAGGGCTGTCCCCACCCTCTGGGACAGGAGCTACTTAGGAGGGGTGCTAGCCAGGGCAGGATGGGTGGGGGTGGGTCTGCAGGGGAATGCCTGGTTGGGGTGAGTGGTGCTAGCAAGGTAGATGGAGAGTGTCAAAACTAGTGCCCACTATTGTTGGCTTACACAGGAGGGCAAGGAAAATGACAACCACCAGTGCTTTTATTCCCAGAGAAAAGTTCCTATGGATCCTTGCCCCTCTAGCACTTGCCCTAAAATTAGTCAATAAATTGTCATGTATAGCCCAGGCACTTTTCAAACTGCTGCCTCTGTGCTGGGTCTTGGAGTGAGTGAGTTTGTGCACGGACCCTTTAAGAGCAGAGTCTTGGTTTCCTATAGCCTTCTAGTTCTCCTGGAGTTAAGCTCCACTGATACTCAAAGATCCTGGAGTTAAACTCTGCTGATTTTCAAAGCCAGATGTGATGGAGGCTTGTCTCTCTGGTGCAGGTCCCCAGAGCAGGCAGATGTGGGGCTTGAACCCCTTGCTAATCAGGGAGGACCTCTGCACCTGTGATATCCTTCCCACTTGTGGGCTGCCACACTGGGGTTGTGGGTTCTGATCAGACTGCATCTCTGCCCCTCCTGCCCTTCTTGATGTGGTCTTTTAAAAAATATCTTTAGTTCTGGAAGAGCTGTTTTTTTAGTCTTATGGTTCTCAGAGAGAGTTGTTCTATATGTATTTACAGACTTGCTGTGTTGGGTGAGGAGGTGAGCTGAGGATCCTATTCCACCATCTTCAGTGATTCTTCTACTAGTTCTTCTCTTATTTTTTTAGGGAGACAGGGAGAGTGTGAGTGGGGGTGAGGGGCAGAGGGAGAGAGAAAAAATCTTAAGCAGGCTCCATGCTCTCAGTGTGGAGCCCAATGTGGGGCTAGAACCCACGATCCTGGGACCATGACCTGAGCTGAAATCAAGAGTCAGATGCTCAACTGACTTAGCCACACAGGTGCCCAGCTCTTCCCTTATTTTAAGTCAATAGTCCATATGCTGGATGTCATGCAAGAGTAAAACATAAAATTCTATGGAGACTCATCTTCCATTTAAGTCATTGAAAATTTAATAATTATAAATGTTTTGTATTTATATTTTATACTAATATAAATTAATAAGTGGGAATTCATGGGTTTAAAAAGAAGTTACTTTATAAGCAGGAAAGGTAAACAAAATTAGAAATGTGATAGGTAAATACAGCACAGTAAAGTGACACAGATAAAAAAATACAAATTAAAAAGACTTATAGGCTGGGGTGATTTAAAATTTGACGTAGGCATTGGAAGAAAGTAAATACTAACCAATGCCAGGAAGTGGATATAGGTGGCCATGTCACGCAACTTCAAGGGATACTGTCTTTGATGTATGTTGTGTGAATGGCACTACCTGGAGCCATACAATGTGGCATCCCTGTAGTTAATATTTACATACTACTTGCTATTTACTCAGCACTATTGTGATCAATTTACTTGTATTAAATGATAGTTAATGAATCTAAGATGGGGAATTAGATCTGGGATTAAGGTAACAATTAGAGTCCCAGGACTTGGATAATCACATAATGGAGCAGGTGACAAGAGTTTATGGTCAGGACTCCAGTTAGTAATCAGAGGATTTTAATTGAGAGATGCACATATATATTTAAATTATTTCCAAAATACTTTAAGTAGATATCACAGGAAAAAGAAATCTACCTCACACTTCTGTTCTCAACATACTACTTTCTAGGGCACCTGGCTGGCTCAGTCAGTAGAGCATGCAACTCTTGATCTTAGGGTTGTGGCTTAGAGCCTCATGTTGGGTATAGAGATTACTTAAAAACAGAATCTTAAAAAAAAAAAAAAAAAAATATATATATATATATATATATATATATATATATATATATATATATTACTTTCAATTGTCTACATTCCCTTCTATTTTGTTTTCATGTTTACATTAAGCATGTTTTTTTCTAGGTTTGATTATTTTGAGAGTGAGAGTGCATGCATGCAGGTGAGTGGTGGAGGGGCAGAGAGAGATGTCTTATGACTGGTTCCTAAAACTGACCCACTGTGCTTGACCAATTTTGTGGCTACCAGTCCAAGCCTGTACTTAGAGGGGCTCTTAGTTATATATATATATATGTTCCTATAAACACTTAAAATAGTTGAATCTGAAGGAACTGAACCACAGATGTTTCCAAACAATGTTTTGAGGAAGGTTTTTTCCAGAGAGTACAGAATACTATAAAAATATTAAAAATGTTGTAAAATTATTTTTAATCATATAATCTTGACATGATCTTAGATGATCTAGTTATAGCATTTCACAGATGGTCTTTATTTTTATTCCTCTATAGTCAAATATACAGTTGACTGACTTAGAGTCAAGTGAGCATTTCATTGAGGCTAATCATTATTTCTGTCTGTATACTAATTATATCAAATTTATGGGACATACATTTCTCACCATGAGTCTCATCACTTTCATTTTTCTATTTTCAGGTCATGTTTACAAAATAAGGGGAAATGAAATGTAAAATCCAATACTGAATAAGCTGCTATACAAAAATTGTAACATTAGCTGGCAGGCAGCATCAGCTCAGAGCCCAAAGTGCTTCTTTGTCTGATGTTCAAAAGTCCAAATTTTCTAACATTGAAGGTGATTTAGGGGAACCAGATTACATATGTAAATCTAATGTCTTTTTGATTATTATCCTAGGGGGTGTGAAGTGGTATCTCATGGATTTTTTTTTTAAGTAACAGCTTTATTAAGATGTAATTCACTCATTTAAAGTGTACAGTTCAGTGGTTTTTAATATATTCACTGAGTTGTAAATGATTACCACTATCAAAATCCAGAATATTTTCATTACTTTAAAAAGAAACCCTGCACCTATTAACTAATCTACTTTCTGTTTGTATGGATTTGCCTATTCCACACAGTTCATATAAGTGGACTCGTACAGACGTGGCCTTTGTGTCAGACTCCTTTCACTTAAGCATACTACTTTCAAGACTGTGGCATGCATCAGCACTTCATTCTTTTTTGTGGCTGAATAATATTCCATTTGATGGATATACCACATTTTGTTTATTCATTAGTTGATGGAGATTGGTTGTTTCTGCTTTTGGGTTATTATTAATGATCCTGTGAACATCTATATACACAATTTTGTGTAGACACTTGTTCTCATTTCATATGATTTCTCCTGGGTATATGTCTAGGGGTTTACTTGCATGTGGTACCTCTATGTTTAGCTATTTAAGGAACTGCCAAATTGTTTTCCAATGTGATGTACCATTTTACAATCCCACCAGCATTGTATGACGTTTCTAATTTTTCTACTTCCTCAACAACCTTTGTTATTGCCTTATTCATTTTAGCTATCTAGTGTTTATAAATTGGTACCTTATTGTGGTTTTTATTTGCATTTTCCTAGTGACTAATGATGTTGAGTATCTTTTCATGTGCTTGTTGGCCATTTGTATATTTTCTTCGGACAAGTGTGTATTCAAATTCTTTCTTCGTTTTAAATTGGTTATTTGTCTTTATATTACTGAATTGTAAGAGTTCTTTGCATATTCTGGATACAAGTCCTTTATTAGATATATGACTTATAAACACTTCCTCCCATTATGTGGGTTTTCTCTTCACTTTGTTGATGGTGTCATTTGAAACACAAATGGTTTTAATTTTGATGGAGTCCAATTTATCTATTCTCTATTTCCTTGGTTGTGTCTGCTTTTGGTGTCATATTTAAGAAACCGTTGCTTAATCCAAAGTCACAAAGGCTTACACCTATACTCCTTCTAAGAGTCTGACAGTTTTAGCTCTTACATTTGATTTTTTTTTGTTTTTTACTCATTTTCAGTTGATTTTTGTGTAAGTGTCCATATTCCTTCTTTCACATATGGATATCCAGTTGTCCCAGGCACTATTTGTTGTAGACTATTCCTTCCCCATTGAATGGTCTTGGTATTCTTATTGAAAATCAACTAACCATAAATATGAGTGTATTTCTGGACTCCCAGTTCTATGCCATTTATCTATATGTCTATCCTTATGCCACTGCCACACTATCTTGATCACTATAGCTTTGTAGTAAAATTTGAAACTGGAAAGTAGAAGTCTTCCAATTTTCTTCTTTTCAAGATAATCTTGGAAGTTCTGAATTCCTTGTATTTTCATATGAATTTTAGGATCAGCTTGTTAATTTCTGCAAAATTTGTGTTCATTTTGTCAGTTTCTGTTTTTACAACATAAAGAGTTATGTTGTACTTTTACATTGTGTAAAATTGGCTCCAAATACCAAAGACATGTTTTTTTTTTTTTATTTTTTTTTTTCAACGTTTATTTATTTTTGGGACAGAGAGAGACAGAGCATGAACGGGGGAGGGGCAGAGAGAGAGGGAGACACAGAATCGGAAACAGGCTCCAGGCTCTGAGCCATCAGCCCAGAGCCCGACGCGGGGCTCGAACTCACGGACCGCGAGATCATGACCTGGCTGAAGTCGGACGCTTAACCGACTGCGCCACCCAGGCGCCCCCCAAAGACATGTTTAGAAAGGAATAAAACATGTAAAACACAGGTCCTATAGTTATGGTCATATCATAAAATTACAGTAGATTATGTTATATCCAAGCAGCAGCCACAACGAGTACTTTAAAAGTAAGACTGCGGGGTGCCTGGGTGGCTCAGTCGGTTGAGCGGCCGACTTCGGCTCAGGTCACGATCTCGCGGTCCGTGAGTTCAAGCCCCGCGTCCGGCTCTGTGCTGAGAGCTCAGAGCCTGGAGCCTGTTTCAGATTCTTTGTCTCCCTCTCTCTGACCCTCCCCCATTCATGCTCTGTCTCTCTCTGTCTCAAAAATAAATAAAACTTTAAAAAAAAAATTAAAAAAAAAAAAGTAAGACTGCCCATTATTCACTTGAAACTACTAGTTTGGAAAAAAATTATGAATCTTTGTATTTAGGAAAAAACATATTCAATTTCCCTGTGAAGCTCCAGTGTTACACGGTGGAGATGACATTAATAAACTGGTTGAACTGTACAGTCCAACTGGCTCTGCTCGAATTGTGACTTTAGCACTTACTAGCTACATGGCCTTGAGCATGTCACTTAATCTCATCTATAAAATAAGGATAAGAGTAATCATAACATTGGGCTACTGGGAGGATTAAGTGAGGAAACATGCAAAAACACTTAGAAAAAATGCCTGGCCCATAGTGAATACTCAGTAAGTATTAGCCTTTAAAAACTGTTGTCAAGACTTCCTTCATGTCTACCTTAAGATTTGAAAAGGCTTTAAGAGTATTGTGTGTGTGTGTGTGTGTGTGTGTGTGTGTGTGTGTACTGGCACTGGAGACCAAAATTTAGAGAGAAGTAAAAAAAGAAAAGAAAAGAAACCCCCCACTCCCAAACCTCTTAATTCCATTCCAATATTGAATGTCTGTAGGCTCTACAGAATACACTGAAATAAAGTGACACTTCTGTCAGGGAGTTTAGGGATTTACTTAAAAGTGGGGAAAATACACAAAATCTCACACTTGGTAGGGGAAGAGAAGACTTAGACTAGAAGTTCTACAAAATAAAATTATATTTGGTTTCAAAAGAGACCTTGCATCTGGTTATGGGGGTTAAGAAAGTCTTCATGGAGGAAGTGGCATTTGAGATGAATCCTAAAAGTCTGGTATGATTTATATACCAGTAGGGTTAAGGTAAGTATTTGGGCCAATAATGAAACTGCACAAAGATTCAGACAGAGGTCCATGGACATATTTTCCAAATGAAAGCAGGGTCGAGGTGGAAGGCCATCCCTAGAGGGTACATTTGAAATACACGTGGCTGATTTTGGTTGTTCTGCCCACAGAGCACTACTATTAGTGAGTAAGGGGATGATGATAAATATCCTGTGATGATGTGGACAGAAAAATGAATGATAAGAATTAAATGTTTATCAAGGGCCTATTACTGAGGGCCTGAAACCTATACTTATGTAGGTAGATGCCTAGGAGAGAGACATGGGGGAAGGATACTATGAAGGAAGAAACAAAGGGTACAGAAGTCAGAGGAAGTGGGATTTAGTTCGAACACTAAAACGTGAAGATTTAAAATTGGAAGATGATTTCTCAAGCCCTCCCCTTAGAGTCTGTTTTACCGAGATATAATTCTATAGAGTCTGTGGATGAAGTCAGTGTATTTCAATGGGGCTGAAGAACACTAGTTCATTTAATGTAAAGGTTCTTAACTTGATGAACCCAGAAATAGAATTCAAGGGTCTATGAACTTGGACATAAAGAAATTACATCTTTATTTTCGCTAACATCTAACTGAAACACAGTATTTCCTTCCACTAAGAATGTAGGCAACAAAGTGCAGTAGGATCAGCAGTACCCAGGATTTTGTCACTAACAGAAATCATAAATATTTTCAAATCATAATTAATGCAGTTATTTGGAAATATTTACACACCGCTTTGAAATGATGGCAGGACTAGCTGCTGCTAGGACTTATTACTGGATCGATAAAGAAAAAATATATTACTATATGTCACAAACTTAAAAATATTTTAACAACCATTTTCCTTTGCAGCCATATATATTTCATTTATATAAAAATATTTTGAGAATGAGTCCATTGACTTCAACAGACCACCGGAGGATTTAGAGTGAGAAAGTGGGAGACATGGAATGATAGAAGATCATGAGAATGATGGTCAAGGCAAGGAGTTCAGGCTGAAGTCATGAGTTGGAACATTCTGAGTGTTTGAGTAGGAGAAGGTGTGAATGATAACAGAACCAGCACCTGGAAGTGGGAATGCAAAACTATCCCTCTGACAGGTTTAAATGGAAGGAGGAGTCTTTGCTTGGCGAGTTTAGAAATTCCTTAGTATTGTCAGGAAAAATAAATCTTTGAGTCAATGTGAAGAAACAGAGGACTGATGATTAGGATAACGATACCAATGGCAACAATGGCCATTTTGGGGGCACTTATTAAGTATTAAAATTTTTTTTTAATGTTTCTTTATTTCTGAGAGAGCGAGCGAGCGAACGAGCATGAGCAGGGAAGGAGCAGAGAGAGGGAGACATAGAATCCAAAGCAGGCTCCAGGCTCTGAGCTGTCAGCACAGAGCCCAATGCGGGGCTCAAACTCATGAACTGCGTGATTATGACCTCAGCCGAAGTCGGACGCCTAACCGCCTGAGACACCCAGGTGCCCCTATTAAGTATTTTATAAAATACTATATTTAGTTCAATCTTCACAATAATTCTGGGAAATTAGGTATTTATATTGTTTCCATTTTATAGATGAAGTAACTGAGGGTCAGATACGGTAACGTAATTTGCAGATCTGGGATTTAAACCTCTCCAGATTCCAAAGCCTGTTCTAATTTTCCCTGTATCATACTGAGTTAGAGGTTCCAAAGGATGGAGAAGAAGGCGCAAACAAAAATAGCACAGGGTGGAGGAGGGCTGAACTGCCTGGGGATGAAAGCAGGGCAGTTGTGGGAGGGAAGTCTTTGACCTAATATGGCCAGAATTTTGGAAAACTGGAATCAAAGACACAGGCAGTTCAGTTAGTAGACTTGACAGGCTGAGATGAGATAGCACTTGACAGATTTGCTTATATTTTACTGGCATTAAGAACCAGGTTCCTGTTGTTTCAGAAACTGCGAGATAGATGGGAAGTTTATGTAAGATGTTCCCTTTCTCTCTTGCCTTTGCATAGTACATCCTGCCCACCCTGAGGTGAAGAGTCTGATTTTAGTAGCCTTATGAGGCAACATTTTGAGCCTTCTCTTCTTTGCCTGGCCTTCAGACCCCAATTTTCCAGAGACCGCAATTGAGAAAGAACCTTTTGTTACTGTACAATAAGAGGAAAACTCCCAGTGGTATTAAGCAGACTGAGGACTTTGCAAAATATAGCAAGTTCATGTCTGCTAATATGTTAAGTTATTTGGCCTCCCTAGTTTAAGTAGTGATTTGTTGTTTTCATGCTAATACAAATTCTTGTATTAATAGGAGCACGGCCTGGGTTTCTTCATCCGCCTGGGAAAAAATTACTTGTTTGATGGTAAACAAAGAACAGAAGAATTGATTCACTGTCCTCATTTTTAAAAAAGATGGTATGAAGCAATAGTGGAATAATTTTAATTGTAACCCTCTAACACTTGCGATCAGTAAGATCATTTGTGTTCTGTTTTTAGGAAATGGAGTATTAAAGAGGACACAGTGCATTAGAAATGCAAAACATGACCGCATGTTCTCAGGATTTTGTCAGTGTTACATGAAAGAGCACTTGTACTGGGATGCTCAGCTCTGAGGGTATTCTCTGTTCAGTGTGTATTTACAGAGATGTATGAATATTTGATTAATGAGTCATGGTCTCTGGAGAAATTTAATAACTGTGTTGCTGTACAAAGCCAGGCCCTTAACTGTTAACACAGCTGCCAATAGTGTCATTGACACTGCAACCCTTTCTGAATCTAATATATTCTGTGGAGTAAATTCCTTGGTCAAAAAGGGATCTGTGAGAGACATTATTCAGTTATCTGTTTTGAACTTTACTCAATTTGCAGGCTCTGATTTGTAAAGATTTTTCCAATGAAAACAAGCAGTGATATGGAAACTTAAAAATGACCTTTTTAAAATGATTACTTTTCCCAGAAATTAGCTGAAAAATCATTGATAAATAAAAAGCAGTTGATTATCCTCTTCAAGATGATCTGTTAGGAATTTAGCAATAATTTTTGTCTTGCGTATCACCTAAGAAATATCCATAGGAAGTAGAAATCTGAGATGTATTCATGATTTAGATATAGATCTCACATCTTTTTGAATGCTATAAACTAAATTCATTATTAAACATAACTTAATGCTTTTTCAGGAATTATTGAAGGCTAATTTATCCCTTCATCTATTTTTTGTTGTTGTTTTTAATGTCTATGGAGAAATCAATTCTAACTTTCAAAGTTAGGTAGGTATTTTAGTAATGTTACCTCATTTAACTGCTTGAGTAACAGGGAGAAATGTCAAAAAAAGATAAATTTAGTGCAGGATCTTTTGCTGGAAGCTGTAACTGCAGGTTAGAATTATCCATGCTATGCAGAATTTCCTGCAACACTTCTCCTTAGGGCCACAATGCATTACAGCAGACGTATAATGAAGCTGCTATAAAATCTCTGGTAATTAAGGGGGATTTGACAGTAATTGCAACAGTGAATCAACTTAATTATTACCTGCTTCAAAGAGAGCTAACCTGATGTTATAATCTAACCTTTTCTACTTTTAAAATGGGAGATTAAACAAGTATATGTAGCATTTAAGAATTAAATCTGTTGAGATAGAATTGTATTAATATACTTCTAATATACATTTTATGCACACGTACACATCAACTTCTCAGAAGAACTAGCATGAGGCTCTCTGTGATCCATTACAGTTATTTGGTCTGCTCTGGAAATTGAACCAAACCCACATCTCTGATTCAAGTCAGCTTCTCCTCCTCAAGCCACAGACAGAGCTTGACTGTGGTTTACCTGACTTCTATGACATAAAGGATACTTTCTTAATATTAGCATGTAAAGAAAAGAAACATCAAAATGATTGTTTAGATACACTAGCTCTTAGAATCTTAAATCCCATCAAAAGCTACAACCCAGCTGATAGGAAGGTGAAGATTTAGGATCATCTGAGAGCTCTTATGGAACTTGGAATATTCAACCCTAAGTACAAAGAACAAGATACCCAGGTTTCAGCCAGAGTTCTGTTTGTGGTAATGCTTCTTATAAACTGCCTCTTCTCATTTCCTATTGCTCCTACCTTCCTTCTCACAGGAGTGAGAAGGTACCTTACCTTCTACCTCTATTACCAGGTACCTTAGAACATTTAATACCAGGTTCCATACTTACAGTTTGGCCTCCTCTCTGGCAAATTCCCCTAACCTCCTTTCTGCTTTATGCCTTGTGTATTCATTGGCTTTAACTTTATGAATAGCCATATTAACTTCTGTAGTAATAGAAATATTGGAGTGTAGTAGTTTTATTTTGGAATGTGAATCTTTTTGTATGGCTTTGTGCTTCCTTATGTAGAGACTCAATAAACTGGCTCATTTCACAGGGGATGATTGATTAGGCATGTATTTGGTACAGATTGGGGATGAGATAATCTCATCCTCTACCAATGCTTGCCACACTTAAAGTATACTCATATTAATGTGAACCAGAATTGATTCTCCATCTAGGGCAGCAGGACCCCTGGGCAGACTTTGATCACTGATCTTTATAAGGTTTGTAAGATTTGTTGCAAATTCAGCCTGAATTCCCTGAAGTAAGATTGAGACCACACATTATATACCTTGTTTTCTAATGTTGCTTCATACCATTAACCAAATTCTCTCTCAATATAGGAAGCAAATAAGTATGATCAATAATTGAATAATGATTAGGAAATTAAGCAATGTGAGTTCTACTTTCAATTTGGTCATCGATTGAGTTGGAGCAAATTGTCTAGAACCTCTTTCTGTTTTATTTTTCTATCAGACTGAATTACAACTATCCCACAGGGATCCCCTAAAAGCCAATTTACTTCTCTGTTAGAAAACTTTCACCGAAGCAGAAGCCGGCCAAAATAGTGGCCTTTGTAAAGGTAGTTAGAACAAACAAATTCCAAAGGCACCTATTTTGTGATCAAGAAGTCTCCCGTTCTGTGTGAATCATGGTTGTCTTTAGTTCATGCTCAGAGCTTTTAATTTACCAGGGATCAGTGATCTATATATGTAGGGTTTCTCCCTCTTATTTTTGTCTTTTAGATAGCTCAAATTAAAAGGCATGAAACTCAAACCATGTGACTACTACGTGATAAAAATGTAGCAAGACCAATGGTAAAGAAGTTGGAGCTGTTGGCCAGAGTAATAATCTTTTACTTATACAACTTTTCTGTTCACTTGAGATAGAAAGATGAACAAAATAGGCAAGGTTTCTGCTTTCCTGAAGCTCACACTTAATTGTAACTTATATTTACTGGGCTCTTAACTATTCTAGGCATTTTGTATGCATTATCTCATTTTTATGTCATAAACAGAGATCTGTGCTTTATAGGGAAGAAACTTGAGATTCAGAGATTAATCAAATAGCCTAAGGCTATGCAGCTGGTAAATGATTCATTCAGGATTCCACCCCAGATCTATTTGATTCCATAAATGGTTGAAACCACTAAATTTTGGAATTGTCTGTGGAATTAATGAACCATATGGTTCCTTTCCTAGATATTATAAATGAGAACTTTACCATCCCAAATATTTACCATATTTCACTATAATAATGCAACAAGGTAGAGAGCCCTAAGTTTTATTTTTCCTTGTTTTTTAACTAGATTTATGCTAAAATCCTGTTTCTGACTATACCCAGAAATTAGCAAGTTTTCATTAAGACCCTCTGAAATATAACAGAATTTTCAGTGACATCGTTTTCAATGTCAGAAACAAGAATCAGTGAGTTTTGAAGCTATTTTGCTCCATGCTAAAGCTATTATCCTCTCTCAATTCCTCTCAGATCTTTTCCACAAGCAAAACATGTACTAACTTCTTATGAACTTTATGAAGAATGGGTATCCATTTAGAGACTTGTATGGTAAAGACAAATTGTCATACTTCTTTGTTCCTATAGAATGATAAAGTAAAAAAAAATTAGGATTATGCTTTCTGAGAGAAAGTTAATTATACAATCACCTCAATTATTCAGGGGTAGAATATTAGATTAAGGATATATTCATTCCTGCCTTGGGCAACAGAGAAAGACTTTTTAGTTGACACCAGCGTGATCACAATAAGAGATTGAGTGAGCTGGCATTACCTGAAAAATGACATACATCTTTGAAAGGTGGCAAAGTTTAAGGGAGCTTAAAGATTATCTGGTCCATTGTCTTCTTTTTACAGATGAGGAAACTGAGGTCCAAGAAGATAAAATTACTTGCCCAAGTTACACACCTATATATGGCAGGGTTATGAGTTTGTTCTTTTAGCTGAGAGGAAATTTATTTTAAAGAGCTGATGTTTGGCAACTTTAATATAAAAACTGTAGAATGTCTACTGATGTCTTTTAAAAAATCTACTCTTCTTTAAGTAAATTGAGTCATTCTGTTGACTTTCAAGACCTGAGTCCTGAAAATGGATGGAGTTCTTGTTACAAAAGTTGCCTTTCCTTTGGTGTCCAATTTGAGCACTGGTATAGACATTTGATATTGAATGACTATAAAAAGAGAAAATAGAAAACTAATACCAGAGGAACCAGTCTGAGCTCCTTTTTCTTGGGTCACTTCTGTAAAAGGCATAGTGTTGACTGGCAGCTGGCATGACTTCAAAAGGAGGGTAGGACAGGAGAAGAAAAAGAAGGGAGATTTTTTTTTTTTTTTAACGTTTATTTATTTTTGGGACAGAGAGAGACAGAGCATGAACGGGGGAGGGGCAGAGAGAGAGGGAGACACAAAATCGGAAACAGGCTCCAGGCTCTGAGCCATCAGCCCAGAGCCCGACGCGGGGCTCGAACTCACGGACCACGAGATCGTGACCTGGCTGAAGTCGGACGCTTAACCGACTGCGCCACCCAGGCGCCCTGAAGGGAGATTTTTATTATAAAAACTGTTTTAGTTACCTATTGCCATGTGACACATCACCTGAAAACTTCACGGCTTAACCTAACAAGGATTTGTTGTTTCTGATGATTCTGTGGGTCAACTGAGCTCAGTGATGAGGTTCTTCTGCTCCACATGGTAAAAGTGGCAATTTCTTGGGTAGCTGCTTTCCCCTGGGAGTTTGCCTAGACCTGGAACACTCAGGATGGTCTCTTATCTTCCAAGACCACTCTCCAAGTAACCACTCAACATTTGGTAGTCTAACCTGAATGTTTTTTTACAGCATGGCAACTGACTTCTAAGAATTCAAAAGCAGTAGCTTCTAGACGTTCTCAAGAGTTTGGCCTGGGATCTCACACAGCATCACTTGTAAGGCCAACCTGGGTTCAGGGGTAGAGGAAATAAACACCACTCACTGAAGGAAGAAATGGCCAAGAATTCTGTAGCCATTTTTAATTCACTACAATCTCAATTTTTCAGAATCCCAATGTTTCTCACCCAATCTTTTATCTTAACTTTCTTACCACTTTAATGTCTACATCAAATATTCAACAAATGCCAGTATTTCCTTAGCGTGTGCAATAACCTGTATCTTTCCTCAGCTTCCCACAAAGACAGAACAATTCACAGAGCTACATGATTCAGGAAAATACTACGATTATGACTTTGTGAACTGCTAGATTTCAAAGATTACAAAAAGATCCCTAATTATTCACATTAGAGCTGAGGTAGATTTTCCAGCCCCTTCTACTTTTCAGGGGTATAAAAACAAGGCCTCAAGTCCTAGGAAATTTACATTTTGGAATAAAAAGAAATATGAATGCATGAGAGTGAGCCAGAGAGAGAATTTTGGCTGGGCAGTTAGATGTGTAATTTGGTTCAGCAAGAAGACCCAATCCATTTTCCCTTTGGCTGCTTAATTCTAATTTCTCTAATAGAGTCTGAATTTAGAGAATCATCTTCTCTGACCAGGTACTCCTATGCCAGACCAACAGAAAGTGCCAAACTGCCTCAGCAGTGATGGCCAATTCGACATGGAGACATTGTAAAAATAGGAATGAGGGATCAGCTTTGATTTCCCTAAACTTTATTTTTTAAATACTTACAAAGGCACTACACACAGGCACTCCAGTCCGTTTTTCGGCTGAAAATGCAGCGATTGCACAGCCAGCAGGGCCCTCCTACTGAAGCATTTAGACAATGGTGGGAATGGGCGTTATGGAGTGGATTACACTGTAAAGACAGCAATGTGATTTCGAATCCCCTTTTCCCTGAAGGCACCAGCAGAATCACCAAGAGGCAGCCTATTCCCCCTCAAATGAGATACAGCAGTTTATCATGTCAGACTACGCCACGGAAGGTTAAGGCTATAGGGCTTCTGGCTGTCAGGAGCAGGATTTCATCTTGGGGCCCCTCAGGCCATATGGAGGAAGCCTAAAAAGTTCATTCTGCTTTTTCCATTGTCCAGCATCTTGGCTCCTTTCCCCACACTAGTGTCCTCTTGACCAACCATATAGCTCAAATTCAAATCATGTGTACAAAATAAGCATCATAAGATTTTCCTCTTATCCATAAAGAGGAGCTTCCCAATTGTATCCACACAAATTTAGAAAAAAAAAAAAAAAGTAACGGATTTTTATTATATAAATGTTCATATCCTTTCACAAACTTAGAGAACTATCTTTTAACATTTGGAACAATTTTGTGAAAGGAATTTGAAATTGTTTCTGCCTAATAAAAGACATAATTGATGGAGGCAGAATCATGAGAGAAAAATATACATATGTAATTCTTTTGTGGACCTACAGTATTAAGATTCTGTTCACAGCTCCTATTAGAGTTCATCACTACCTATTTCAGATTTTGCACAGTAATTTGTTTCAGTGTAAAAATCTTTTGTGTCTATTTTCTGAATTGCTATGTTGTCTATAAATATTTAGTGATAATTCATGATTGGGTTGTATTTACCCGTGTAGTTATGTATTACAAATGAAACGACAGCATCTGCTGAAATTAAAAGTGGCCACATTTTCACTGGAGCTTAATTAAATGCCAAAATTTATCTACATTAACAACAAAGTAGTGAAATTTATTGATCAATTCACATGATATAAGTTGACAAATGGCTTAAGCAATTTCCATAATTTTCTACACGTGTTAAAATTTGTAATGAAAAAGAACACTATATTAACATTAAATGAGAAATGAAAGGGAGGTTTTGTACTGGGGCCAGTGCCCTGGAGCAGTGTACTTTGTTTTCCAGGCCCTGTCCAGGCTTGCTGTTTGAGCTGTGTACAGATGGGTCTCTGACAGTCCTACAGCTGTTCTCCTAATTGTCCATTAAGTGTTCTATTGATTCTCTGATTCAAAGTACATGTCTTTCAGCTCAAGCTATCGTGTGAAGTGGCAGACACATTCCTTGTAGAATGACAGAGCTGCTTGAAACCTAAAAATGTGGTCTGCCAGTTTCAATTGAGGATCCTGCTTTCAAAGGAGAAGGCTTGGTTAAAGGCGCTTTGTAATAGCTGGTTAGGTTTTATTTTCTAAACTTTTAGCATCAATCAATTAAAGCAGCAGCAGCATGAAGAGTTTTAATTCCTGGTTAAGCATGTACAGATTGCACCTGGCTGATTCAGGGCAGGGCAAGGGGATCAGTATTGCTAATAGAAGATCAGCCTTGTTTAGCTGTATGCAGATTTTTCCCCCTGTGCACCTGACATGCGCAAAGTCATTTTCATTTGACTTGCAAGTTCACTTTTAGCATTTTTTAAAAAATTGAGATCATCTGCAATTCCAGATTATGCCAGTCAGAAGCCTGTTTAAAACCATCTCTCTTTAATCTGGAAAGTGAAAGATAAGATGCATATCTGTTGCGAGGACCATAAATCTTCAGAGAAACAAATAACCACAGATAAAACTGTAAAAGTTATTTAGTTCTCCACTGGAAGAGGTTTATTAATCTAAAATTTCCAGTCCACTGTGTCATGATTTGGTTAGCACTCTGTATCTCATTTTGTGCAACTGCACCTCAAGCCAAGAGCTGATCACTTCAGAGTTTTATCAGTTGTGTAGTTCAGGTATAATCTAAGTGCAAGGAATAAAACAAAAGCTGCTATCCAAAAAAAAAAAAAAAAGGTCAAAAACTATGGTTTAGGTCACCCCAAATAGTATTTGCTTTCTTGTCTTAATGAGATGACACATCTTTTACTATTTAGGTTTAGCTATTGGTATTTTGTAATATTTTAATAGAAAACAAGTCCCATTACGTAGTAAACTTTCAACTATAAATGAAATGAACAAATAATGTCTGTTGCCTCCTGTGTATCAGCTTAGTTAGGAGCTATCCCAATGGCCCTAATCACAGTTGAGGTTCTCTAGTGTGGTTTTAGTTATTAAATAAGTATTGAAATTCATCTAGATTTTCAAAGGGAAAAAAATCAAGCATACACATGTAAATGTGTTTAATGTATTAAATGCATATATTGAAATGTGTACAAATGAAAAATATGGATTATATTCAGGAAAACACTTTAAGGGAAGGATGAATTAAAAACTGCTCTGTTTCCCACAATTAACTGTTCATTCTTTTTTTTTTTTTTTTTTATGTCTCCTTTGTATCTCCTCACAATAGCGCCTTTTGAAGAACACTCTTTTCCTCTCATTATTGTTGGGTAAAGGAGCATGGCCATTAAACTAGTGTTCCTTTTGTCAGAAGCAAGTGATTTGTATCCTTATGCTCTGTCTGAAGTATGCCTCTCTCTACTCTGACCCTCCCAGTCTATAAGCCTCCATGGTGTAGCGTCCTAAGTAGGAAGTGAGTTGCCTGCAGTAAGAGCTGTTGAAACAGGGAGACGGAATTGGAGTACTTTTAATTTTTTTTCTAGTGTAATAGATTTGGAATTTGGAAGCTTCAGGAGCATAATCTATTTGTTTTTAAAAATATTTGTTTTTAAATTACATAAAATACACGAGTGAATGCAACATATGGTATTACTACCATAATATGTGGTATTAGCTAATCTTAAGTTAGGGATTTTTATTTTTTCAGAATATGGAAGCTTCAACCAAAATGTCCTCTTACCAAAGGATGATAAATCCTCCCTATCTGCTTTTTCTTGGGAAACAAGTGAAAAATCTATTTCTAACATAGTAATATAGTATATATTGATACCTGCAAAACATTATGTGAATCTACTTAGACGCCAGCACTTTCAATTACACTGTTAGCCAGTTTTTTAAAAAGATTTTTAGAAGCTTTCAACTGTAGACTTTTGTCTTGTTGAATGAACTTCAGCTACACTAAATTTTAAGTAAATTTGTGATGACTGAGCAATATACATTGGCTGAGCTAGAATCCAATAACCCACAGGACAAATTAATTTTCAACAAAAAGGGCAGAAACCTCAAGTGCCATGAGTATATGGAGTCTCATTCTATCTCTCTGGAGCCATTTTTGCAAATCACTACAGCTATTCATAATCTAAATCAGTCTCCTTTAGCAGCAGAAAGATCTTTTTTCATGACAAAACAGAAGATGACATTCATTAGTGCCTAACTTGCATAAGCTACCTTAAATTTATTGGTGCTCTTCTACTTATCTGAGTAAGAATTCCTTTGTCTACAGCTATAGGAAAATTCCAGTTGTACTACTTAAAAATATAAATTGTCACTTTTATCAGAACTTTTGGCAGTTTACTTTATTTTAGAAGTAAAACTGGTGGTTAAGGTTTTAAGACTTCCAATGGGCGTTGTTTCAATCATATTTAATAGGTGCCTAGGATAGTAATAGGATTATGCATAAGCTTCTCTGCTGCAAAAAGAATCCACACTTCCATCCATGTACTGCTAGGGAGGTTTGTGGGGATACCAACCTCGGTGGTGGTAGATACAGCTAAACGCGTATTTCCTGCCAATTGTGGACAGACTTAAAATCACCCAGCCTGTTTGCTCTTTATATTATAGGGCTACGTGTGATTTAAAAAGAGGCAAAATGCTTATAAGGCATCATTTTGATATGTCCCATAAGCTGTTCTAAGCCTTTCTGCCTAAAAAAAGAGTCCAGTGAGTGGGGAACTTAGTCTTATATTATGCTCAAAGTCTTCTGACTAGAGTCCTTCATCTGTTGGTTGAATGTTCTTTTCAGTTTATAGGAACCAGCCATGGATCCATCTAAAAACACTAAGCTGTTGCTATGTCATTAGGGCTGTGTTTTTTGCTTTTTGTTTCCTCCTACCATCACTCATGCTGGTTAAAAAGAAATAAAGAAAAACTGAATATACACTTTGCAGTGATGGTTTTTGTTAGTTTGTTTTTGTTTTTGTTTCCCTGATAATCAGATGCTTGGCCTGGTGGGACCATTAGGAGAATTACCCAGCAAGAGCTATTTTGGCAGGGCAAAGTGGCACTGTGGTGCATGTATCTATGTAGAGCAGGAGGCGAATGTGGATGTGACCTTGACTGAACCTGACTTGGCTATGGGTTGATAGCCAGATCTTGAAAGAATCTTTCACTAAAGCTTCTTAATTCTGTGTCTACATTGCATCTCTAATGCCTGAATTCACATTTTTATCTGTTGCTAGTTAGCATTTATCATAGGTGACAACACTGAGGCAAGCCTTGAATATGACCTGGAATGAAGGGAGCATGGAATAGTACCACAGTGGTGTGGCCCATGAATGGGAAGAAGTCTTGTACTCTGATTACAACAAAAATAAACAAATAGTTATTTCTACTGTGGGAATTGTGAGGACATTTGGGATTTAAGGGAGATGAAAAGAGAGAGCTACAGATACTTTCTAATTATGTGTTTGCAAGGTGTTTTCAGAGTACTGATCAGCAATACTCTCAGATGTAACCGGGCTTGGCAAAGACTGTCAAGTGATCAAAACACCGTATCCAAGTTAGTGGGTCAACATGTAGAATGAAAGTTAAAAGTGACCACCCACAATAACATCAAACATAGAGTTTATTATAAATTTCTCATAACCTCCAAAAATATAGATACAGTAAATCAATGTGGGTAGAACCGAGTTTGGTCACTAGATCTAAAAAACAGGGCAGATGCCAGGACATGATTACCTGAGGAGAAAATTTACTGGGTGAGTTCTTGGAAGTTTAAAACATTTTTTAAATATTTATTTATTTTTGGGAGAGAGATAGAGTGCAACCAGGGGAGGGGCAGAGAGAGAGGGAGACACAGAATCTGAAGCAGGCTCCAGGCTCTGAGCTGTCAGCCCAGAGCCCAACGCGGGGCTCGAATCCACGAAGTGCAGGATCATGACCAGGGCCGAAGGTGGATGCCCAACCAACTGAGCTACCCAGGCGCTCTTAGTTCTTGGAAGTTTAAGTCGCAATTGATACTTGGGAGATTTTTATCAACCAGTATCAGCTGCCCAAAGCCTTGTGTAGATTACTAACTAGGTAATGCTCCCTGAAAAGGCAGAGTTGATTTTTAAAATTATATAAAACACTCAGCTAAAATTTCTTTTCTCCAGATGTATTCAAAGATATCCCTGAATGGTGGGCTCTGATCCTTGCTAATGCTTTACTCAGGTTTGGCCTCCATCTGATTGGTTCCAGAATGTAGTCTATCCCATTTTTATAAAGAGTAGCTATTTACTCTCCAAAATATAGACATTAGTTTACAGATCTGAGCTGTTGAGGATGCTATCATCTTGTGAAGATGCAGGCACAGTAAATTATCCCTCTCTTCAGCACTAGAAACGAAAATAACATGTCCTCTGAACAGGAAAGAGGTACTACTAATACCCTGGCAACAGAACACATACTATAATTATTTTTTCAGGAGATGAACTGTCACACTGAACCTGTATACAAGATATTTGTCCAAGGCAAAAAATTTAGCCTATGTCCACAAAACATAGTTGTTCTGGTAAAACTGACTGGTTCATGTCAAGGAATGCATTTTCAACCCTTGGTATCAATCACTGTGATCTAAGCAATTGAGCTAACTAGGCTAGTCATGGTTATTAATTAAGCACCCATAAATTCTCCATAAAGATGGGCTTTTAAAGCCAATCAATGCCTTTTTCCTGACTTGGAACAAAAAGATCTATAGCAGATTAAGTCAAGGAGTAGGATCAGAAATAGTAGAAGTAACATTCTAGGGTGTTTTCTTTGCCATGTAGTCAACTTCCCATAAAATGTCTCTCTCCTATTTTCCCTATTTACCCAGGCAGGGTGTGCTCCAGAACCACGCTGCCTAGGTTCCAATGCCAACTCTGCCACTCTCTTGCTGTGCGACCTTGTGCAAGTTACTAAATGTTCCTGTGCCTCAGTTTCCATCTCTGAAGAATAACAGCAATCTCTATCATAGAGACTTGTTGAGAGTCCTAAATGAATCAATAGAGTTGGTGTCCACCTACTTCTCTTGTGTCCATGTTGTTAAATGCAATGATCAATTCTTAGTTTTCTTTTTATTTGGCCCATCGCACAATTCAGCACAGTTCATCACCTTCTCTTCCTTGACACTCTCTTCTGGCTTACAAGATTCTTTGCTGTCCTTGCTTTTCTCCCCCTTCACTGCTCCTCCTAAAGTTCTCCTCATCTCTCTAATCTGTAAATGCTGGAATGCCCTAAAGCTTAGTCCTTAGTCTTTTTCTCTTCTCTTCAGTGTTTATACTCCTTTATGATTTCCTCCAGGTTCACAACTTCATAAATATCTATATGGTGGCAACTCTGCAGTTTATAACTCCAGCTTGAATCTCCCCCCTTAACTGTTTTATATCTCTAGTTCGTTATCTAGTAGGCATCTCATATTTAACACAAAGTTAAACTCCTGATCTCTCCTCCCTACACCCACCCCCAAAAGCTGCCTCTTCCTTCCACAGTTTTCTGTCTCAATAAATAGCAATTCTACTATTGAGTTACTCAGGCCAAAAATCTTCAAGTCATCCTTGACCCCTCTCTTACTCTCCCTCTTGCCTTGCATCAATTCCATCAACAAATCCTGCCATCTTTACTTAAATATATGATCTTGAAATATATATGTTAAATATAATCTCTCAGTACCCAATCGCTACCATCCTGTTCCAAGCCTCTGTCATTTCCCACTTGGAATATTGGAACAGTTCTGTACTTCAGTCCTTGACCTCCTATGGTCCACTCTCAACATACCGAACAGAGAGATCTGTTAACAATCTGTCACAACCCTCAAATGGTGTCTCACACCACTTAGTGTAGAAACCAAAGTCCTCATAATGGTTCACAGGCCCTTTGTCTTCTGGTCCCTGGTTACCCTGCTGACCTCATCTCCACCTGTGCCCACCGCTCACTCTTCCTCAGCCACACTGGCCTCTTATTCCACAAACGTGCCAGGCAGGCTCTTGCCTTAGGTCTCTGTACTTGCTTTGCTCCCTGCTTGCTTCCTAGCCTCTTTCAAGTATTTGCTTACATATCACCTGCTCACTGATGTCTTCTCTGATAACCTCATTGAAAAGTGCTACCCCACCTTCCATACCCCTCACATCCAGCTCTTCCTATTTCCATTCTGTTTTACATTTCTCCATAGAATTTATCACCACCTGTCATTCTGTATGTTTTGTTTGTTTGCTGTGTCTTCCCCTACAGAATGTAAATTCCTAGAGAGCAGGGGTTTTTGCATGTTTGGTTTCCTGTTGGATTCCTAGCACCTAGAACAGTGCCCATAATATACTAGACCTCAATAAATATCTGCTGAATGAGTGAATGAAGTGCTTACAATAGCTTTTACCACATAATGACAACTCAGTAAATATAAACTATTATTTTATTCCAATTATAAAGTTGTCATTGTGCATATAGAATAAGTCTAAGCAAAGAGTCTCCCTATGCATATTAATAACCATCTAAATCTATAAAGTAAAACTCCTTTATTATTTCACTTCAGCTTCAAAATATCCCTTCTGGATTACTGCAATGCTTAGCACCATACTTTGTACACCCTCAGTAAATGTTTGTTGAATAAAATGAATGGTTCCGTTTCTGAATTGAGAATCTCTCCTTCAGAATGCCAAGACCAGAAACCCAAGGTCTTTTGGGACCAGCTCCCTAATTAAACAGAACAATAGCAACAAAGGTGGGAGAAACTTACAGATTAAAATTTCCCCTTCTTCCATTCTAAGTCTTTGTTAGCCCTGGGTCTTTTTAATTTAATATTACTAGTCCATTTTAAAAGTTTAACTTTGTTTTTCACTCTAGAACTTGGTATTCATGTTGTACTATAATACGAAGTTCAGTATCATAGCAAATGACAGATACGTTCATGAAGATACCTTTCTCACGTCAGTTCAATGAATACAGAGATCTACTATGTACTAAACAGTGTGCTAAGTACTACAGATTTGTAGATGAATATTACTTGGTTCTGCCTTTCAGAAGCCCAAGAACAATGGAGAAGACAGACATGTAAATAATTGCATTTCAGTACAATGTAGTAAATGTTGTAACAGAACCATGTACAAAGGTAGAGACGTAGCAAATAGGAAGGAATGATTAACTTTGGGAGATCGTGTGAGACGGGAAGAGGTTAAAAGAAGGCTTCATAAAAGTTATATGCATGCAAAGCTTTTATGTATGAAAAAGAATAAATGGGGAGTTACTTTGATAAGTAAGGTGGGAGCTGGAGAGGCAGAGACATTTCAGACGGAGGGTGCAGCATATGCAAAGGCACAGAGATGTGCAACAAATAGTGTATGCAGAAAACTACAATAGTGTGGCATTCCTGAAACACAAAGTGTTGTGAGAGTAGGGGGTGGTAGTATGTGTGGGAAGTCACAGAACATGAGGCTGCATGGCTTTCCAAGCAACATTAAGAGTTGGTACTATCCCACATGGTCAGTGGGGAGCTATTCAAAACAGAAGCATGGCTCTAAAAACTATTCTGCCTGCTCTATAGATGGTGTACTGAAGAAGATAGAGTAGAGGTAAGGCATTTACTTAGGAGGCTATTGAAAAAGTCTGGGGATAAGAGGATGATGGCCTGAATGAAGGCAGGGTTACTGGAGATGTGGAAGAAGAAAGGGCTTTTGAAATATTCTTAAGACTCAGACAAAACTAATTTGATTGATTACATTTAGGGGGCATGATGTAGGCAAATACCAATTTGCTTCATAAAAGTACATTTCCTGTTCCCAGATTCTAAATGAGTTGGAGCCTCATCATTTGCTGAGAAGGTATTCTGAGAACAGAAGCTATGGTAGGATTCCATACCCCACAGGCCTATGATAAAGTAAGGTCCCCTTGGGGTTTAACCTCCAGAATTAAATGGTTGATTTCTAAGGCAAAAATCTCCAACCTGGTCTCTAAGAGTTGGACGGGGTCTCAGAGGTCACTTTGTCCAGGCTTCTACCTAATGCAGGAACCATTTCTGTATGGATGCTCCCAGACAGATCATGCATCCCCTTCCAGTCTGGGGATTTTGTCACTCTCGAAAGCAGCCCTTTCTACCTTTGAACAGCTCTATTAGAAAGCTCTACTCTTCACTGAGCCAAAATTGGCCTTCTATACTTTGGTTCTGGTGATATCCCATAAGGCTACACAAGTGTGATTCTTTTTCAAAAAGATGTCTTACTCGGGAATTAAAGATAATTTTTGGATCCCCCAAGTTTCCTCAGTTCCAGCTGCCCCTTATGGGACTCGATGTCTGTACCCCCTACCATCTTGGTTATGCTTCTGTGGACAAGCATGAAGTATCATTACTCCTCTTAGGAGGCAACACCAAAAACCTAACATAATACTGCACATGTGGTTTGGCCACAAATGCCAGTGGTCTGGACATGTGTTTTCATCAGTGTAGCCTGACTGAGGTTCTTAGTTTTTTGTAGCAGTCAAATCATTGGCGCCTGCTGAGTTCTTGTCACCGAAGCCCCCCAAACTAAACCTTTCTTATCACATCTTACTCTGTCAATCCTGTCCAGTTCAGTTCATTTTTAAAATATATATGCAGGCGCTTTCAATAATAACCAAAGATGACGAATGGATAAAGAACATGTGGTTTATATATACAATGGAATACTACTTGGCAATGAGGAAGAAAGAAATCCTGCCATTTGCAACAACGTGGATGGAGCTGGAGGGTATTATGCTAAGTAAAATAAATCAGTCAGAGAAAGACAGATGTATGTTTTCACTCATATGTGGAACTTGAGAAACTTAACAGAAGACCATGGGAGAAGGGAAAGGGAAAAACAGTTTCAAACACAGAGGGAGGCAAACCATGAGAGACTTAAATACAGAGAACAAACTGAGGGCTGATGGGGGTGGGTGGGGGAGAGGGGAAAATGGATGACGGGCATTGAGGAGGGCACTTGTTGGGATGAACACTGGGTATTGTATGTAAGCAATGAATCACGGGAATCTACCCCCAAAACCAAGAGCACACTGTATACACTGTATGTTAGACAACTTGACAATAAATTATATTTAAAAAAAGAATCTATGTGCAGGACTTCATATATATTCCTGTTAAATTTCACCTTCTTGGGTTCGTAGACCCAGAGTTTGTCTGTGATAAAAGTTAACTGATCCAAGACTCAAAATGATCATATTAACTGTGCTTTCAGTTTTGTGTCATCTGCAAATTTGATTTCCTTGAGGTTTACCTTTAATTGCATCTCCTCCTCAACTTTATCTGTTTATATTCCTTTCCTGTCTTGATCTCCTAATCATAGAGGAGCTCAGGAACTCTGACCATTTTGCTGCAGCAGCTGACATGGCCCCACACTCTGCGGCCCCTTAGCCTCTGTTGTTACTGCTACTCTCCTGCTGTCACCCCTGGTGATGGCGGCTGACTCGGATGTCTTTGGGGTTTGTCACTCCTCTGTTCACTGCTCACTCCCACACTGTTGCTGATGTTATCATTCATTTTACTTCTTGTCAACCTAGTACTTCTTGTGTTCTAACAGGCTCTGCACTCAGATGGGGAAGCCCTCCAGCCCCAAGCATTGCAGTTCTTTAATTACACACCACAGAGGAAATCTTACCTTCTCTCTCTCTCTCTCTCTCTCTCTCTCTCTCTCTCTCTCTGTGCGTGTGTGTGTGTGTGCGCACGCGCGTATGTGTGAGTGTATGAATACCCCTTGTGGTGCAGACCCTATTTCTCTCACTCTATCTTTAGGTTTTTACAGACTCTCTAACTCTTTACAGGATTCCTTCAAGGCTGGGACAAAAGACAATGTAAGTTGTAAGCAACAGTCATAGGCTCTGTCGAGAGTTTGCTGTATAGTCAGTATTCAGTGCCCAGAGTAGAACACTCCAAATCTTCACTTCCCACCAGTGTCCCTGGCTTGAACTGGTGACCTTCCACTAGCTACCCAAGGTGAATTCTACCCCGCCCACATTCTCTCCTTTTAGAGCACATGAGGAGTTGAAGAATATCCCTTGTCCTCTACCCTTGGCTAAGAGTCTTTGTCCTGGAAACAAAAATCAGTTTTAGCTCTACGTCCTGTTTTTGGAGTATTGCCTCTTCACTCAAACAGAATTTATATAGGTGATTGTAATGTGCCTGAATTCTGAGGCAGGTTCCCAGAATGCTCATGGTTCCCAATCTATAATACTCGCCACATCTCTTTTACTAAGGATGTGTGCCTCATCCAGCTTAAGAAACTCACATTTGGAGTTTTTTCTTTTCAGATCTGGTCTAGTCACCCTAGCAGTTATGACTTAACCTCTCAGCATAGCTTCCCCCCCCCCCCGCCATAAAATGAGAATAATACCTTTATACCTTAATTTTTTTTAGGGATCCAATGAACTACTGTATGTAAAATAATTTCACAGGTTCTAACAAACAGTGCAAGTATTATTTACTAGAATCATCCACTGTCCAATTCATCTATAAGAGTCTAATTCAGGCTGCTGGAAAATATGTGACCCGTGAAAGGAATAAAGTTAGTCCCTTGGGGGCTACAAGACTGTCACAGGGTCAGAGTCGCCCAATTTTAGAGTAGGATGAGGCCGAAGAGATCATTTGGTCCAACCCCCTCATTTTGCTAATGAAAAATCAGACCAGAGAGGAGTCACAGACTTGCCTTGAGATTTGCTTGGGTCAGAGGATCTGCAGAGAAGTAGCAATCCCAAACCTGGAGAAGGCGAGGGGCTGGCCAGCAATCTGAAAATGGGCCCTGCCTCTCCCTAGTTCAGGGACCTCTCATCAGGCATGATTTTTTTTTTTAAAACCTTGTTCCTTACCTTTGAGAGCAAAGTTGGGCTTCCTCAGGCTCACAGGCTCCTCAAAGACTCACCTGTGTCTTTTTATCAAATGGGTTTCCCAAGCAAACACAACCATGTTGTTGTTTGTGGCTCAGTCACTTTGCTGTGCTGGGAACGAAGGCTCCACTCTTGATCAGCCAGGGACTCCAGGGCCAAGTCTCTGATATATAGTGCGGGGACTGCAGGGCATCTGAGTTGTAACAAGAACAAGATGAGCTTGTGGCCTCGGGCTTGTAACCTGCTCCTCAACCCACACTTCAAAGAAAGTTATTACACAAGAGTTAGACTAAATCAAACCAAACTGCAATGTTTGCGCACTGTGGCCCATTTTCAGATCTCGTTGTATCTCACCACAAGTCTCTCGGAAACCCAGTTGGGAGCAGAACAAAACGATCCAATGATAATTTAGTTGTAGGTCTTTAAAAATGAGCCCAACTGATTTATTTTGAAATTTCAGTTAAGCATGATGTCAAGAAAATCTCTCTGGCTATCTATCATCTTTTTTCCTCTTGCATAGTCCGAGTAGGCAGAATAAAATTAGAAAATGGCTATTCACATGCTTCCCAGTTTTTGTTATAAGCTGATATTGTTACTAGAATATCAGAATGTTAAGATGTTTCAGTGGTAATTTTCTGCCCAAAGAACAGTCTTTATTATGCAATTTACTTTTTTGTTAGGAATGTTATACAGGTGCTATAGGAAGAGATATAGTAAATGATCTAAAGATATAATTTCACTTTGGTTAGACCTGCTACTCCCACCCACCTTTTCAAATCACAACAACCCGAAAGTATGAAAAATTATATTTTTTCTCTTGTAGCTTTGAACAGTGGATATGAGATCCATAAAGCTTTTGGATCAACAAAGAAATAAAACTTATTTGTATTTGTTGTTGTCTAGTGTTGAGTATGTGTTGTAGGATGGTAAAACTTCATATGGTAAATACGGTAACTCTCATTTAATTTAGTAATTGAACTATTAAAACCCATCCCTCTTGGCCATTCACCATGCATTTACTCTGTGGGACAGTGAGACTTTTAGAAAATCCTCCATCCAACCATGAGTCATTACAATGTCTCAGAACCATGGAGGGTTATGGCTGGGAGCGATCATCACATTGTATGAAGAATGGACTGAGACCACAAAGACAGGTGATTTACCCCAGTTCACACAGCCAGATCCCCAGGGCCAAGGCTAGAATTCAGGTTGGTGCTCTTTCTGCTTATATTCCAGATGTGGCGCCTCTCTTGTTAGATTGTGGGTAACAGAACAAAATCCAAAATCAAAGCATTTTGCGTGAGACAAACGTGAACCGTTTTATTGTAAACCCAAGGCCACTAAGTAAAAAAATGAAAAATAACAACAAAATAATCAAAGAAAGTAACCAGCCCTTATGGGTGGCATGAGAGGCTGCAAAGCCCAGGGAGAGCTATGATCTGCGGTTGAAGGTAAGAGGAGAGAAACACTCTTCTGGCTTCTGTGGACTGGACACACCCATGGTGCAGGAATGGAATATATTCATGGCTACCTTTCCATACCTCTATGTATTACTTCAATATTTGTGTGTCATCCTTATGTACCAGAATGAAGCTTCAAGTTGCTCTGCCTTGGAAAAATTAAAGACTGAGATGCTGCCCTGGTTCCTCACTTTCTGCCCTGTCCAGCACCTTGCCCCTTTCTGGGTAGGTGCTACCACTATCTGTCTTCTGAGGCAGAAGGTTAATCAGTCTGTCACTAAGACTTAACTAACACCTCTGCATCCTCAGCCCCAGCAGACACAAGGAGTATCATGCAGTCACAGAGGGAGATGATCATATGCTCAGAGGTTTCAGGGGATATTCGAGTCTCAAAAATATTTGCAAAATTTCATGTATGCAGGAATATCTTTGAGAAGAATCAAAGAAATATCTGGTTATCGGAGGGGTCCATGACTCAAAAGAGGTTAAGATTAATTGGGCCAGTTTGAGAGACAAGACTAATTACAGAATCAGCAAAATGAGAACAGTATATAATACATTTGTGGGATCAAGGTGAGTCAGCATGAGACAGCTTCCAGAATGAGGTGAGATTTTTAGGTATGTCTTGAAAGGTGGACATTTGGATATGTGGAAAGAAGAGGGCAAGTGTGCCTGACTAGAAGAACACAGTGGACTGGGAAATAAAATGTATTCAACAGAACACCTATGATACATTAGGCACCTTACTACATATGATCTCATTTAATCCTCACAAAAAGCTAATGAAGTGAAGATTATCACCTCCATGTTACAGGTGAGAACAGATTCAGGGAAGCAGGGTGACATGGCCACAGGTAGGAGATTAGCAAAGCCAGATTTAGAAACTAGATCATTTCACCTTAAAACCTTTGTTCTTTTTTCCACACTGGCCTACAGTAGCTATAGCATAAACAAAGTAATGAAAAAGGAATGAGCATGGCAAATATAAATGAGAGAGGGAATATACTTGATTGAAGTAAAGGCTTCTTGCTGAGGAACAAAGCTTATATTGGTAACAGCAGAGCTAGATCTTATCAGGCTAGGATAACAACTAACCTTTATGGAGCATTTATCACCTGCCAGTCATGATGCTAAGCTCTTTATCTCATTTAATCCTCAGAACAACCCCATGAAGAGATACTGTTATCCTCGTTTCCCACTTAGTGAATCTAAGGTTGTAAGTAATCTGTCTGGGTTCACACAGACTGGGTGGCTGAACTGGAATGAGTTGAAATTCAAATCTGTTTGACGCTAGAGTCTGTAATCTCGAAATATGCTAGAGAATTAACATTTTGTGAGTATTCATGGTGTGCCATTCACGGTGATGAGTGCTTTTTTATATGCATTGTATCATTTAATCCCAGAGAAACCCTATGAAGGAGATATCATTATTATTTTCCCTATTTTATAGATGAGAAGCAAAGTCACAGGTGAACTGAAGCACAGGAAGGTTTAGTAACTAGTCCAAGGTCACACAGTTTGGGAGGGCTGGAATCTAACTCAGAACTCCTAAGATACACTGTTTGCCCAAAACAGGGATTCTGGAAGTGAAGGACTAAAAAGGATGGTTCTCTTAACTATTCCCTCTCCTCACATTAAATTTCTTATCTTCTTGGCTTTTCATGCCTTTTAGTGGCTTCCCTATTGCTTCAGATCCCCCTATACATTGGACCCAAATCACCATTAAAAGAAAGCCTGGGGTAAATGTTTTGTAATGTTATAAATGGAGGTAATGTGATTAAGACTTCATTTATTCATCAAACATTTATTGAGCCCCTACTAGGAACTGTTCAGGGTGCTGGGAATACAAAGATACCAAAAACAAAGTAGTTATCTTTAAGGACTGCACAGTCTTGTGAAGGGGGGACAGACACATAAACCAATAATTAAAATGCAGTGTGATAATTCATGTGGTAGAGGTAGGGACAGAGTAATATCAGAACAGGGTAAGTGGCATCTAACTTAGAATGGGGATGAGGGCACTGGTGGGAGTTAAAGAAAATGCCCCGAAGAAAGTGACATTTCAGTGAACTCTTTTTTTTTAATTTTTTTTTCAACGTTTATTTATTTTTGGGACAGAGAGAGACAGAGCATGAATGGGGGAGGGGCAGAGAGAGAGGGAGACACAGAATCGGAAACAGGCTCCAGGCTCTGAGCCATCAGCCCAGAGCCCGACACGGGGCTCGAACTCACGGACCGCGAGATCGTGACCTGGCTGAAGTCGGATGCTTAACCGACTGCGCCACCCAGGCACCCCTCAATGTACTCTTTTTAAGTTGCAATTTTCTTGTACGTTTTCTATATCCAACAGGCTGTTTATGACATTTTGAAGCTGTTAGTTCAAGATGGCCAACACAATGTCACTTAATTGCATTTTCTTCTTTTTTTTTAATTTTTTTTTCAACTTTTATTTATTTTTGGGACAGAGAGAGACAGAGCATGAACGGGGGAGGGGCAGAGAGAGAGGGAGACACAGAATCGGAAACAGGCTCCAGGCTCTGAGCCATCAGCCCAGAGCCTGACGCGGGGCTCGACGCGGGGCTTGAACCCACGGACCGCGAGATCGTGACCTGGCTGAAGTCGGACGCTTAACCGACTGCGCCACCCAGGCGCCCCACTTAATTGCATTTTCTTACACACACAAACACACACACACACACAGTCTTTCTCTCATACTACTTTTATTCTCTCATTGCACAACTGCTTTTTCTTAAACTTAAAAAGTCAACACGAGCAGTGGTTTGTAAAGACATTTGCTGCTTGCAGGGCTTTTGCTGGTGGTATTAAATGCACTGCTGTTAGGAAAGGCTTTGAATACTTCCCTATTTGACCAAAGCTGCAAGCTCGACTGATGAAGCACTGAGTCAAGTATCTCTCATCACATGTGACTTTTAGACCAAGAGGCATTTCCAAGGTCTTTCCATATTTATTTATTATTTTTAGATGTAAAAAAAAATTTATTGCCATATAATTTACATATAATAAAATTCAATTCAAATGTGCAGTTTGATGAATTTTGACAAATGTTTATAACTGTATAATTACCATTACAGTCAAGATACAGATATTTCCCAAACCTGAAAAAGTTCCTTTGTGCCTTTTTGCAATCACTGGACTTTGTCATAGCAAGACCTGTAGTGAGCGGCTGTTAAAGTTGTTCAATGCTAGAAACAGCAGGACTAATCTAAGAAACCAACACTTACCAAGCACTTTCTAGATGCCTTACTTAAGTATATGCATAGATTTATTTACACCCCCTACCATGGAGGTATTATCTCCACTCTTATAGAAAAGCAAACTATGGCCCATAGAATTTAAATAACTTGCTTAAGGTCACTGAGCCAGAAGAGGTGGAGCCAGGATTCCACAGAAATTATGGTTCCCACAATAACTTCTCACTGCTAATACAGAGAGAAAAAGAAATAGAGAAATATGGGAAGCCAAACACAGAAGACTAGATACCGTCTAATTCTATTTATATGAAATTCTAGAAAAGGCAAAACTAGTGATCAAAAGTAGACCATTGGTTGCTAGGAGTGGGGGAGAGGATTAACTGTAAAGGGGTACAAGGGAACTTTTCCATGTTATGGAAATATTCTGTATCTTGATTATAATAGTAATTACACAACTATATACATTTGCCAAAACTCATCAAAATGTATACTTAAAATTGAATTATATGAAAATTATACATCAATAATGCAAATTTTAAAAATACCCAAAAAGAAAAAATATAGAAGACCTCTGAAATATCCCTTTGTTTAAAAGTCACAGCAACATCATCATCTTTATAAATAAAACTTTTGGGATGCCTGGGTAGCTCAGTTGGTTAAGCGTCTGACTTGATCTCAGCTCAGGTTTTGATCTCAGGGTTGTGAGTTCAAGCCCCGCATTGGGCTCCATGCTGGGCATGGAGCCTACTTAAAAAAAAAATCTATATCTATACCTAACTTTTGTCATATTGAATAATAAAGGCATAGAAATATTTTTTATATAATTAGATGCTACAATTTTTTTATCTGGCAAAAATTAATTAGCACTCGCTATTACATTGAAATTAAATCAGCAAGCTCTATTTTCTTGCATTACATGAACAATTCAATGTACACATTTCTGAATGTTACAAACGTCTGGTGAATGGGGGTCTGATTAAGCATGATCCAAAAAGAGCTTGCAAGTAGGACTGTTTACTAACATTTCAATTTCTATGCCTCATTTATTAGACTTAGAATAAAAAGGTGAGAGGGCTGTTTGGGATTGTCTTTAACCTTGATGATATTTCCACTGAAGCAGCATAATGGCTCTTAATTGCTTAAGTGAAGAGAACATGTTGACGTGTCCTTCTTTGGGCTAAGAGCTTAGGGCCTAAACCATTATGCTAATTCAAGCATTATATACACCAAAGTATTTATGGGACTGACACAAGTGATGTTGCAGGTAAAGGGCTGTGAAATGGTCTGTAAACAGAGAGAATTGATTTGAGGCCCAAAAGCAGTGCTGTTAAAAGTCACAGCCATTGAACAGCCAACCCTACAATTTCTATCCAGATTGTCAAACTGGGTCAGACAGTGTCAGCAGGGCTGCCATTAGAGATCAGATGGGTGGTTTAATAATATGTAAACCAACCACATAAACAGGTAATTCTCATGGTAGAGATCCATACCTGTCTGGGATATATGCGCGCGCGCGCGCGTGTGCGCGTGTGCGCGCGCGCGCGCACATGAGAATTTTCATTAGAAAAACTTCACAGTGCCACATTCAGTCAAATGTCAATGCATTGGTTTTTGGCAAAAACAAAAAACAAACAACAACAACAACCAAAAAAAATTCCAGCAGGTACAAGTTAGATAAAAGAGCAATAATGCAATGTAAAGATATCTAAGGAGAATGATTCTGCAAACATACAAGAAGTGGTGACAATCAGATCCTTGCACTTGACCTCCTAGGTTTTCAACATCATTTGTTTTTTATGTGTTTTTTCCTATAATAGGACTGTACATTTTTTGTGCCAACCTCAAAATAATTGTGTAAGGCTTCTCATCACCTGCACTGCTAGCATGCCTCACTTCAGACATCAAAAAATGTAATCAATTTCTTTTAAAACTAGATTCTATATATGCAGTCTCCAAAATGACATTTGGATGGCTTAGTCCCATATTTGATTTAAATCTGTGAAAACCAGTATTATCCAATTGTTTAGTCTGTTTATATGACTACTATGGAAAATTTCCTTCCGTCCCAACTTAAAGGCAGAGGAAGAAATCATGGTTCCAATCATTTTCCTTTCCCAAACAGAACAAAATAAAAATCTGTAAATATATTAAGAGATACAACATGACGAAGACGACTATGAACTTCAAATCCCTACTCTGCCACTTACTTTCTTTGGGCAAGCTGTGATCTCTTTGGGCCTACACTGCTTTCTCTGTAAAATGGGGCACTGACCTCACAGGATTGTAATGTGGATTAATATGTAAAAATTGCTTAGGAAAGTTCCTGGCACAAAGTAAACATTCAAAAATGGAACATATTACTGATACATATTTGGCCTCATAAACTTTCGATTTATGCCCACTATAACTTATTTCTAAGTATAATTTTTTTCTTTCTTGGGGTTCACAGAGATTATTAACATTCGAGGGAGTTTATGAGATATGGGTATGGTATTTAAAAAACAAAACAGCTGTTACTTCCTTTTTTCCCCCTCTGATGAAGGTTTTCTGCCATAGATTAAGTTCTACCACAGGAGTACATCTTTCTCACTTGGTTTCAATATTGGAACTGCATAAGGTGGCAGTCACCATAAATGGAGTAACAGTGACATCCTGTACTAATTGATATGGATCAGTTAAATTCTTCAGGCCCCTCTTTTGGACAACAACCTCTAGGATGCTTTTCCTCTTATTAGATGGCATCTTATGTTAATTTGCTACCATTCCAAGTCAAGCTTTTAGCGTAGAGCTCTGCTTATATCGGCCAATAGTTTTATTTATTTATTTATTTTCAATATATGAAGTTTATTGTCAAATTGGTTTCGATACAACACCCAGTGCTCATCCCAAAAGGTGCCCTCCTCAATACCCATCACCTACCCTACCCTCCCTCCCATCCCCATCAACCCTCAGTTTGTTCTCAGTTTTTAAGAGTCTATTATGCTTTGGCTCTCTCCCACTCTAACCTCTTTTTTTTTTTTTCCTTCCCCTCCCCCATGGGTTTCTGTTAAGTTTCTCAGGATCCACGTAAGAGTGAAACCATATGATATCTGTCTTTCTCTGTATGGCTTATTTCACTTAGCATAACACTCTCCAGTTCCATCCATGTTGCTACAAAGGGCCATATTTCATTCTTTCTCATTGCCACGTAGTAGTCCATTGTGTATCTAAACCACGATTTCTTTATCCATTCATCAGCTGATGGACATTTAGGCTCTTTCCATAATTTGGCTATTGTTGAGAGTGCTGCTATAAACATTGGGGTACAAGTGCCCCTATGCATCAGTACTCCTGTATCCCTTGGGTAAATTCCTAGCAGTGCTATTGCTGGGTCATAGGGTAGGTCTATTTTTAATTTTTTGAGGAACCTCCACACTGTTTTCCAGAGTGGCTGCAGCAATTTGCATTCCCACCAACAGTGCAAGAGGGTTCCCGTTTCTCCACATCCTCTCCAGCATCTATAGTCTCCTGATTTGTTCATTTTTTGGCCAACAGCTTTAATTAAAACATCTTTTGTTATGTATACACCTGCTCAGGAAATTCTGATGAATTCAGAATCATGAATGATTGTATTTAAAATCAACACTGCATGAAATCAAGACAGGGTTTAACTATCATATGATTTTACTGTCCTTTTAACTTTCTTTAGAATATGATTTTGATTTAATTTAGTTTTTAAAGAATTTTTTTTAACATTTATTTATTATTGAGAGACACAGAGCATGAGCAGGGGAAGGGCCGAGAGATGGAGAGGCACAGAATCTCAAGCAGGCTCCAGGCTCTGAGCTGTCAGCACAAAGCCTGACGCGGGGTTCAAACTCACAAACCACGAGATCACAACCTGAGCCAAAGTTGGACGCTTAACTGACTGAGCCACCCAGGCGCTCCTTGATTTAATTTTAATCAGCTGATAAGTTCTAGGGGTAAACTGTATTATGGTATTTTCTAAGGGCTTTAAGTGTGGGATCATATCAAAGGTTATACAGTTTATGGTTACTAAAAAGGTTCTGTTTGAAAATTTCTAATATGCTACAAATATATATTTTAGAAAATATTTTTAAATGCACATGACATTCCTTAATTGTAGATGAAAGAATTTTTCCAATTTCTGTCACAACATTTTTGAGCTAGAGGTTTCTTTGAACCTTTGAACAGACATACATTCGTTTCAGAGATTCTGGCTGAGGAGAAAATTCAGTATTAGGACCAGAGATGATCTCTAGAAGTTATTTTCTTTCAATCCTTTCCATAGGCAGGGTCATGCCCAATAATTCTGGACCAATAGGAATTTAGCTTATTTGTAAAGGTAGCAAAAAGATTTCATACCCTTACATTGTAACCCATTCAGAGATTCTACAATTCAGGCCAACAGCTTCTTAATAAAGTTTAAACAAAATCAGAATGGTCCCCCAAAAGAGCATTGTAGATTATGCCCCTCCTATCCTCGTAAGAGGCCAAGTCAAAGAGATGAACAAACAGCTTGAGCTGGTTCTCTGGTCCCTTTAGGCTGCAGAGAAAAAGGCTTTAAGTCTATCAGGGATGACAAATAGATTTCAGTGTGAATGTCAATTCTGATAGATTAGCAGTAGTTGCCTGGAGCAGTGTTTGAGGACCTGAGGTTCTGTCCAAGATCAGCAGGAAATTGTGCCATGATCTATTAGCAATGCCTGTCATGGTGAAGCGATGGAAGATAGGAGCAGGGGCCCCATTTTTGCTAGGATTTGCCATTCCAAACCTGTATGTTTTATGTTCTCTCCTGTTGCCTGTTTTTCCCAGTTGAAGTTACTTTAAGGTTAACAAACCAGTACTAGGCTAGGTTAATACAAAGTAGGTGTTTCTTCCACCTGCATCACATTTTAAGATTTTTTTATTGATTTGGAAACATCCTGGGTACTCTTCCCACCCTGCCCCCCCCACCCCCCCAACCCCCGCCCCCGCCCGAACAAATGAAGAGTAACAGTGTCTTCTGAGAGCCTGAAACTTTTTAAATGTTTATTTATTTTTGATATAGAGAGAGACAGAGCATGAGGTGGGGAGGGGCAGAGAGAGAGGGAGACACAGAATCTGAATCAGGCTCCAGGCTTGGAGCTGTCAGCACAGAGCCCGACGCAGGGCTTGAACTCACGTACGATAAGATCATGACCTGAGGGGCGCCTGGGTGGGGCAGTGGGTTAAGCGTCTGACTTCAGCCAGGTCACGATCTCGCGGTCCGTGAGTTCGAGCCCCGCGTCGGGCTCTGGGCTGATGGGTCAGAGCCTGGAGCCTGTTTCCGATTCTGTGTCTCCCTCTCTCTCTGCCCCTCCCCCGTTCATGCTCTGTCTCTCTCTGTCCCAAAAATAAATAAACATTGAAAAAAAAAATTAAAAAAAAAAAAAAAAAGATCATGACCTGAGCCGAAGTTGGACGCTCAACTGACTGAGCCACCCAGGTGCCCCAAGACCCTGAAACTTTTACTTCACTGAACACATACTGAGCACCTACTATGTGTTAGGCATGTGCTAGGCATGTATGGGTAAGCATTAATGGGCTGTATTATTTGTTCAAAATATCTTTATTAAGAAAGTTAAAACAAATGAAAACCCCCTGAAGTCCCTAGAAATGCTTCATGCTCAATAAATTTGAAGTATACTTTTTTTAAGTGTGTAAGATTTAGCTGGACACGTTTGGGCTCTTACTATTCCGTCACCCCTCTCATGAGAAGGAATATGGAAACACCTGACATGGGAGTTGAGCGATCTGCTCTCTTGTCCTGGTTCCATCACTAACAGGCAGTGGGACCTGAGCGAGTCCCTTCACCAGCTTGTGCCTCCATTCCCTATCTGTAAAGGAAAACACTACTGACTCCCTGGAATGTTGTGAGGCTGGTCATGTAGCAAAGGAAAGCACCTGGAACAATGTCTTATGCTAATGCTTTATGTAACATCAGCATGGAGCCTTGACTATTGTTTAAAATTGAACAAAGGAGAGACACAGGGACCAAGAAGGAGAACACCCCAAATATCTAAAACATTTAAACATTACATTTTAAATTCTTGCCAAAATGGGGTCAGGGAGGGACAAGGATTTGCCCCAAGTTTAAATACATTAAGAGTCAAATAGGCCTGCCTGAGTTCTAATGTGCCTTCTGGCACCTAGAAATTCTTTGGAGGGTCACCTGGGTGGCTCAGTCAGTTAAATGTCTGACTCTTGATTTTGGCTCAGGTCATGATCTCACAGTTCGTGAGTTCAAGACCTGCATCAGGCTGAGTGCTGATAGTGTAGAGCTGGCTTGGGATTCTCTCTGTCCCTTTCTCTCTGCCCCTCCAACTTGCATGCATGTGTGCACTCTCTCTCCCAAAATAAATAAATAAAAACACTTAATAAAAAAAAGAAATTCTTTGGAAAGTTACTTTACCACTTTTAAACCTCTGTTTCCTTATCTATACAATGGAACAATAATAGCACCCATCTCAGAAGATTGTATATTAGGTTAAATAATGATGTAAAAGCTGAGTACACTGTCCAGAACATAATAAGATTTAAATATATTTTAGCTACTATTATATTGCTTGGCAATGCTATTTGGGAAACAC